>NW_023396579.1:0-309282 GCF_011125445.2 Fundulus heteroclitus
AAGTTCCCCTACTCGCCACAAAACATAAAACTGTTATATCTCCCACACATAAACACACAAGGCACCAACTTTCTGTGATTGTTCAATCACGGGTCTTCCACAATCTCCAATGGTCAATGATCATCACTTAGGCCACGCCCCCTGACACAGGAAAACTGTTATATCTCCTACACGAACACACACCGAGGCACCAAACTTTCTGTGATTGATCATCATCGGGTCTTCTACAATATCCAATGGTCAATGGATGACGTCACTTAGGGCACGCCCCCCCTGACCACAGGAAAACTTTTATATCTCCTCACAGAAACACCAGAGCCCAACTTTCTGTGATTGATCATCATTCGGGTCCTTCTACATATCCAATGGTCAAATGTGACGTCACTTAGGCCACGCCCCCTGACCACAGAAAAACTGCTATATCTCCTACACAGAAACACACAGAGGCACCAAACTTTCTGTGATTGATCATCATCAGGTCTTCTAAATATCCAAATGGTCAAATGATGACATCACTTAGGCCACGCCCCCTGAAACAGGAAAAACTGTTATAATCTCCTACACAGAAACACACAGGAGGCACCAAACTTTCTGTGATTGATCATCATCGGGTCTTCTACAATATCCAATGGTCAAATGATGACATCACTTAGGCCACGCCCCCTGACAACAGGAAAAAACTGCTATATCTCCTACCAGAAACACACAGAGGCACCAAACTTTCTGATGATCATCATCGGGTCTTCTACCAATATCCAATGGTCAAAATGATGACATCACTTAGACCACGCCCCTGAACAACAGGAAGTGTCATGTTTTATTGTTAGCAGTCGCTATGTTACCCCTCTGAGCTAATCAACATGAACGAGAATCCTGGCGGGCGGCCAGCGGTGCGCAAATCCCAGCGGTGGCCAAGGCCGGAGCGGCGCTTGGCTGCGAGGGCCGCTCGATGCCGCTTGCGGCTTTAATTAGGCCCGAGCAGCGAAGCGCTGCGAAGGCCTATTGTATCTGTGTTGTTTAATTATTATTATTATTATTAATCTGCCACCCCAAAGAGGGGCCTTTTTGGGGGCTTTATCATACTCAAAAACTCACCAAACTTGGCGGATGCAAGAAGACTGTTTAAAAATTTTGTATTTTAAGGTCGTCACAAAATCAAAACAAAAATGCCTCAACGGCGCCACCTAGCAATTTTCAAAAGACCCTTTGCTATTCACTTACTTCATCGTAGAGACATGAAATTTGGTACAGTGGTAGAGCTCACCAAGACGCTCAGAATTTACAATTGATGTCATAGTGCAAGTATCACAGGAAGTTGGCCATTTTAGATTGAAGGTCGTATTTTGACCCCATTTTTGACGTTTACAGCATTGGTACTTGATCGAACTCCTCCTAGGGATTTCGAGCGAGCGGCTTGAAACTCGGTCAGTCTGATCATAAGGCATGGCCAATTAAAAGTTATCAAAACGGTGAGTTTTTGAGCATGTTGAAGGGGCGTTAGCAGGGGTCAAAGTTCACCTACTCGCCACAAAACATAAAACTGTTATATCTCCTACACAGAAACACACAGAGGCACCAAACTTTCTGTGATTGATCATCATCGGGTCTTCTACAATATCCAATGGTCAAATGATGACATTGCTTAGGCCACGCCCCCTGACAACAGGAAGTGTCATGTTTTGTTGTAAGCGGTCGCTATGTTACCCCTTTAAGCTAATCAACATGAAACTGTGTCCACAGAACAGAACACATGTTGATGTGTTGTGGATTTCAGGCCCCAACTGGATTCGATGGAGCAGGGGGGCGTGGCGGCGTGGCATATTCACCTCAAACGCGCTGTCATATGTTTGGCTCTGAATTCCACAGTTTTGGGCCAAGCTGCTTAAAAACTCATTTGGATGCATCCTTATCCACCCCCCAACAGGAATCCATAACAAACTTTAGTGAGCAGGACTTAGTTTCTCCATAGCGCCACCAAGCAATTTTCAAAGGACCCTTTGCTATTCACTTAGTTCATCGTAGAGTAATGAAATTTTGTACAGTTGTAGATCTCAGCAAGACGCTCAGAATTTACAATTAATGTCATAGTGCAAGTATCACAGGAAGTAAGCAATTTTAGATTGAAATCTGAATTTTGACACCATGTTGACATGGTATCAAATACCATCATCATCAAGTTTGATCATATTTGATCAAACTTGTCCAGCAGGGGGCAGCAAGAGACCACAAATAAACCCCAAAGGAATTTCTCTTGGTAAGTAACTGATCTTAACTCTTTGGTTTCCTTATATATTTAAGTTGAACAGATATACAAATCCTGCTTGAAAACTGACAAACTTACTCTTGTTCAAATACATTTCAGTTTTTATTTATATAGCGCCAAATCATGAAACATGTCATCAGGGGTGTACTGGGACAAAAAATCGGCCCCTGGCATTTGGATTAGACTGGCCCACCACATTTTGTTGTGTACTGAATGTGTATACCAACTGTACAATACCTTGAGGTCAGGTTAATGGAAATTAGTGAGAGTGGGACACTTAAAATACTTCTAAAATCTTAATTTATTAACAAACGGTAAAATGTAAACTCCATCACAGCACAGCAACTATTCTTAGATCAGAGAGAGAGAGAGAAAGAGAGGTGTCAGGGTCAATCACACATATTATCACGTTACATCATTATAAGAAGTTATTGTAAGTTGCTCATCAGATCTATTTAGTCTTCCAGATACTGTAGGGTAACATTGGACTAATGTGCACTCACTGTGTAAAAAAGGATGCCAATGACAAAATGAACCAGAGAAAGGCCTCACTTATCATGGAAAGAAAGAAAATATATAATAACATAATATAAATTTTGATTTACTCAGTCATTTGTAATAAGTATTTTATTTATCTAATTTCCTAATTTTTGATCATATTTTCTTTAAAATCGCAGACTTTTTGCTATTTTTCATGTAAATCCTTGGTGGCGCTTCATAGCGAAGCCGGTGAGGCCGCAGCAAGCTTGGCCTCCCCTGGGATTGTGCAATCCCATGTTAACTGCGCTGACTTCCATTCTGTGAATGCATCTTCCTGTCTCTAGATCATAAATTCAATTGTTCAAACAGTTATGAACAGATTTTCCACAATTTAATATATGTGGATTACGAATTGTGTTTTGGTCATCAAACTGTGTGCAGATAACATGTTTTCGTGGTGCTGGCTGATCATAAACAGCAAAGAACTGGTTGTAGGTGAGGTCGGCAGTTCCTTGGCCGCTAGGCAGGGGGCGCTCAAGGTGCACCGCTCGTGATCCCCAAATAGTAGAGTCAAAACAAGTTATGGATGTATTATTAGCAAGTTTTGCTAAACAAGTAAAGCACTAAAAAAGACTCTAAACATAGAGCTGGAACAGGACTGATAAGGGAAGGCTTTCCTCCCTGGCAGTGAGCTCCACTGAGACTGAGAGACTTTTAAAACTGAAGAAGATAAAGAGAACTTTTACCGGAAAATGATGATATTTTTGTTCAGAAAGAGCGCCGCAGGGACTTAAATTATAAGTAGAGGTAAGACAGCGATACTTATTCATGTTTTGTTTTTGTGATAAAATGTGCGTAATGTGGGTTATAGTTTTAGAATGTGTTACAAATGCAGAAATCCATCATAACTCATAAACTGTTACAGTCAAATGACAAATAATTTATTTTTATTTTTTCATCAAATAATCAATATTTTTCCATGTCTCTTGGTGAATTAATTTGGCTCAATCAGTCTCCTTCAGCACTTTGCAACGAGTCTACTCTGTAGAGTGTATATATTTGTAAATCTGACTCTGATGACGTCAGTACCTCACCAGCTATGAACCCTACCGCACGTCACTGATTACAACCACCACCACCACCACCATAATCTGCCTTGACCGACTGGGGGTTACAAAAGGGAGAGAAGAGACACAACAAGACAGACAAAAAGCACAGAAGCACACATTGATCCAGTAATCTGTTTTACATTAGATGGTAATAACAGGTGATCTGTCTTCCCTGAATGATGTCACAGCTAACAGAATGCCAGACCAGGTGTACCTACTATGAAGAAAAAATAGAAAAAACAAAAAGTTAAAAGTTGAAATGACAACAGTCATGCAAAATTGAAGAACAATAGACCCTGATGTCCTCCAGCAGCCTAAGCCTATAGCAGCATAACTATAGAGGTAGCTCAAGGTAACATGAACCACTCTAACTATAAGCTTTGTCAAAAAGGAAAGTCCCAAGAGCCAGCTTCTAGTGGAGGAGTTCAAGTATCTTGGGGTCTTGTTCACGAATGAGGAGAAGATGGAGCGGGAGATCGACAGGCGGATTGGTGCGACGTCTGCTGTGAAGCGGGCGCTGTACCGATCCGTTGTGGTGAAGAGAGAGCTGAGCCAAAAGGCCAAGCTCTCGATTTACCAGTCGATCTATGTTCGTACCCTCATCGATGGTCACGAGCTTTGGGTCGTGACCGAAAGAACGAGATCCCGGATACAAGCGGCTGAAATGAGTTTTCTCCGTAGTGTGTCTGGGCTCTCCCTTAGAGATAGGGTGAGGAGCTCAGTCATCCGGGGAGGACTCAGAGTACAGCCGCTGCTCCTTCACATTGAGAGGAGCCAGTTGAGGTGGCTCGGGCATCTGGTTAGGATACCTCCTGGACGCATCCCTGGTGAGGTGTTCTGGGCACGTCCCACCGGGAGGAGGCCCAGGGGAAGACCCAGGACACGCTGGAGGGACTATGTCTCCCGGCTGGCCTGGGAACGCCTTGGGATTCCCCTGGAGGAGCTGGCCCAAGTGGCTGGAAGGAGGAAGGTCTGGGCCTCCCTCTTGAAGCTGCTACACCCGCGACCTGACCCCGGATAAGCGGAAGAAGATGGATGGATGGAAAAAGGAAAGTTTTAGGATTAGTCTTAAAAGTAGACAGGGTGTCTGCGTCACGGACCAAAACTGGGAGTTGGTTCCACTGGAGAGGAGCATGATAGCTAAAGGATCTGCCTACCATTCTGGTTTTACAGACTTTAGGAACCACCAGCAGACCTGCTTTCTGAGAGTGAAGTGGTCTGTTAGAAATTACTAAAGTTTGTACACAACATACACATGTGGAATATTGCTAACGTGTTACTTTAGCAATATTCCAATTGCTAAAGTGTTACTTTTATATTATTACTTTTGGGTGTGTATCCACCAATTTAACTGTCAAACTTTCATAAAAGCTGTCTTAATGCAAGAAACGAAACCCTTAAACACATGAAATAATTAACTTTAAATAACTAAAAAGGTTTTGTTAACTTTTCACATTAAGCTGGATTAACAGCTAGTAAGATACCTTTGATTAAATTTGTATACTAATGTTTAAACCAGGGGTGTCAAAGCTACGGCCCGTGGGCCGAATTCAGCCCGCCGAACGATTTAGTCCGGTCCGATGGCCAAATGCATTATCATTATTCAACGGCTGTATCTCCTCGCTGCATCGAGCGATCTGCACCAGATTTTTTGTGAGTCGTGGGGGAGCGCTGCTGAAACACGTTCGTGTGAATCGCCCAGTGGACGGGCGGGCAAAATGCGTGACAGCATCTGCGGTGGCGAGCGGCCGGCGGTGCACAAATCCCAGCGGTGGCCAATAGGCCAGAGCGGCGCTTTGCTGCGAGGGCCGCTCATCACCGCTTGCGGTTTTAATTATTATTATTTTTATTCTGCCCCCCTAAAGAGGGGCCTTTTTGGGGGCTTTATCATATTCAAAAACTCACCAAACTTTGCAGATGCATGGTGACTGTTTAAAAATTTTGTATTTTAAGGTCGTCACAAAAATCTAAAGAAAAATGCCTCAACGGCGCCACCTAGAAATTTTCAAAGGACCCTTTGCTATTCACTTACTTCATCGTAGAGTAATGAAATTTTGTACAGTTGTAGATCTAAGCAAGACGCTCAGAATTTACAATTAACGTCATAGTGCAAATATCACAGGAAGTCGGCCATTTAGATTGAAGGTCGTAATTTTACCTCATTTTTGACGTTTACAGCATTGGTATTTGATCGAACTCGTCCTAGGGATTTCGAGCGAGCGGCTTGAAACTCGGTCAGTCTGATCATAAGGCATGGCCAATTAAAAGTTATCAAAACAGTGAGTTTTTGAGCATGTTGAAGGGGCGTTAGCAGGGGTCAAAGTTCACCTACTCGCCACAAAACAGAAAACTGTTATATCTCCTACACAGAAACACACAGAGGCACCAAACTTTCTGTGATTGATCATCATCGGGTCTTCTACAGTATCCAATGGTCAAATGATGACATCACTTAGGCCACGCCCCCTGACAACAGGAAAAACTGTTTTATCTCCTACACAGAAACACACAGAGGCACCAAACTTTCTGTGATTGATCATCATCGGGTCTTCTACAATATCCAATAGTCAAATGGTGACATCACTTAGGCCACGCCCCCTGACAACAGGAAAAACTGTTATATCTCCTACACAGAAACACACAGAGGCACCAAACTTTCTGTGATTGATCATCATCGGGTCTTCTACAATATCCAATGGACAAATGATGACATCACTTAGGCCACGCCTCCTAACAACAGGAAAAACTGCTATATCTCCTACACAGAAACACACAGAGGCACCAAACTTTCTGTGATTGATCATCATCGGGTCTTCTACAATATCCAATGGTCAAATGATGACATCACTTAGGCCACGCCCCCTGACAACAGGAAGTGTCATGTTTTATTGTTAGCAGTCGCTATGTTACCCCTCTGAGCTAATCAACATGAAACTGTGTCCACAGACATGTTGCTGTGTTGTGGATCCCAGGCCCAACTGGATTCCATGTAGCAGTGCGGCATGGTGGCGTGGCGAAGTCACCTGAAACGCCGCTGCCATATGTCCAGACTTCCATAGGGTATTGACAAATTTATTAAAAAGTAACTTAAAATTACCTTAAAAGGACAACATTTTTAAAAGTCAAAAGGCTTACTTGATGCTTTGAGAACATCTCTTCTATTCGGCTACAAAATCAACTGGATTCGATGGAGCAGGGCGGCGTAGTGGCGTGGCAAAGTCACCTGAAACGCCGCTGCCATATGTCCAGACTTCCATAGGATATTGATAAATTTAATAAAAAGTAACTTAAAATTACCTTAAAAGGACAACATTTTTAAAAGTCAAAAGGCTTATTTAATGCTTTGAGAACATCTCTTCTATTCGGCTACAAACCAACCAAAACAGGATGATCTTTTAAGCTATAAGACCATTTTTAAGATGTCAATACATAGATTTTAAGCTGGTGGGTCGCCACTGCCTCCGGTGGCCAAATGCATCGCTGCATCAACTGATCTGCACCAGTTTAATCTCGTCATGGCAAAATTATTTTTTCTCTTCATGTGTGGCCCTAATACTCCATCGTAAGAACACCGCTGTCGTTACCGCGGGTCCTGGGGAAAAAAAAAACGCTGCTCCTGGGGGGAATTTTTGATTATGCTCACGCATAGATGTGTAAAACTTCACATTGCAATTCAGACAGGCGCAGACTGAACCGTGCAGTTCATTTTAAAGAGGCAGTTTTGGCGCATATTCCGATAGAAACGGGCTGCGGGGAGCCTAAGTGTGTTTTCGTGGGCGTGTTTACCCGCTGCAGGTAACCGCTGTGAAACAATCAGAAAGATTTCCCTGATTAATAACATCTTTATGGCGCTCATCTTTATTGTTACTATGTGCTGCTTCTCTCTCTCTCGCTCGCTCGCTCGTCATCGGATAAAAATCAAACTGCTTCGTGTTTGTATTTGAAATTGTGCGTCAGACTCAGATTTAGAAGTGTTGTTACGACGTTTGAGTTGTAACTGCAACCGTTTATATATATATATATATATATATATATATATATATATATATATATATATATCTGGTAACTTTACTGAATTTGCAGCTTAAGAAGATTGGGTTTGACAGACAACACCAACTGTCCCCTCAATCCAGTGCACACAATACCACAACAGACCTCATCACGCTCTACAGTACATCAAGAAAACTAAATCAACTAAAACAAGTTCACGAGTGCACATGAAATGAAGTTAATCCATATTTGTGTGTCAGGGTGTCTAAGCATTCTCCAGAATTTGACATCTCAGCAGAGCCTGTAATAATTATAGAAAGTAACATTATAGTTGTTCTGCCTTTTGTTAAGACAGCAAGGAATTCATGTTGTGAATACATTACATAAATAAGATAATAATTCTTAGTCAGAGGAAATCCAAGGCAAAAACAGTTAGAAAAGTTTTGGGTTCATATTTAATCAGAGTGAGACATCACAACTTTGTTAGATCTCTATGTGAATTACGTGAGATAGTGAGTGCTCTCACCTTAAAAAAAGATCTTTGACGTATTTTGCTCCGGTTAAAAGCTGCTTTTCAGCGATGAAGCTAGGGAAACTGCTAATGTTGAAGTTGAATTTGTTCTACACGCTTCTGCCTTGGAAAAATATTCGTCTTTTTACAAAAAGAATGTTTAAAGCCAGATTTGGGAACAAAGGTTATTCAGAGAATGCAAGAAAAGGAAGCTTTTGTGGGGAACTTTTGTCCTAGCTGTCTAGCTGCATATGGCCCCAGGACAGCACAATAGTTTTCTTGAAGTTTAATTTTGGAGAAGTAGAAACAAGTATTAATTTCAAAAGGTAGGTAAAAAAGGAAAAAAGTTTTTACAAAATCTTAAAATGTTGGATAGTCGTTATTTCCATCTTGCTGTGAAAATTGGTGAAATATTATCATTTTAATGCTTAGATATAAAATCGCAAGGCCATTACTAAAATTGCCTTTTGTTGAAAATGTTTTTTGGCATGCCATACTTTATATTTATAGGTAGCCTAGATGTGCATAATAAAAGAGTGGAACTAAACCTGGTCTAAAATTATTATGGAGCTTTAACTTGCTAAGAGTAATACCGTTAGATGATTATATCTTTAAAATGAGATAACTGTCTCAAAAAATGTGATAGTTTATTTGGTCTGAAGAGATGATGCAATTCAATGTTATTTATATAGCGACAATTCATGAAATATGTCATCTCAAGGCACTTTACAACGTCAAAATCAATCAGATTGTACAGATTGGGTCAGATTATACACATTGGTCAAAAAATTCCTATATAAGGGAACCAGTTCATTGCATCAAAGTCTTGACAAGTAGCATTCTCTCTTGAAGAAGCGTAGAGCCACAGGGAGAGTCGTCTGCATTGTCCATGGCTTTGCAGCAATCCTACCTACTGAGCAAGCATGAAGCGACAGCAGGAAAAAAAACTCCCCATTAACGGGAAGGAAAAACCTCCAGCAGAACCGGGCTCAGTATGAACGGTCATCTGCCTCGACAGACTGGGGGTTACAGAAGACAGAGCAGAGACACAACAAGACAGACAAAAAAGCACAGAAGTTCTACATTAGATGGTAGTAGCGGGTCATTCAAAATTGAAGAACAATAGACCCTGATGTCCTGCAGTAGCCTAAACCTATAGCAGCATAACTATAGAGGTAGCTCAGGGTAACATGAGCCACTCTAACTAGAAGCTTTTAAAAAAAGGAAAGTCCCAAGGGCCAGCTTCTAGTGGAGAAGTTCAAGTATCTTGGGCTCTTGTTCACGAATGAGGGGAAGATGGAGCGGGAGATCGACAGGCGGATTGGTGCGGCGTCTGCTGTGAAGCGGGCGCTATACCGGTCCGTTGTGGTGAATCTGCACCAGATTTTTTGTGAGTCGTGGGGGAGCGCTGCCGAACACGTTCGTGTAAATCGCCCAGTGGACGGGCGGGCAAAATGCGTGACAGCATCTGCGGTGGCGGGCGGCCGGCGGTGCGCAAATCCCAGCGGTGGCCAAGGCCGGAGCAGCGCTTTGCTGCGAGGGCCGCTCATCACCGCTTGCGGTTTTAATTAGGCCCGAGCAGCTAAGCGCTGCGAAGGCCTATTGTAACTGCAGATTTTATTATTATTATTATTATTATTATTATTATTTATTCTTGGGACTTTTGAAACGGCTTTTTGGAGGCCTAAATATGCATGAAAACTCACCAAACTTTGCCCAAAATTGTCCCCCGTGAGAAATCGCATGATTTTAGTGTAATTGAAAGCGGGCGTGGCAAACCCGCTCAACAGCGCCAACTAGAGTGAGTTGGGCCAAACCGTAACACGTAGAAAGCTGAAATTTTTTACCTAGGTAGCTTTTTTAAAGTTATGAAAAAAAGTCTATTGTGGGTATGCTCTAAAACCCACAGGAAGCCTGCCATTTTGGGTCAAAGGGTAAAATATTGACGGTTTTTGCATCAAACTTTAACGAACTAGTCCTAGGCATTTTAAGCTATCACTTTCAAATTTTTTCAGCGTGGAGATGAGACCTTGAGGGTTAAAAGTTATCAAGGGTTTTATGAAATATGCATATTTGCCTGAGCTGTCACATTGCAAAAATCAGGTTTGTGGAGAACCATTAAAAACGCATTAAATCAGTAAGCCCCAAGCCATGCTTTGTCTGAGAATTATGAAACTTGGTAAGCAGATGTAACTTCTCAGTCCCTACAAAAAAGTCTCTTGGACCAATTGTGTAAACCCTAAAGAAAGTCAATTAATTTTCATCAAAGATGTCATTTTGTCATAAAAACGGGTATTATTTTTGACCACAAGATGGCAGCATAATACTTTGAACCTCTGATTTACCCATGTCTATTCTTAATCACTCTTACTTTTATTTATCGACTCTTTAGCTTTCTTATCAGCCATTTAATTACCTTCCACTCCTATATGTGCAGGAACCCAAAGAAACACAGCTGATAACCCCATCATCTGAATATGATATAATATTTGTTGAATTACTAATAAGATATCTGGACGGCTTTCTGAATGATTTCTTTTTAAACTGATCAATGATGAACTTGAATCTGAACATATGACAGCTCTTAATGGTCTCACTTCCTCAATCCATTCTACAGCACCTAATAATGCAATCATTTCTGCCGTATAAACAGATATTCCTTAATTTAATTTCTTCCCTATATGCAGTTTAAACTCTGGAATTATTACACCTACTCCAGTTTGTCCTAATTGATTTTTTTGATTCATCCGTATACATTTTTACATAATTATAAAACTGTTCTATATATTCCTCCACTATTAAAGAATTACATATATACATTTTATCTCTATTTTTCTTTTCCAATATTGTTAAATCTACTATTGATTCAGGTAAGATCCATGGTGGTGTTATTGATAATGGTACTGTTGGACTAATATTTCAATGATTTAATCCTAATTCTCTTGCTTTCTGAATAATTGTCCAACCAAATGACTTATTATGAACCTTCTTTTTCACTGCAGGAATGTAAAAGTCAATTAATTTTCATCAAAGATGTCATTTTGTCATAAAAACAGGTATTATTTTTGACCACAAGATGGCAGCATAATACTTTGAACCTCTGATTTACCCATGTCTATTCTTAATCACTCTTACTTTTATTTATCGACTCTTTAGCTTTCTTATCAGCCATTTAATTACCTTTCACTCCTATATGTGCAGGAACCCAAAGAAACACAGCTGATAACCCCATCATCTGAATATGATATAATATTTGTTGAATTACTAATAAGATATCTGGACGGCTTTCTGAATGATTTCTTTTTAAACTGATCAATGATGAACTTGAATCTGAACATATGACAGCTCTTAATGGTCTCACCTCCTCAATCCATTCTACAGCACCTAATAATGCAATCATTTAGTAAATTAGCCCAATAGTTTAGAGATAACTGAATTCTTCTCAATGTCGGGAAGTCTGAACAACAACTCTTAATGCATCACGTGACTTTTTGGCACAAATTTACCGCAGCGTGGGTGGGATTGTTTCTTAGTCGAGCAGAGGCTGTTTTGTGTGTGCAGAGACCATTTTGTACTGGAGGAAAACTTATAAATGATATTTTGAGTGCAAGGTTGGCGGACAGTTTGCAAAACAATTTCTTTTGTGTGAAACACATCTTTTTGTGTGCAAAACAAGTTTTATTTGTGTGCAACACCTTTTCTGTTTACAACCTTTTGGCAGGAAACTATCTCCATAACTCTTGCTGCAGCATTTTGGATCGGCTGAAGACTTTGAACTGCATTTCAACCAGTAAACTAATGTTTAAACCAGGGGTGTCAAACGTACGGCCCGCCGAACGATTTGGTCCGGCCCGGTGGCCAAATGCAATATCATTATTCAACGGCTGTATCTCCTTGCTGCATCAACCGATCTGCACCTGATTTCACTGCCGAACGGGTTCGTGTGAATTGCCCGGTGGACGTGCGCGTAAAATGCGTGACATTTTCTGCGGTGGCTGGCGGCAGGCGGTGCGCGTACCCCAGCGGTGCTTGGCTGCGAGGGCCGCTCATCGCCGCTTGCGGCTTTAATTAGGCCCGAGCAGCTAAGCGCTGCGAAGGCCTATTGTAACTGCAGATTTTATTATTATTATTAGGCCCGAGCAGCTAAGCGCTGCGAAGGCCTATTGTAACTGCAGATTTTATTATTATTAGGCCCGAGCAGCTAAGCGCTGCGAAGGCCTATTGTAACTGCAGATTTTATTATTATTATTATTATTAGGCCCGAGCAGCGAAGCGCTGCGAAGGCCTATTGTATCTGTAGTGTTTAATTATTATTAATCTGCCACCCCAAAGAGGGGCCTTTTTGAGGGCTTTATCATATTCAAAAACTCACCAAACTTGGCGGATGCATGAAGACTGTTTAAAAATTTTGTATTTTAAGGTTGTCACAAAAATCAAAAGAAAAATGCCTCAACGGCGCCACCTAGCAATTTTCAAAGGACCCTTTGCTATTCACTTACTTTATCGTAGAGACATGAGATTTGGTACAGTGGTAGAGCTCACCAAGACGCTCAGAATTTACAATTAATGTCATAGTGAAAATATCACAGGAAGTCGGCCATTTTAGATTGAAGGTCTGATTTTGACCTCAATTTTGACGTTTACAGCATTGGTACTTGATCGAACTCCTCCTAGGGATTTCGAGCGAGCGGCTTGAAACTCGGTCAGTCTGATCATAAGGCATGGCCAATTAAAAGTTATCAAAACGGTGAGTTTTTGAGCATGTTGAAGGGGCGTTAGCAGGGGTCAAAGTTCACCTACTCGCCACAAAACATAAAACTGTTATATCTCCTACACAGAAACACACAGAGGCACCAAACTTTCTGTGATTGATCATCATCGGGTCTCCTAAAATATCCAATGGTCAAATGATGACATTGCTTAGGCCACGCCCCCTGACAACAGGAAGTGTCATGTTTTATTGTTAACTGTTGCTATGTTACCCCTCTGAGCTAATCAACATGAGACTGTGTTTAGAAACAGAAGACATGTTAGTGTGTTGTAGATTCCAGGCCCAACTGGATTCCATGTAGCAGTGCGGCGTGGTGACGTGGCGAAGTCACCTGAAACGCCGATGCCATATGTCCAGACTTCCATAGGAT
Organism: Fundulus heteroclitus; assembly: GCF_011125445.2. Classification (NCBI taxonomy): domain Eukaryota; kingdom Metazoa; phylum Chordata; class Actinopteri; order Cyprinodontiformes; family Fundulidae; genus Fundulus; species Fundulus heteroclitus. The sequence continues at coordinate 13,495 of NW_023396579.1, forward strand.
ATTGACAAATTTAATGAAAAGTAACTTCAAATTACCTTAAAAGGAAAACAGTTTTAAAAGTCAAAAGGCTTATTTAATGCTTTGAGAACATCTCTTCTATTCGGCTACAAAATCAACTGGATTTGATGGAGCAGGGCAGCGTGGTGGCGTGGCGAAGTCACCTTAAACGCCGCTGCCATATGTCCAGACTTCCATAGGATATTGACAAATTTAATAAAAAGTAACTTAAAATTACCTTAAAAGGACAACATTTTTAAAAGTCAAAGGGCTTATTTAATGCTTTGAGAACATCTCTTCTATTCGGCTACACAATCAACCAAAACAGGATGATCTTTTAAGCTATAAGACCATTTTTAAGATCTCAATACATAGATTTTAAGCTGGTGGGTCGCCACTGCCTCCGGTGGCCAAATGCATCTCTGCATCAACTGATCTGCACCAGATTTTTTGCGAGTAGTGGGGGAGCGCTGCTCAATGCCTTCGTGTGTATTGCCCAGTGGACAGGCGGGGAAAATGCGTGATAGCTTCTGCCGTGGCTGGCAGCTGGCGGTGCGCGAACCCCTGCGGTGACCAATAGGCCAGAGCTGAAATTTTTGTGGAGCTTTAACTTGCTAAGAGTAATAACGTTAGATGATTATATCTTTAAAATGAGATAACTGTCTCATAAAATGTGATAGTTTACTTGGTCTAAAGAGATAATTCAATTCAATGTTATTTATATAGCGCCAATTCATGAAATATGTCATCTCAAGGCACTTTACAAAGTCAAAATCAATCAGATTATACAGATTGGGTCAGATTATACACATTGGTCAAAAAATTCCTATATAAGGGAACAAGTTCATTGCATCAAAGTCTTGACAAGTAGCACTCTCTCTTGAAGAAGCGTAGAGCCATGGGGAGAGTCGTCTGCATTGTCCATGGCTTTGCAGCAATCCTACCTACTGAGCAAGCATGAAGCAACAGCGGGAAAAAAACTCCCCATTAACGGGAAGGAAAAACCTCCAGCAGAACCGGGCTCAATATGAACGGTCATCTGCCTCGACAGACTGGGGGTTACAGAAGACAGAGCAGAGACACAACAAGACAGACAAAAAAGCACAGAAGTTCTACATTAGATGGTAGTAGCGGGTCATTCAAAATTGAAGAACAATAGACCCTGATGTCCTGCAGTAGCCTAAACCTATAGCAGCATAACTATAGAGGTAGCTCAGGGTAACATGAGCCACTCTAACTATAAGCTTTTAAAAAAAGGAAAGTCCCAAGGGCCAGCTTCTAGTGGAGAAGTTCAAGTATCTTGGGCTCTTGTTCACGAATGAGGGGAAGATGGAGCGGGAGATCGACAGGCGGATTGGTGCGGCGTCTGCTGTGAAGCGGGCGCTATACCGGTCCGTTGTGGTGAATCTGCACCAGATTTTTTGTGAGTCGTGGGGGAGCGCTGCCGAACACGTTCGTGTAAATCGCCCAGTGGACGGGCGGGCAAAATGCGTGACAGCATCTGCGGTGGCGGGCGGCCGGCGGTGCGCAAATCCCAGCGGTGGCCAAGGCCGGAGCGGCGCTTTGCTGCGAGGGCCGCTCATCACCGCTTGCGGTTTTAATTAGGCCCGAGCAGCTAAGCGCTGCGAAGGCCTATTGTAACTGCAGATTTTATTATTATTATTATTATTATTATTATTATTATTTATTCTTGGGACTTTTGAAACGGCTTTTTGGAGGCCTAAATATGCATGAAAACTCACCAAACTTTGCCCAAAATTGTCCCCCGTGAGAAATCGCATGATTTTAGTGTAATTGAAAGCGGGCGTGGCAAACCCGCTCAACAGCGCCAACTAGAGTGAGTTGGGCCAAACCGTAACACGTAGAAAGCTGAAATTTTTTACCTAGGTAGCTTTTTTAAAGTTATGAAAAAAAGTCTATTGTGGGTATGCTCTAAAACCCACAGGAAGCCTGCCATTTTGGGTCAAAGGGTAAAATATTGACGGTTTTTGCCTCAAACTTTAACGAACTAGTCCTAGGCATTTTAAGCTATCACTTTCAAATTTTTTCAGCGTGGAGATGAGACCTTGAGGGTTAAAAGTTATCAAGGGTTTTATGAAATATGCATATTTGCCTGAGCTGTCACATTGCAAAAATCAGGTTTGTGGAGAACCATTAAAAACGCATTAAATCAGTAAGCCCCAAGCCATGCTTTGTCTGAGAATTATGAAACTTGGTAAGCAGATGTAACTTCTCAGTCCCTACAAAAAAGTCTCTTGGACCAATTGTGTAAACCCTAAAGAAAGTCAATTAATTTTCATCAAAGATGTCATTTTGTCATAAAAACGGGTATTATTTTTGACCACAAGATGGCAGCATAATACTTTGAACCTCTGATTTACCCATGTCTATTCTTAATCACTCTTACTTTTATTTATCGACTCTTTAGCTTTCTTATCAGCCATTTAATTACCTTCCACTCCTATATGTGCAGGAACCCAAAGAAACACAGCTGATAACCCCATCATCTGAATATGATATAATATTTGTTGAATTACTAATAAGATATCTGGACGGCTTTCTGAATGATTTCTTTTTAAACTGATCAATGATGAACTTGAATCTGAACATATGACAGCTCTTAATGGTCTCACTTCCTCAATCCATTCTACAGCACCTAATAATGCAATCATTTCTGCCGTATAAACAGATATTCCTTAATTTAATTTCTTCCCTATATGCAGTTTAAACTCTGGAATTATTACACCTACTCCAGTTTGTCCTAATTGATTTTTTTGATTCATCCGTATACATTTTTACATAATTATAAAACTGTTCTATATATTCCTCCACTATTAAAGAATTACATATATACATTTTATCTCTATTTTTCTTTTCCAATATTGTTAAATCTACTATTGATTCAGGTAAGATCCATGGTGGTGTTATTGATAATGGTACTGTTGGACTAATATTTCAATGATTTAATCCTAATTCTGTTGCTTTCTGAATAATTGTCCAACCAAATGACTTATTATGAACCTTCTTTTACACTGCAGGAATGTAAAGTTACCTTTGTAGGATGGATTTGATCGTGTCCTTGCAAATTAACCCAGTAATTTAATGACAGTTGTATTCTTCTCAGTCCTAACGGCATTTCACCCACTTCCACCTGTAAAGCTGATGTTGAAGTTGTCCTTATTGCTCCTGTTATTAAGCGCAATGCTTGATATTGTATGATATCCAGTTTTTTAAGTACTGTCTCCGATGCTGATCCATACACTATACTTCCATAATCAATTGTAGATCTAATTAGATTTATATAAACTAATCTTATAGCTTTCCTATCTGATCATTCATACCCAATTAAACATCTCAATATATTAAGTATCTTATTACATTTTTCAAAAACCTTATGTGCACTTCCCAGGATAGTTTTTCATCAAACCATACTCCTAAGAATTTTAATTGCTTTACTCTCTAGATCTTTGTTCTGCCCCGAATATGTTTAATATGTTTAAAAGACATTTAAAAACTACTTTGAAATGTTAATATACCGTTCTCTATTTTATATGTATTTGCGGTGCTTTTATGTTGAAAATCTTCCAAACCGGAAGTAGGAAGTAAAGACGCAAACAATAGAAAAGCGTGTGTGCAGAGTTGGTGAATAGGTTGGATTTGGAGCGGCGCGGAAAACAAAACATAAACTATATTGGATTTGGAAAAGGTGGATTTTGGCATAAACTGGTATGTGAATGGTTCTGGTGGAAATGGAGGTAGAAATTGAGGAATGTATTGGATTTAGAAGGGTGGACGCCAGTGGGGAGAGGAAGAGGACGTTTGATTTGTTTGACTAAAGAGCATCACTGGACTGTTGTAGCAAAAGTTTTACCCGAAAACAAGGGTTTTTTTGGGAACAAGCTGTATAAAGAATCTTTATTCCTCTGGAGTTTGTGCGGCCAATGGGGTACAGTTTTATTGTTTTGCTTGTCTTTATTCATGTAAACCATTATATTCTTATTCGGATTTCTGTTTCCTCTTAGTTCTGACGGCATTTTAAGGGCATTTTCTAAGACATGTAAAGACATGTTGTCCGCAATAATGGTCTGTTGAAACCAAAAGAACGACGTTGAGCCTTGATTTACTCGGGAGGAGTAACAGCCAGAACTCACGCCTGCTTCGGGCTGGAGAAGTGCAGAGAGGAGCGGAGGTTGCAGCTGCTGCAGAGCCGACAACGAGCAGCTCGTTAATGGGTGACGTCGCTCTATAGCATCAGGGAAAGGCCGACTGCACGCAGGAATTAGCCAAACCAGAAGCAGCTGTTGTCCGGGAGTGCAGCGGGCTTAATTTGCCACCAAGTAACACGTTTAAATTAAGTTAAATGTGAAGAGGTGAATTAACCTTGCTAAGCTTTAAGGGACTCAATAAGTGCTTGAAGGGTAACATGCTGCAGTATACATACAAGTCAGGTGTACACATGTTAAAAGTTAAACTCAAGTTAAGAAAAATATATACATTTTGTTTTATCTCATTCAAGGAAGTTGATTCCAGCTAACTTAAGACAGATATGAGTGTTTTTTGTTTGTTGGTTTTATTAAGGGTAACCAAGGTACCGAAAAGGGAAGTTTTGTGATTTGGTTTTACATGGAAATAGTTTCTGTCTTGTAATAGTTGAAAGATTTATTATTCAGATTAAGGTGTTTGTAACTGCACAACTAAGTTGATCTTTAACTAGAGAAATAATTTAAGTTTATGAACACATTTAAAGGGTGTGTGTTTAAATTAGGCTAAATCTACATACTTCTAATGTAAAGATAATTAAGCTAAAGTTAAACAATAAACCCCAAAGGATCTAAACAAAATGGACAATGACATGGCCATGCAGGAAGACTGTGACACTGAAGCTGTGAAGTTGCAACAAGAAGGAAATCATACAGAGGTGACCACAAGTGAAGCTTTTTCAGCAGAAGGCTTTAGGAAAAGTGCAAGACAGAAAAAACTCAATGAAAAGGGTCAAGTGCTGCGTCAAGAAAAGATGAACAGACTTCATTCTCGTTTCAAGCTCAGTTATGACAAATGGAAAACTGCTGCTAAACAAGCCAAAAGAGCTCTTGATGCATCTATAAAAACAAGTTTGCACAGAAGCTGGTTCTTTGTGCACTTCAACAACTTCCCAAAGTTCCAAACAGTCAAGTAGTGTGCATTCAAGCCACTCAAGTAAGCTGTCTGTCAAAAGGCAAGAAGCAGCAGCAGAACTGGCTGCCATGGAAGCAAGCTTCCTGATTGGCTTACAGCAAGATGGAAAAGGAAAGTTATTCAGATTGAAGAGGAGTGTGGTTCATTTCCAACATTTAGTAACTTTGTTGACTTTGTCACAAGAGAGGCAAAAATAGCATGTAACCCAGTGACGTCGCTACATGCGCTTAAAGCAAATGCTTCAGAGAAAACAAAGCTCATAAAGCCTAGCAGTGTTGGGGCAAACGCATTTGCAAGCAGCACAGAAGAGAAAACAGAAACAAACAAATGTTATTCTGTGGGAGATTAAATCACAACATTCAGACATGTCAAAATTTCATGGAAAAGACAATCACTGAAAGAGTGAAGTTTGTAAAATTAAAGGGACTGTGTTTTAGATGTCTCTGCTATGGACATCAATCCAAGAAAAGAGAAGTATCTGCAACACCTGCAAGAAAAAACACCCAATATGTCTACATGAAGAACGAGACAAGGAAGACAAAAAAATAAGGAAGGTGATAAAAGGCAGAGGGAGTATAACGAACTAGAAGAGATTAAAGAAGGCAAATAAATCAAAGAACAAGATCAAGAAACATCAAGTGAGGCAATCTCAAACCGTGTGATCCAAGATGATAAGAGCAAACTTACATCCACAATGATTCCAGTTTGGTTATCCACTGTATATGCAGTGGATACTGTTGGACTGAACATTAAATCAGTTAATTCTAATTCCATTGCTTTTTGTCTAACTGTCTACTCAAGGCTTTTTCTCTCCCTCTTCCCCATTTCCCAACAAGATGTTAAAGTGCTCTGTGCTGGATGATCTTCAATATGACCCTGTAAATTAGCCCAATAGTTTAGAGATAACTGAATTCTTCTCAATGTCAGGAAGTGTGAACAACAACAACTCTTAATGCATCACGTGACTTTTGGCACAAATTTAACGCAGCAGGGTTGGCCTTGTTTCGTAGTGGAGCAGAGGCTGTTTTTTGCGAGCGGAGACTATTTTGTACTGGGGGAAAACTTATAAATGATATTTTGAGTGCAGGGTTGGCGGACAGTTTGCAAAACAATTTATATTTGTGTGCAACACCTTTTTTGTGTACAACCTTTTGGCAGGAAACTATCTCCATAACTCTTGCTGCAGCATTTTGGATCAGCTGAAGACTTTGAACTGCATTTCAACCAGTAAACTAATGTTTAAACCAGGGGTGTCAAACGTACGGCCCGCCGAACGATTTAGTCTGGCCCGGTGGCTAAATGCATTATCATTATCATTTCCATCTTACTAATTTTAACTGACACATCAATGTCTTTTCTTGTTGTAGCCTCCTTTGCAGCCTTATCTGCCATTTCATTTCCTTTAACTTCCATATGTGCTGGTACCCACAAAAATATGACTGTAATGTCCATCATTTGAATTCTGTGTAATGTTTGCTGGATTTCTATCAAAATATCTGGTCTACTGTTTGAGTGTTTTATCAGTAAACTGATTAGTGATGAAGATGAATCTGAACAAATAATCACTCTCAGAGGTCTTATTTTTTCTACCCATTGCGCTGCAAACAGAATTGCTAGCATTTCTCCTGTGTATACTGATATATTATCACTTGTCCTCTTTCCTACTGTAATATAAAACTCTGGAACAATAAAAGATACTCCTATCTTGTTATCTAAACTTTTTTGATGCATCTGTAGATGCATGAAACTGTAGTACACCTTTTCTGTTTACAACCTTTTGGCAGGAAACTATCTCCATAACTCTTGCTGCAGCATTTTGGATCAGCTGAAGACTTTGAACTGCATTTCAACCAGTAAACTAATGTTTAAACCAGGGGTGTCAAACGTACGGCCTGCCAAACGATTTGGTCCGGCCCGGTGGCCAAATGCAATATCATTATTCAACGGCTGTATCTCCTTGCTGCATCAACCGATCTGCACCTGATTTCACTGCCGAACGGGTTCGTGTGAATTGCCCGGTGGACGTGCGCGTAAAATGCGTGACATTTTCTGCGGTGGCTGGCGGCAGGCGGTGCGCGTACCCCAGCGGTGCTTGGCTGCGAGGGCCGCTCATCGCCGCTTGCGGCTTTAATTATTATTATTATTTATTCTTGGGACTTTTGAAACGGCTTTTTGGAGGCCTAAACATGCATGAAAACTCACCAAACTTTGCCCAAAATTGTCCCCCGTGAGAAATCGCATGATTTTAGTGTAATTGAAAGCGGGCGTGGCAAACCCGCTCAACAGCGCCAACTAGAGTGAGTTGGGCCAAACCGTAACACGTAGAAAGCTGAAATTTTTTACCTAGGTAGCTTTTTTAAAGTTATGAAAAAAAGTCTATTGTGGGTATGCTCTAAAACCCACAGGAAGCCTGCCATTTTGGGTCAAAGGGTAAAATATTGACGGTTTTTGCCTCAAACTTTAACGAACTAGTCCTAGGCATTTTAAGCTATCACTTTCAAATTTTTTCAGCGTGGAGATGAGACCTTGAGGGTTAAAAGTTATCAAAGGTTTTATGAAATATGCATATTTGCCTGAGCTGTCGCATTGCAAAAATCAGGTTTGTGGAAAACCATTAAAAACGCATTAAATCAGTAAGCCCCAAGCCATGCTTTGTCTGAGAATTATGAAACTCGGTAAGCAGATGTAACTTCTCAGTCCCTACAAAAAAGTCTCTTGGACCAATTGTGTAAACCCTAAAGAAAGTCAATTAATTTCATCAAAGATGTCATTTTGTCATAAAAACGGGTATTATTTTTGACCACAAGATGGCAGCATAATACTTTGAACCTCTGATTTACCCATGTCTATTCTTAATCACTCTTACTTTTATTTATCGACTCTTTAGCTTTCTTATCAGCCATTTAATTACCTTTCACTCCTATATGTGCAGGAACCCAAAGAAACACAGCTGATAACCCCATCATCTGAATATGATATAATATTTGTTGAATTACTAATAAGATATCTGGACGGCTTTCTGAATGATTTCTTTTTAAACTGATCAATGATGAACTTGAATCTGAACATATGACAGCTCTTAATGGTCTCACTTCCTCAATCCATTCTACAGCAACTAATAATGCAATCATTTCTGCCGTATAAACAGATATTCCTTCATTTAATTTCTTCCCTATATGCAGTTTAAACTCTGGAATTATTACACCTACTCCAGTTTGTCGTAATTGCTTTTTTGATGCATCCGTATACATTTTTACATTATTATAAAACTGTTCTATATATTCCTCCACTATTATAGAATTACACATATACATTTTATCTTTTTTTTCTTTTCCAATATTGTTAAATCTACTATTGTTTCAGGTAAAATCCATGGTGGTGTTATTGATAATGGTACTGTTGGACTAATATTTAAATGATTTAATCCTAATTCTGTAGCTTTCTGAATAATTGTCCAACCAAATGACTTATTATGAACCTTCTTTTTCACTGCAAGAATGTAAAGTTACCTTTGTAGGATGGACTTGTTTGTGTCCTTGCAAATTAACCCAGTAATTTAATGACAGTTGTATTCTTCTCAGTCCTAACGGCATTTCACCCACTTCCACCTGTAAAGCTGATGTTGAAGTTGTCCTTATTGCTCCTGTTATTAAGCGCAATGCTTGATATTGTATGATATCCAATTTTTTAAGTACTGTCTCCGATGCTGATCCATACACTATACTCCCATAATCAATTGTAGATCTAATTAGATTTATATAAACTAATCTTATAGCTTTCCTATCTGATCATTCATACCCAATTAAACATCTCAATATATTAAGTATCTTTTTACATTTTTCAAAAACCTTATCTATGTGCACTTCCCAGGATAGTTTTTCATCAAACCATACTCCTAAGAATTTAAATTGCTTTACTCTCTCTAGATCTTTGTTCTGACCTGAATATGTTTAATATGTTTAAAAGACATTTAAAAACTACTTTGAAATGTTAATATACCGTTCTCTGTTTTAAATGAATTTGCGGTGCTTTTATGTTGAAAATCTTCCGAACCGGAAGTAGGAAGTAAAGACGCAAACAAGAGGAAGAGAGCGTGTGTGTATCGTCTCAGGGCAGCAACAATGCAGTTAATCTCTCCGAAAGCAATGGTTGTAAGTGTTGCTCATTGTTTACAGATTCGATAAGATATGTAATATCTTTTATGGTTATTTTGTGTATAAAAGCAACGGTAAAATGTCGTGGTCTGTGTGACAGCAGCGTGTGTGTGTTTACTTGCTAATTTGCCGCTTTTCTAGCCGGCTGTGAAAATACCTGTTGAGTTACTATTAAGCAGCTGATACTTTGATACGTTAATACTGATATTTACATGGCTGTTTATTAAGCCATTTTTTTGTATCTTTCTTTTCTAGTTTTACACCGGATTCAAAGCAGTCAAAAATGCTGACTAAATGTGTAAGAAGATAATAAAGGAGCAAGCCGCTCACTTCCTGGCTCTTGAATAAGGAGTTTGGCTGTTTATCTGTGTTCACGCAAGAGCAAAACACATAGAGAGAACAGTACAATCTTGATTATATAACTTCAGCTGTACTTCTTGATTTCTTTTCTGAGTAAAAAGCAATACTTTTGTTTTATCTACCGAAAATTTAAAACTCCATTTGTAAGACCATTGTTCAATCTTATGAATTGCTTTTTGGACTTTCCCTACAATAAATTTAACATTCCTTCTACGTTTCCAAATAGCTCCGTCATCAGCAAACAATGAACAACCCAATTCATTTTCTATTTCTTTAAGTGCATCATTTATCATAACTGAAAATAATAAAGGACTGATAATACTGCCTTGTGTGGTTCTTTTTAATTTCTCCCTGAAAGACTCTTACCAACTCTTACCTGTATTATCCATTCTGGCCTCTGGAAATAAAGTTAAAAATCTTGGTGTTGTCTTCGACCAAGACATGTCATTTAAATCCCATATTAAACAGGTTTCCAGAGTTTCCTTTTTTCACCTCAGGAATATCGCCAAAATTAGAAACATTCTGTCCAGGGGTGATGCTGAAAAACTAGTCCATGCATTTGTTACTTCAAGGCTGGACTATTGTAATTCTTTACTATCAGGAAGTCCACAAAATGCAGTTCGAAGTCTTCAGCTGATCCAAAATGCTGCAGCAAGAGTTCTGATGAAAATCAACAAGAGGGATCATATTTCTCCAATTTTAGCTTCCCTTAATTGGCTTCCTGTTAAATCAAGAATAGAATTTAAGTTTATAGTTAGAGTGGCTCATGTTACCCTGAGCTACATCTATAGTTGTGCTGCTATAGGCTTAGGCTACTGGAGGACATCAGGGTATATTTTTATCACTCTACTGATTTCTACTGTTCTCCAGTCTACTGTTCTCCAGTTTTTCATTCCATTACATTGAAATGACTGTTGACATTTCAGCTTTTAACTTTTTGTTCTCTCTCTTTTTTCTTCATAGTAGGTACACCTGGTCTGACGTAAATAAAATTGAATTGAATTGAATCTTTTTATGCACACCCTTGCTTCCATCATCTGTACTGTCGTCTTCAAGATTTCCTTTGTCTCCTGAATTCCCAGAACCTCTGCCTGCTTCACTACTTTTGAATTTTCCACTTCCCCGGTAACTAGCAACTGGCGTTCAACTATCCGTATCCATATCACTATGTAGTTCTTCCTCATCCTCTACAACCTGAGCCGCCATCCTGATCCAGTCACAAACTTGCTTATGCCTACCGCCAACCTTTTCCTTCTTCCTTCAGATAGATTTCTCTGACGAAGCAACGCACGCACCTGTTTCCAACCAGCCTGTCACTCAGTCTCCTACCCGAGAGCGTCCTGTCTGCTCATCTCCATCAACATGGTTTAACCTCTCCTGTCGGGAAGTCTGACCAACAACAACTCTTAATGCATCACGTGACTTTTGGCATAAATTTACTGCAGCGTGGGTGGGATTGTTTTGTAGTCGAGCAGAGACCATTTTGTACTGGAGGAAAACTTATAAATGATATTTTGAGCTCAAGGTTGGCGGACAGTTTGCAAAACAAATTTTTTTTGTGTGAAACATATATTTTTGTGTGCAAAACAAGTTTTATTTGTGTGCAAAACAAGTTTTATTTGTGTGCAACACCTTTTTTGTGTACAACCTTTCAGCTGAAGACTTTGAACTGCATTTCAACCAGTAAACTAATGTTTGAACCAGGGGTGTCAAACGTACGGCTCGCCAAACGATTTAGTCCGGCCCGGTGGCCAAATGCATTATCATTATTCAACGGCTGTATCTCCTCGCTGCATCGACCGATCTGCACCTGATTTTTTGTGAGTTGTGGGGGAGCGCTGCCAAACAGGTTTGTGTGAATCGCCCGGTTGACGGGCAGGGAAATTGCGTGACAGCTTCTACGGTGGCTGGCGGCAGGCGGTGCGCGTACCCCAGCGGTGCTTGGCTGCGAGGGCCGCTCATCGCCGCTTGCGGCTTTAATTATTATTATTATTATTATTAGGCCCGAGCAGCTAAGCGCTGCGAAGGCCTATTGTAACTGCAGATTTTATTATTATTATTATTATTATTATTATTATTATTATTAGGCCCGAGCAGCTAAGCGCTGCGAAGGCCTATTGTAACTGCAGATTTTATTATTATTATTATTATTATTATTAGGCCCGAGCAGCTAAGCGCTGCGAAGGCCTATTGTAACTGCAGATTTTATTATTAGGCCCGAGCAGCTAAGCGCTGCGAATGCCTATTGTAAGCTCTAAAACCCACAGGAAGCCTGCCATTTTGGGTCAAAGGGTAAAATATTGACGGTTTTTGCCTCGAACTTTAACGAACTAGTTCTAGGCATTTTAAGCTATCACTTTCAAATTTTTTCAGCGTGGAGATGAGACCTTGAGGGTTAAAAGTTATCAAAGGTTTTATGAAATATGCATATTTGCCTGAGCTGTCGCATTGCAAAAATCAGGTTTGTGGAAAACCATTAAAAACGCAATAAATCAGTAAGCCCCAAGCCATGCTTTGTCTGAGAATTATGAAACTCGGTAAGTGCATGTAACTTCATAGGCCCTACAAAAAAGCCTCTTGAAGCAATGGGCTACCTCCTACAGGAAATCATTCATTTCTCATCAAAGATGTCATTTTCCCATATTTTTGGGTGTTACATTTGAATAAACTACTCCTAAACCGTTACAGTTATGGAATTCAAAGTTACTCCAAAAAATTCCTCACACATAGAGGATCAAAAGTTATCAAAAACATTTTTGCTACGTCCAACCATATTATTTTGACAATTATTTATAACATGAATTGTGTTTTGAAGGAAAAAACATTTATTATTTCCAACACTAGATGGCAACATTTTTCCAAACCATTCCTACACAGTCAAACATAATTGTGACCATTCATACACATTTGTCCAAAAGTGGAAGCAGCTTTAAAATATCTTTAGCTGGCCTTTAAAAGAAATAAGATTTTAATCTTTAATCCTATATGTAGGAGCACAAATGCATTGATTGGGTAATTAGCGTTCATGTCTATTTAAGGGGGGAACTTTTCTTTGATAGGTAGGTTTTCCACCCGGAAGGGGAAAACAGTTTTTGACCGCAAAAAGATAAATACAAGCAAGCAAGTCTGCTTTAATGTTGTCTGGAGATGTGTTCATGTATGATGGACATTTGATTCAATTCAATTCAATTCAATTCAATGTTATTTATATAGCGCCAAATCATGAAACATGTCATCTCAAGGCACTTTACAAAATCAAGTTCAATCATATTATACAGATTGGGTCAGATTATACAGATTGGTCAAAAATGTCCTATATAAGGAAACCAGTTGATTGCATCAAAGTCCCGACAAGCAGCATTCACTCCTGGGGAACCGTAGAGCCACAGGGAGAGTCGTCTGCATTGTACATGGCTTTGCTGCAATCCCTCATACTGAGCAAGCTTGAAGCGACAGTGGGAAGAAAAACCACCCATTAACGGGAAGGAAAAACCTCCGGCAGAACCGGGCTCAGTATGAACGGTCATCTGCCTCGACCGACTGGGGGTTACAGAAGACAAAGCAGAGACACAACAAGAGAGACAAAAAAGCACAGAAGCACACATTGATCCAGCAATCTGTTCTATATAACCACAACTGTTATAACTTTGGGCAATAAATAATGTGCAATAATCTATTTAATACACTGTGCTATAACCTGTGCAATGATCCGGAAGAACTTCTGCTGCTATCACCAAGTGAATATATGTCAGTACATGTGTATGTAGGCATATATATATATATATATATATATATATATATATATATATATATATATATATATATTGTCTAAAGACAATTACAAGATCGGCTTTCTATCACCTGAAGAACATTTCCAGGATTAAAGGACTGATGTCTCAGCAGGATCTGGAAAAACTAATCCATGCGTTTATCTTTAGTAGAATCGATTACTGCAACGGTGTTTTCACAGGTCTGCCTAAAAAGTGGATCAGACAGCTGCAGCTGATCCAGAACGCTGCTGAACGCATCTAAATACATCACAGACTTGTTATCAGTGTATCAACCATCCAGAGCACTAAGGTCTTCTGGCTCCAGCCTTCTCTGCGTACCTACAGCCAGAACTAAACAAGGAGAAGCAGCATTTAGTTCCTACGCTCCACTTATCTGGAACAAACTTCCAGAAAACTGTAAAAGTGCGGAAAACCTGAGTTCTTTTTAATCAAGATTAAAAACACATTTGTTTAGGACTGTTTTTGACTGTTCTAGTTAAACTGTTCTACTGAAACAGCATTAGTTCAACTTTTTTAGTCCAGCTGTTTATTGATGTCTACATTTTCTGTTTTCTTTTCCTGTATTTTAATCATGTAAAGCACTTTGCATTGTCTCTGTACTGAATTGTGCTATACAAATAAATTTGCCTTGCCTTGCCTTTTCCTTGCCTTTATATTTATATATATATATATTAGTGCTGGGCAAGTTAACGCGTTAATTTCGCGTTAATTCATTAGACTATTAACGGCGATATTTATTTTATCGCGCATTAACGCATGTTGCTCACATGCTTTCAGTCAGTGTCAGTCAGCAGGCGCGCTGACTGCAGCGCGCTGTCACGGCAGCACTCTCCCGCTCCCCCTCCCCTCTCTTACATGGCTCAGCGGCGCCAGCCAATCAGCACGCAGGCTCAGCCTGGCCCGCCCACTCAGCTCTCACACAAACTTAACAAACAGACAGCTGAGAGAGACCGCAGCAGCGAAAAAACATGAACAGGGGAAGTAGCACCGTTTGGCTTTATTTTAATACCGTAAATTAAATCAAGCTGTATGTTTTGTAAAAAGCCGGTTCATTTCAGTGGAAACACAACAAATTTATCTAAGCACGTGAAAAAACATGAAAACGTCGAGCCCCAGAAACGGAGAGAGGAGACGAAACTTCTCTCACTGCCCCGACAGACCCACAGACGTCTCTGACTGAGGCGTTTCAGTCCTCCAGGGAACATCCAGGTAGATCAGTGGATGGATGGATGGATGGATGGATGGATGGATGGATGGATGGATGGATGGATGTTACTGGAGCCCACACATAACATGTAATTAAGACCATGAAATAACCCAGTACATATATTAAAAAGTGTTATTTAAGATAAGATAACATTAGCTAATCCTTTTTTTATCCCACGACGGGGAAATTTATAGGATTAAAGCAACAGGCAGGTGCACACAACACAGACAAAATTACATAAGGATTGAAATATATAAGAGGTGGATTAGCGAAAAAACACTGAACATAACATTATTATTATTATTATTATTTAATTGTAATAATAAAATAAAAACCACAAAACCCAAAAGGTCAACAGTTTCATGATACATCAAGCTTAGGGACTGGCTAATATACAGCAGGTCAAAAAAGGCCATATTTTAGCTGCAGTGCTTGCTGTTCTCTTATGAAGAAAAGATCAACTAGTGCACTAAATTCAATAGATGGGTTGAAAATATCCAGTATAAAATAAGTGCTACAAATGTTACAACACTTTTGTTCATATGGCAGCAGAACATTAAAATGAAAGTGCTCTTTACACTACTTTTGAATTCATTCTTGGAGTTTGTAAATACAATGCGAATAATCGCGATTAATCAGGGCGATTAATCGCGATTAAATATTTTAATCGTTGCCCAGCCCTAATATATATATATATATATATATATATATATATATATATATATATATATATATATATATATATATATATATATATATATATATATATATATATATATATATATGTATATATATATATATATATATATATATATATGTATATGTATGTATATGTGTGTGTGTGTATGTATGTATATATATGTGTATATAACCGGGAAGTACACATGACATCACCTGCCTACTCCGATTTCTTTTGTATTTTTTTAATTCTTATTTTTTTTTCTCATTTTCTTTTTGATCCACTGTATATAGGAAGATACACTGTATATAACTGATGCACCCTTTCCTACTGCTGACTATTGACTGACTATTGAGCCGATGTGACAAGTGAATTTCTCCAATGTGAGATCAATAAAGTCTATCTTATCTTATATCAAGACTTAGATTTGCCCACACAGGATTAAATGGTACATTATTCAAAATAGGGAAGCATAACACTGGCAGATGTAAATATTGTGAGGAACAACAGACAGTTGAACATATCTGACACACTGTGAGAAAAATTCATAAAGAACAAGAGAAGAAGAAGACTTCCCAACAGCAGGGGGCGCACTCCAACAATCTGAAAGGTGTCTGTTTGCCTCATAGATATCCATAATAAAGGCTAGATGTCTCGTCCGCGCTGCTGGCCAATGGGGGTCGACGTCCGCACGTGGCGGCCATCTTGCCACAGGCAGCTCGCTCATTCGTAACTATTGTGTTTCAATGGCGCATGTACTTAAACAACCACAACTTCCTCAATTGTCTAACGATTCTCAAACTGTTTGGTTTGTTAAACAAAAGTCAGACATGTAGTTATGACACTGCACACTTATGAATAATTATAACCATGGAATTTTATATGAAAAGAACATTGAATAGAACATACAGGTGCAATAAATATACACATGCACAAGGTATTTATGTTAAATCAATATATGCTATTAAAACTCAGTGTACAGAATGGCAACATGATATATATATATATATATATATATATATATATATATATATATATATATATATATATATATACATATATATATACACATGTATATATACATATATATATATACACACACATATATATATATACATACATACATACATACATGTGTATATATATATATATATATATATATATATATATATATATATATATATACATACTTTTATTTGGGTGTGATTAATTATTTCACAGTCCTAATTTATTTATATTTACATACATACTTTTATAATATGAATATTACTGTTATAATAAAATATGAAATACTGACAAAAAAGGCTTATTGTGTGGCAACCTCTTGGTGTAGAAGCATAATCCAGGTTTCAAATTAAAGGTAACACTTTGAAGTTTCATGTAGACTATTCGGATTATATATCAGGAGTAATTACACAAAAGTTCCTATTTTTAAACCATTATAAAAGTGACATTTATTTGCTATAAAAATTGGTACAATAGTCCCCTTCACAAGTATATATAGATGTAGCATGTTGAAATCCCCACCTACACTACTGTGATGGTATACACATGGAAGACAGAGATTTAAAAAATTACCCAAAAAACATAGCTTGGCTAATGCCCTTTGAAAAGGATGGTTTTATTGAGCTTCTGTTGCATGTTGTTCCTCTGTAAGCTAAGGTTAGTTATTTTGGCAATGTGGTGCAGCCTTAACTTAAAAAAACAAGGACACAACCAACGTTAACAGCGTATGGTGGTGGCTGTCTTTGCCATAGACAGGTCTGACGAATGACCCACTCTGCTGCCCTGACTACCATCACTGTGCCTTCTGATGGAATCACCAGATTTCCATTGTTTTTTTAACTTCAGCAGGTGGTAGCTCTGGTCCTTGATGGCAGATGCAGCATCTGTTACCAAGCTGGCACGGCAGACATCACAGGACAGCTTCTTCAGAGCCCGTCGCTCAACAAATCCTGAAATAAGAGTTGGTATATTAAAATAATTTATAATAACCATGGGGAAATTAGGGGAACATTTATTTTTTTGGACCATTGTGAGATTGATTTCCCTCAAATTTACACCAAAGATTAATTGTCATACAATCGTTATTGGTGTCAGTAAAACCTATATAATTGACCAGTGGTCTCAGCCTTGATAACTTGCGCAAGTAGCCGTGATGCACAACTATGCTGCATGATTAAGTCATTTTTCAACAAGAAAATCTGCAATTTTGACAAGTTCAAGCGTCAAGAATTATAGCCACGTTCATAACGTTTGTAAGAAACCAAACTGTTTGTAAATCCGTCAAGAATTCAATGAGATAAGAGTATTTGTGTTCGTGCTGATCACTCACCTTACATTAGGTACCACAGAGCACGCCAGAAAGCTTGCCTGAGGCAAGATGGCCGCCGGTGATGACGTTTGAGACTCCGCCGTAAGACATCTAGCCTTTATTATGGATATCTATGGTTTGCCTGAGGAAGAAGCCCGTGATGTCACAGCTAACAACATTAGCACCACACATTGGAGAATTTAGGAGGGGATGCAGAAAAACAGGTAAGGCTGTTTGGATTATATATGCATGTAGTGTAATATCCCCCACCACAACTTGAGGTGGGATGAGCAGTCTCAGTTCTGCGGCTAATTCTAGTGCCTTAAGGCGCTAATGCTAGCGCCTTAAGGCTAGCGAGCAAGGCTCTTGTTTACATCCGGGTTCCGCTGGCTCAGAGCCTTTCTCTCGATGGCTCTGCGTTGGCTACCAGCACAGACATGTATACGTAGACCAAAAGTTATGATTGGTGTTCAATCATAACTTTTGGAAGAACATCTCAAACTGGCCACAGATGCATGAATGAAAGTAGTGGTGGTCAAAGGTTTTCTTTGGGTTTATGCGAACCAGCAAGTCAGGAAGTGGAGCGGATTGACCATCTGACAACAACTTCCCCCGGTAAAGGCCCATTCATACCCTACGTTTGGCCTACACGTCCGTATTTCTGTCCGTACGTTCTATCCGTTGACTCCTTCATACCTCCGTCCGTTGAGGTGCGCAATAACCTTTTTTTTTTATTAAAGATTTGAGCAAATGTACAAAATAACGTGGCATGTACAGATATAAAGAAATGAGGTTGTACAAGGTTAAGGCACACATATTAGAAGATAATGATAAATCAAAAAACAAAAAACGGGAAAAGCATACAGAAGACAAAACAAACAAAAAAAATAAAAAATAAAAAATTTATAAATAAATAAAAGACAAAACAAAACAAGAAAAAAAAAGAACAACAATGGGGCATTAGTTCTCAAAAAAATTTAGATCAATATAGGCATTCAGGAGTTGTAGTCCATGCTTGTTTTTTATCCGTTTTAAGGTCCTTAAGTGGTTGTCCATTAGAAGGTTTTTAAAGGCTGAAAACACAGGTTTCCTATTACCCCATTTACAGGAATGGATGAAGAATTTCGCTAAAATTAGCAGGTTGTTAAGAATGAGGTCAGTTCTTCTGTCTCTATGGGTGGTTCCAAATATTACATCTTCTCTTTTAAAGGGATGATGGAGGGAAAGTTTTGTTGAGATCCAGTCCTGAAAGTTTCTCCAAAATGTATCAGTATGCACACAATAGAAGAAGAGATGATCTGTTGTTTCAATGTCGTTATCACAAAATGTACATGTGTTGGTATCAAAGTTGAATCTTTGCCTTAATAGTTCTCTGGATGGAAAAATGTTATTGAGGATTTTGAAATGAACTTCTTTAGCTTTAGGACATAGAGGGTATTTAAGGTAAGCGGTTCTCCACTTTTTAACCT
Source organism: Fundulus heteroclitus (assembly GCF_011125445.2). NCBI lineage: Eukaryota > Metazoa > Chordata > Actinopteri > Cyprinodontiformes > Fundulidae > Fundulus > Fundulus heteroclitus. The sequence continues at coordinate 32,641 of NW_023396579.1, forward strand.
CTGAATCAGAAAACAAATTTAAAATGGAGTTTTTATTTGGTTTGGTAGGAAATATAGAATTAGTTACATGTTGACGCATCCGTTTGTTAGAATTACTTTGGTCCAAAAGGTCAACTCCAAACAGTTGAAGAGTGGGTAACTGAAGGTTAGCTGACTGAGTGATTATATTTTGAACCAGATTTTTGACTGCAGTTGGGATAGAGTTCATTACTGTGTTAAACTGAGTGCGTGTGCAATCCAAATTATATAATAAGCAAAATTCGTCATAAGACAGCCAGTCTCCATTGTCATTAAGAAGATGTTTTATGGACCAAATACCTTTTTCCATCCAGTGATCTAAATACAGAGACTTGTTTCTGTGTAACACATATCTGTTGTTCCAGATTGGCGTTTGGTGAGGAGTAAAGTTGTGTGTGTACATAAGTTTCCAACACAACAAAACCTGCTTATGAAAGGCAGATAACTTAACAGGAAGTCTGTGGACATTAAAGTCACATCTGAGAACAAAATCTAAGCCTCCAATTTTTTTAAACAAACCTTTGGTGAGACAGAACCAGATACTATTTACATTTATTAAAAAGGATTTCAACCAGTTTACTTTTAAGACTGCATTTAAACAATCAAAGTCAATAGCTTGTAAACCACCATCATTATAGTCTTTAACCATATTTGCTTTCTTTAAGTAGTGGATTCGATTTCTCCAGATGAAATTAAAGTTCAACTGATTTATAGCTTTAATGTATTTGTTGGGTATGGCCATAGAGTAAGCTGGGTATATGCACCGGGACAGGGACTCCATTTTGGTTAGATAGGTTCTCCCAAACAAGGTCAGGTCTCTTTGGAGCCATCTATTTAACTGAGATTTGCAATTCTGTATTTTATTATCTATGTTAACAGTTTCACTGAGTTTAGCATCTTTAGTAATTAAAATTCCAAGATATTTAACTGAGGATTTAATAGGAATATTATAAGCTTCCGTCAGATCAGAGTCATGAATCGCCATCAGTTCACACTTCTGTAGGTTTAAGGTTAATCCAGATGCTTTGGAGAAAGTATTAATTAACTCAAGAACTTTAGGGGTTTGGTCTAGATTCTTCAAAAAAATTGTAGTGTCGTCAGCTAGTTGGCTGATTATAATTTGGTCATCAAAAACTCTCAATTTAGGTATATTTGAGTTTTTGATGAAAATACTCAACACTTCAACAGCCAAGATGAAGAGAAAAGGGGAAATATTACAGCCCTGTTTTACTCCCCTATTTATGGTGAAACGTGGAGACGTACCGTGTGGCAGTGCAACTGAACTTGTGGTGTCATTGTAAAAGCTTTTTATTATTCTACAGAAGTTTGGCCCGAATCCGAACAACTGCAGAACTTTGAAAAGAAACTGATGCTCCAACATATCAAAGGCTTTATAAAAGTCTAGGAAAAGGATGAATCCTTTATCCTCAATCAGTTCACTATATTCCAGTAAATCCTGCACCAGTCTGATGTTATCATGTATAGATCTTTTGGACATAAAACCTGTCTGTGTTTCAGAAATAACATCCTTAAGACCAGTCTTTAATCTGTTCGTATATATATACGTTAACAGTTTATAATCGCAGTTTAGAAGGGTGATAGGACGGTAGTTGTCTAGGATCTTGTTGTCTCTTCCTGGTTTGGGTATAAGGGTGATAACCCCTTGCTTCATGCTGTGTGGAAGTGAATTGTTACATAGGATCTCTTTAAAAACCTGGAATAAAAATTCTCTGAGATAATCCCAGAAATGTCTATAAAAATTGGCGGTAAGGCCATCAGGGCCGGGGGATTTATCAAGTTTCAGGCATAAAATGGCGTTATCTAGTTCCTCAATATTAATATCTTTATCGCAATTTTCCTTAAAATCCTCAGTGATTTGAGGGATAAAGTCTTTGACTTGGTTTAGCAGAAGGTCGCATTCTTGGGGTGAAAAAGAAGAGCAGTAAAGGTTTTGATAAAAGTTACTAATTTCTTTTGCAATAACAGTTTGGTCTGTACATTCATTGTTGTTAATAATTAGGGACTGAATGTATTTTTTAACTTGTCTTCTCTTTTCCAGTCTGCAGAAGTATGAACTGTTTTTTTCCCCTTCCTCGATCCACTTAGCTCTGGATCTGACAAAAGCTCCTCGGGCCTTTGTTTCGTAGATGCTGTCTAATTTAGCTTGTAAGATCAGGAGGTTATTTTTATCATCATCAGTCAACGTCTGTTTAACAAATAGTAGGTTTAACTCTTTAACTAACCTTACTTCTTCCATGTCATTGTTTCTTTTTAGATTTTTGCTAAAAGAAATTGAGTGAGCCCTTATTTTATATTTTAAGAATTCCCATTTATTGGCGTAGGTTATTATTGAATCGTCTAACAGAATCTTTTTTATTAGTTCTTTGATTTCCTTGCAGTACAACTCATATTTTAAGAGATTTGCATTGAATTTCCAGTACCCTCTGTGTCTCAGACTTTCAGGAAGAGGAGTAATTAATAAATCGATGCTGCAGTGATCAGTAAGAGGAGTTGGAGACATATTACAGTCTGATGTTAGCTTCAGAATATCATCTGTTCCTAGCCAAAAATCTATTCTAGATCTGCTTGAAGCATCTGATTTAAACCAAGAGAACTGTTTTTTGTTAATATGTTCATCTCTCCATAAATCAATTAATCCCAATCTCTCACAGAAATCAGACAGAATTCGGTTTGGATGGATATTTGAGGATTTGTTTGGGTATCTATCAAGATTTTCGTCCTTTACCATGTTCCAATCCCCGCCTAATAAAACATATTTAGTATGAAATCTTTGTTTAAGTTGTTCGATATTTACTTCAATAATCGTAAGAAGCTCTTTATTTTTAGAAATGTTACAGTGACCATAAATATTGCCTAGGAGTATTAATGTGTCCTCCGTATGTAATACGGAAAGAGACCAATGGCCATCACTATCATGTTTTGTATGAATTATTTTGCCTGGAAAATTATTCAGTAATGTAGCCACACCTGCTGATTTAGAAGTACCGTGGGAATAAGAAATCTGATCTCCCCACTGATTTGACCAAAATTTTTCATCAGAGACCATTGAATGGGTTTCTTGAAGAAGAATACAATGTGGATTCTTGTTTCTACAATACATAAACATTGCCTTCCTTTTGACATTTTCTCTCAAGCCCCTTACATTTAACGACAAAAACCTAAGATTAGATTTTAAAGACATAAAAAAAGACAAAGGAAAAGAAAAGTTTTAAAGACACAAACCTTAATAAAGAACTTTTGTTAAGGTAGAATGAACTAAAGGCAAGCCCCTGAAAAATATGAGTGCCCTTTACAATATAACATGGGAAAAAAAACATGTACCTTGCATCCACAACTTTCACTAAACTTAACTTAAAACGACTTAGTTTTCATTTAAACAAGAGGAATAACCTCTGGAGTGCAGATAAGAGAACTGTAGCAAGCATCTTAGAGATATAACTCAATATTAAAGGGGAAAAACAGTGTTAATTTTTTTTAGCCCTATAATAGGGGGATGTTATAAACAGAGAAACATCTGTGGTCTCAGAAGGGAGATGAAGCTTTGAACACTTTGCCGTCAATCACTGCAATATGACCTCTGTAAAAGGCCACCTTACCCTGGGATCTGGCTTTTTTAATCTTAGGCCAAAGTTCTTCTCTTGCCAGCCGGTCTTCCTTAATGAAATCCTGAGCAAAACGCAGACCTTGTTCTTTGCATACCGCTGAATCCTTCGTCACTTTCCAGACTGCGTCTCGATGGCGCCTCCTAGTGAACTGCAGGATGACCTGACGGCTCCGTCCCTCTTCTTTTCTTCCCAACCGGTGGATTGTATCAATCATATCTCCTGCCTGTTCCGCCCATTGTGGTAAGATTTTTGAGAGAAGTTGTTCAGCCTTTTCTCTGAGGTTTTCTCCTTCTTGCTCTTTGAGCCCCGACAACCGCAGGTTCCATTGACGCTTGTTTCTTTCAGCCTCCAGGAGTTTTTCTTTCAGATTTGCGTTTTCTTTATTCATTAAATCAAACTTTTGTTGAAGGTTTTCTACTGTAGATTTACATTCAGCAACGTAGAGTGTGTTCTGCTCCACTTGGAGGGTAATGCGGCCAAACATGTCAGCATTTTCCTTTAGCTGTTTTCCAAAGTCATCAACTTTGCTATCCAGTCTTTTAATAGCTTCTAAGACGGCAGCTAAGGAGACCTCAGTCTCAGTGGCTTGTTTTTTAGCAGGTGGCAGTTTGGTTGGAGTTGCATTCAGTTGCCGTCTTGTACCGGAGGCATTTCTTGACAACTCCATCGGTGTTTCAACGCTAGCAGCAGCAGCAGCAGCAGCAGCATAGTTATGCATGTTTAGCTTAGCATCATTAGCCTTCTTCAGACTAGGAAAATCTTTCTCATTAACAGCCGACATCTTTTATAAGACTCTTATTTTTCCCTCTTACTTTAGAGCGTGGATGTTCAGGTTCACCTTGTGGACGAAATTATGTGCAAAGGGCCAGTTCAAGTAGCTGGTTGAGGGCTGCACAGATGGAGCTCAGAATAATACGTGTGCCCACATCGCCATCTTGCCGGGAGTCCCGAGGTGCGCAATAACCAGTATTTCCTCTAAGTGGCAGTGCTGGGCGCCAATGATTCGTCACTGATCAAACACGGCGACGGTCCAAGACGTGATTTTGTTGTATTTGCTCCGTAAGTAAACTTTTTGTTTGTCCCTGTGCCCCGGTCACGACACATCATATGTGTGGGTAGTTGCAGACAAGCTCCGCAAGTCGTTCCTCGAATCCCGCCATTGTTTAAAGCCCAGAATTCTAACCTTCTTCGTGATTTTGTTGACATTTTGTACTACAAACTCAATAGCGCCCCCACCGTTTCCGGTAGTATTGCTCCGTATTGCTCCGTTTCGTCCGTAAGCGTAAGCTCCTAATTTTCGTGTCAAAGTACGGACGAAATCGACGGTTAGAACGTATGAAACACTCCACACGTATCCGTATCCGTCTTTTACGTGAGGTATGAATGGGCCTTAAAGGCCCATTCATACCCTACGTTTGGCCTACACGTCCGTATTTCTGTCCGTACGTTCTATCCGTTGACTCCTTCATACCTCCGTCCGTTGAGGTGCGCAATAACCAGTATTTCCTCTAAGTGGCAGTGCTGGGCGCCAATGATTCGTCACTGATCAAACACGGCGACGGTCCAAGACGTGATTTTGTTGTATTTGCTCCGTAAGTAAACTTTTTGTTTGTCCCTGTGCCCCGGTCACGACACATCATATGTGTGGGTAGTTGCAGACAAGCTCCGCAAGTCGTTCCTCGAATCCCGCCATTGTTTAAAGCCCAGAATTCTAACCTTCTTCGTGATTTTGTTGACATTTTGTACTACAAACTCAATAGCGCCCCCACCGTTTCCGGTAGTATTGCTCCGTATTGCTTCGTTTCGTCCGTAAGCGTAAGCTCCTAATTTTCGTGTCAAAGTACGGACGAAATCGACGGTTAGAACGTATGAAACACTCCACACGTATCCGTATCCGTCTTTTACGTGAGGTATGAATGGGCCTTAAGCTGTCGACAGACACACTGTCGCTGCTCCAGTTAATTAATGAATTATTTCCACCTGTGGCCATGTCACCTTTCAGCGTGTATTCACTGGCTTCCAGCAACTTAGCTGATAAACCAATCAGGGACCTCCTCATTATTCGCTGTAACACTTTATTTAAAATTCGAAGAGTAAAGGCTAATTTACCATGACGCGCATTTGTCCCGCATTTGACAGGGTCCGATTTGGAAAAAGTAAAATAATAAATTAAATAATTTCACCTGCGCTTTTCTGAACAAAAGAAGGCAGAGCTGCAGTCAGAGCGGCTATCAGTCAATATGCAGCAGCTCCACCTGATGAGCCGCTGCGCACCACGACACTCTTAATAAAATGACAAGGATTTTGATGTGTACAGATTATTAAGGAAACAACATTAAAAAAAAACTGCAGCTACAACATGGACTGGAGAGCGGGTTCTAACTGGGTCAGGCCAGAGGTGATTCTCAGAGAGCTTTTATGAAGTAATTTTTTTATTTTTTTTTTACACGCAGTGGAGCAACACTGTAGAAGCAAGTCGTACTAGAAACCACTGAACAAGCCTCCTGTCTGTGGATCTATGGATTCATTTTACCCCAACCCCAAAACACCTGCCAAACAGAGTACTGCAGCCAAGATTAACTTCAACAATAACTTTACGAAATACATTAACATTTTGCTTATTAAAAATGTCCATATTTAAAAGCAAGTTATGTTTTTTTCTGATAAACTTTGAGCAATTTTATTAAACTTTTAAAAAAATTAACAAACCATCCTTCATCGATTTATACCGGCTTTTCCCTACAGGTGTGACGTCAAGCCGTATCTGATGGGGAAACGCAGCTCGGCGTCACACGGGGTCGTGGGGGGTGGGGGCTCGGCCATCCTGGACAGGTTGCCAGTCACAGGGCTAAAATATATCTGTTTTATTAAAATTCAAAAAAGTTAATGCCTTTTTATAAACTCATGAGTCGTGATAATTAATTGCTGTGCAATAACGGGCAAAGCAGAAAGTGATTATTGTAATGTGCGATCTGTGTTAAACTAAAATGTATGACATCATAGTGTTGGTTATATGTCCTGCATTGTCCAGGTTGTTGTTGGCCTTGTTTGTTCATATGATTAATTTATACTGAAGGTGACAGGGAGCCAGTGGAGGTAATGTTCAGATGTGAAGTAGATGATGTAAAGATGTAAATTGCTGTCTTTTGTACTAGTGTAATTTATGGAGGTTTTCTGGAGGACAGGGAGGGAAGGGAGCTGACAGTGTAAAGTGGACTGTGGACCAGTTTGGCTAAAGTGTTAAGGAAGAACTTGATGTTGCCGATATGAAAGTTAACCAGGTTATGTTATGGATGTGGACAGTGGAGGAGAGGATGGGAGGCTGTCCAGGAAGACACCAAGGCTCTGAAACTGAAAGGTGGGACAGAGACATGAATGGTCAGTGGATATTGTAAAACTACCAGATTTGGTTCAAGTTGACTCTGCACAATAAGCAAGTGAGGTAACTAATGTGGCTTTATTTCCACGGTCCCGGGAATATATGGGCTGACAAGAAATTTTTTTCAGTCAAACTGATTATTTTTGCTTTAACCCATGACGTAGACGCCCCGTCGTCGAGTGAGAGGCGTGCCGACAGAGCGGCCATCTTAGGTCAGACCAAGCTGAGCTCAGAGAGAATACACGTCAATGCAGCAAAATGTACTTTATGTTTTCAGACACACTGAATCCGGCTGTGTATATTGACCCTGTAGAGCTCCCGACGGACAGTTTTGGTAGAAACAGGAGAGTTGAGGTGCACATTTAGTTCTGCCGTGATTTGGGGAGCCGTGGTTTTATGTTTTTTGGATACAATCCGGGTTAGCACCCTGACATCCATTTCAGACAGCTTCCTCTTGCGTCCACAGTTAATCCTGTTGGATGTGGTACGTCCTTCTTGGTGGTATGCTGACATTATCCTGGATACCGTGGCTCTTGATACATCACAAAGACTTGCTGTCTTGGTCACAGATGCGCCAGCAAGATGTGCACCAACAATTTGTCCTCTTTTGAACTCTGGTATGTCACCCTCACACTCTGCTCTTATTGGTTCAATGTGCAATTAATGAAGATTGGCCACCAGGCTGGTCCAATTTAGCCATGAAACCTCCCACACTAAAATGAGAGTTGGTTCAGTTTCATTGTCCAACCCCTGTATATATATATATATATTAGTGATGGGTCGATGAGGCGTCATGAAACGTTTCGACACATTGCAACTCTGTGCCGATACTGTGCCGATACTGTGTCACTGAATACTGACACCTGCTGGACCTTAAAAATCCCTACAGGCAACCTGGTTGACAGAGTTAACTGACACTGATTTGATGACCAAGTATACACAATACAATTTAAATCATTGTATGTTGCATTGTATTATTTTATATTTTCATTTGAATTAAACATATATTTGATTTTTTTTAGATACAGTCAATAAATAATGTGAAGGAGGATGCTTGTGGACTGGCTTTTTTATTTTTTTACAAATGGTTGATCGGGCGCTGTGTTTAGTTACCTGACTGATATCATCTGTTCTGAAATCGGACATGCTGAGTATGACAAAGGGAGGAAAAACTACTCAGAGTAGCAACTTTCTACTCAGTGTAGATCAGCCGTTTTTTTCTGAAACGACGCTCAGAACAAAGACGCACAGCGCAACCCGCCCAACCAAAAAGGCGTTGCAGAACCCATCCATCAGTGGTGCGCTCCGATCAGCACCTGGCGCTCACAGAGCGAGACTGTGGTACAACACCATCACACCAGAGTTGCAAAATAGTTAAAAATTAACCATTATTAACCGTTATTTTGTTTACAGTTCAGCTTGGATTTTCTTTACTGCGCAGCATAGCTTTGCTGTGCGCGCTGCTGTGCGCGAATGCACACGCGTTCAGCTTAGAGGGAACAGAAACAGTTTGGCGCGTCAGTCAGTTCAAAACAGGTGCTGTATTGGTCACGTGACCGAAACAGTTCCTGTATCGGTCACGTGACTTTTCCGTAGCAATACACACATCGACACGGGTTTCGCTCTATGAGACCGACACATGCGCCGACGCATCGGTGTTGCCGGACCCATCACTAATATATATATATATATATATATATATATATATATATATATATATATATATATATATATATATATATATATATATATATATACACATATGTACTGACATATATACCTGGTGATAGCAGCAGAAGTTCTTCGGATCATTGCACAGGTTATAGCACAGTGTATTAAATAGATTATTGCACATTAGTTATTGCCCAAAGTTATAACAGTTGTGGTTACAGTTACTGATAGCAGCAGAAGTCACTTCTTTCAGGATTATTGCACGAGTTATCGCACAGTGAATTAGATAGATTATTGCACATTGGTTACAGTTACAGGGCAGCACTGTAACTTATATTCTGATAGCAGCAGGAATGAATGACTTGTGGTAGCGCTCCTTTTTACAGACAGGGTGTCTAAGTCTGGCACTAAAGGAGCTGCTCAGCTCCTCTACAGTCTGGTGCAGGGGGTGGAAGGTGTTGTCCATGATGGATGTGAACTTGGACAACACCCTCCTCTCAGCTACTTCCTCCGCTGAGTCCAGAGTGCAGCCCAGGACAGAAGTGGCCTTCCTCACCAGCTTATTCAGCCTCATTCTGTCCCGTTCTGCGCTGCCTGGAGCCCAGCAGACGACAGCGTAGAGAAGGGCTGAGGCCACCACAGAGTCATAAAAAGTCTTAAGCAGTGGCCCGCTCACTCCAATGGACCTCAGCCTCCTCAGGAGGTGGAGGCGGCTCTGGCCCTTCTTATACAGAGCGTCGGTGTTATGAGTCCAGTCCAGCTTATTACTGACGTGAACACCCAACAAGAGTCCTACGTCTCTGATTTCAGCTTCATAAATGTGAATATTTCTGTTTTCTTTGCTCATTTATGGCAATAAACTGAGTATCTCCATGTTTTGTTGACAGAACAAGAGATTTGGGAAACACTGACATTTTTCAAAATGTTGTAACATTTTATTATTATAGCAACCAATCAATTAATTGTTAAAATAATCAATATATTAATCAACAATGAAAATAATCTAGACCCAGAGATTGTCTTTGCATCGTGTTTACTCCTGTGAGCTATAAAAATGAATTAGCTTTGAACTGTTTTTGTTTCCCCTTAGGTCACAGCAGTGTCAGACATTGGTGGGAGGACTGTGGATGAGGCCACGAGACGTATGATGTTCTTCATCATGGACTATGGCCTGTCAAGGCAGTACAACTTTGTGGGCTGGAATGGAAAGTAGGAATTCAGGACTTTAAATCTGTTTGAAGTCATATTTGGTAAGTGCATAATGGATAATAACTGTAATATAGTAACTTTGGATATTTGTGTCTGTCGAGGGAAATTTATGTATGTTAGGGTTAGGGGAAATACAACCCCACCTACAAACAACCGCACCTGGCTTGATGGAGAAACCAGGAGAACAGCTGAGCATCTTTATGATAATGCACTTTTACTTTCGCCCTCTGGGGGGAGCCTCGCTGGAAAATCAACCCCGGTTGCATAGTATACCTTTAACTGGGACTAGTTTGTTGTCAAGTATTAATTGAGGTAACGCTCCAAGCAAATAAGCACGCACACACGCGCTAGAAATCAGAAAGAGGAAAGGCGGGATTTAAGGCAGTAATACCAATGAGAGTTAAGTTTAAAAAAATGCACAGAGCACAGTCACGTGTGCTGCCGATTTAAAGGGGCAGGCAGTCAGACAGCAGCAGCAGCAGCCGCGGAGCTGCGAGAGGAGAAGAAAGGAAAAGTGAGGCACGTTGTGGAAATATATAAATGTGGATCATGTAACCGTGCCACGGTAACTGTGGCAATTTAGATCTAAATTATTTTTATTTTGGACATGCACACACACACACACATAAAAAACACTGACAAAAGGGCACTTTGGGCATCAAGGGGCAAAGGGGCAGGTGACCAAGCCCCCCGCCCCCCTCTGCACGTCCCTGCTGTTAGCTGTGATATCACTTCTGTCTTCCTCAGCCAAACCGGCGCCTTTCAGTTTTTTTCAGGTGCGCACCCTGCTGTCGGGAAGTCTTCTGCTTCTTCTTTTTCTTTATGGATTTTGTTTGCCGGTTGGCACGCAACCAAATGGTGCATTACCGCCACCAAATGGTATGGAGTGTGGATCAGAATGGCCACTTCTTATTTATACTAAACAAAACAAGTCACAATCAAATTAACAAAACAATATAAACAAAACCAAAAAAAGATTTCAAATCCTCTCAATTACATTTATTAATCTAAGATAATGAAAAATAATCACATAACAATTATCTCTGGAGTTTTTCTAAGTATTTCTATTAAATCAAATTGTATTCTTTTCCTTTTTAGATTTTGGACCATTTCTCTCCTTTCTCTTTCATACTTCCTACAGTATACCTTAACGTGTTCAACTGTCTCTTGTTGCTCACAATATTCACATCTGCCATTGTTATGTTTACCTATTTAGAATAATGTATTATTTAATCCTGTGTGCCCAAATCTAAGTCCTGATATAATTGTTTCTTCTCCTATGTTCTTCCCTGCCCATCTCATTTTTCCCACTCTCCTCTGGATCATGTAAAACCATCTTCTGTTCCTCTCTTCCTCCCATTGCTTTTGCCACCTTTCCTTCATCTTCTGTTTAATTATGCTCTTTATTTCCATCTTACTAATTTTAACTGACACATCAATTGTTGTGTCAGTTAAAATTGTTGTAGCCTTGTTGTAGCCTCCTTTGCAGCCTTATCTGCCATTTCATTTCCTTTAACTCCCATGTGTGCTGGTACCCAAAAAAATATGACTGTAATGTCCATCATTTGAATTCTGTATAATGTTTGCTGGATTTCTATCAAAATATCTGGTCTACTGTCTGAGTGTTTTATCGGTAAACTGATTAGTGATGAAGATGAATCTGAACAAATAATCACTCTCAGAGGTCTTATTTCTTCTACCCATTGCATTGCAAACAAAATTGCTAACATTTCTCTTGTGTATACTGATATATTATTACTTGTCCTCTTTCCTACTGTAATATGAAACTCTGGAACAATAAAAGATACTCCTATCTTGTTATCTAAACTTTTTTGATGCATCTGTGTAGATCTGAATGAAACTAGTAAATATTAATATATTCCTGTATTGTATTTGAATAAAAAAAAAAAAACCTGACCTTATTTCCCTTTCGTAAAAGTGTTAGATCTACTTTAGCTTCAGGTAGTATCCAAGGTTGTACTGCTGAACTGAACATTAAATCAGTTAATTCTAATTCCATTGCTTTTTGTCTAACTGTCTACCCAAAGCTTCTTCTCTCCCTGTTCTCCATTTCCCAACAAGATGTTAAAGTGCTCTGTGCTGGATGATCTTTACTATGACCCTGTAAATTAGCCCAATAGTTTAGAGATAACTGAATTCTTCTCAATGTCGGGAAGTCTGAACAACAACAACTCTTAATGCATCACGTGACTTTTGGCACAAATTTACCGCAGCGTGGGTGGGATTGTATCGTAGTCGAGCAGAGGCTGTTTTGTGCGAGCAGAGACCATTTTGTACTCGAGGAAAACTTATAAATGATATTTTGAGCGCAAGGTAGGCGGACAGGTTGCAAAACAATTTTTTTGTGTGAAACATATCTTTTTTTGTGCAAAACAAGTTTTATTTGTGTGCAACACCTTTTTTTGTGTACAACCTTTCAGCTGAAGACTTTTAACTGCATTTCAACCAGTAAAATAATGTTTAAACCAGGGTTGTCAAACGTACGGCCTGCTGAACGATTGTATCTCCTCGCTGCATCGACAGATCTGCACCTGATTTTTTGTGAGTCGGGTGGGGTGTGGGGTGGGGGGGGAGCGCTGTTGTACGGGTTTGTGTGAATCGCCCGGTGGACGGGCAGGGAAAATGCGTGACAGCTTCTGCGGTGGCTGGCGGGAGGCGGTGCGCGTACCCCAGCGGTGCTTGGCTGCGAGGGCCGCTCATCGCCGCTTGCGGCTTTAATTATTATTATTATTTATTCTTGGGTCTTTTGAAACGGCTTTTTGGAGGCCTAAACATGCATGAAAACTCACCAAACTTTACCCAAAATTGTCCCCCGTGAGAAATCGCATGATTTTGGTGTAATTGAAAACGGTTGTGGCAAACCGTAACACGTAGAAAGCTGAAATTATTTACCTAGGTAGATTTTTTAAAGTCATGAAAAAAAGTCTCTTGGGGGTATACTCTAAAACCCACAGGAAGTCTGCCATTTTGGGTCAAAGGGTAAAATATTGACATTTTTTTCCTCCAACTTTAACGAACTAGTCCTAGGCATTTCAAGATATCACTTTCAAATTTTTTCAGCGTGTAGATAAGACATTGGGGGTTAAAAGTTATCAAAAATTGAAGAAATATCCATATTTGCCTTCGCTATCGCACTGCAAAGATCAAGTTTGTGGAAAACCATTAAAAACGCATTAAATCAGTAAGCCCCAAGCCATGCTTTGTCCGAGAATTATGAAACTCGGTAAGCACTTGTAACTTTTCAGTCCCTACAAAAAAAGTCTCTTGGACCAATTGTGTAAACCCTAAAGAAAGTCAATTAATTTTCATCGATGATGTCATTTTGTCATAAAAAACGGGTATTATTTTTGACCACAAGATGGCAGCATTCTACCAAATCATTCATACACAGTCATCCATAATTGGAAGCAGCTTTCTTTTAATAATACTTGTAACCTCTGATTTACCCATGTCTATTCTTATATCACTCTTACTTTTATTTATCGACTCTTTAGCTTTCTTATCAGCCATTTCATTACCTTTCACTCCTATATGTGCAGGAACCCAAAGAAACACAACTGATAACCCCATCATCTGAATATGATATTATATTTGTTGAATAACTATTTAGATATCTGGACTGCTTTCTGAATTATTTCTTTTTAAACTGATCAATGATGAACTTGAATCTGAACATATGACAGCTCTTAATGGTCTCACTTTCTCAATCCATTCTACAGCAACTGATAATGCAATCATTTCTGCCGTATAAACAGATATTCCTTCATTTAATTCCTTCCCTATATGCAGTTTAAACTCTGGAATTATTACACCTACTCCAGTTTGTCCTAATTGATTTTTTTGATTCATCCGTATACCTTTTTACATAATTATAAAACTGTTCTATATATTCCTTCACTATTATAGAATTACATATATACATTTTATCTCTATTTTTCTTTTCCAATATTGTTAAATCTACTATTGTTTCAGGTAAAATCCATGGTGGTGTTATTGATAATGGTAAAAAACAGGAAAAGGAAATTAACTTAAGAGACTCAGCAGGGGGGGTGGGGGCACATTTTAGTGACGGACCGGATAGATGCTTCTCTCGGCAAGTGGAGGGAAATTACTAAAAATAACCGTGAAACGTAAGGAGATAAAATAAGACAAACGAGTGGCCAGGTGTGGGGTCTTGTCTCTGCGGAGGCGAGGCGTCGGACAGCCGGTAAATTGAGCGGTGACGGCGGTGCGATTTTTCGATTATGAAGGTAAGAGCTTTGTCTTCTTAGCTCTGTTGTTAGCATAGATGCTGGGATAATGATAGCTATGCTACCAACAGGACTTTTGTCATTTATTAGTTTTCTATTTCTCCATTATATTGCTACACTAGCTTTATTGCTATATCAGCTATTCTGTTTCACAGCTTTTAGCCAATGAGTCACACCAGGGATATAGTTGATGTATAATGTTGAGCCTTTTCATACTTTGTTTTGGAACAGTGTCAAATGCTGTTGGCCACTTGGTCACAGTTAGAGCATGCTGTCACAGCTCTATGAATAAAAATGAGGAGCCTCATTCCCTTCAGATTTTTCTTTTTGTGTAGTATTTTACTGCGGTTGCAGACTTTGCAGTATCCCACAAAGTTCCTCTGTGGGTTCAGTGTGTTTCTCAGTCTCGTCAGTAGATTTGGAGCCTCAATTAAGAAAATAATTCTGCCCATTCCTGTTAAAACTGCGATAGTTTAGGACATCAAAGACCGAGAAAGACGCTGTCAATAATGTTGCATGCACACTAATAATCAGTTCATTATAGTATTTATGGATTATGCTGTTGTCGGGGCAAACCCCTCGTGTCCTATACTGTTATTTTTCAGGAAGTGACCAAAAAAACATGAATTTTAAAAAACTTCAGACATCACACTTCATATATTTTAGTTATTTATTACATAGATAGGCATTCCTCGGTTTTTAATATTTTGACTAAATCATGCTCGCATGAATTAGTGTTCTTGACTAAAGTCAAATGGAGGATTGAGCCTGAGAATGCCATAAAAACAACAAGACCTGGTGTCTTATCAGATTTTTATACCTTTCAGTCCAAATAACGGTGTCCCATAGGGGTAATTTGATTCTGATAACACTGATTATTATTCTACACATGTAAATGTAGTCAGTGAGTGAAAAATAAACTTCTTTGCATCGGCTGTTTCCAACAATCATAATTTCCATGTTGCTGCTTTGATAAATAAAATTTTTTCTAAATCTATCTAAAACAGCATGTCTCTATTTCTAGTTTCCACTGGATAAGAAAGGATCCCGTGGCTCTGGAGTGCCAGTCGTGTTGTTGTGCTGCAGGTAAAGCTCTATGTAATCACATAGTAGCCCGGCTACTTCATAGCAGCTCTGTCCATTTTACCTTTTACCTGTCCTGTTTATCCTGCTGCCTTGCTCCGGTTCCCCTCTGCCTTACAGAAGAGCCTGCTGCCGAGCTCTGGTGGGTTCTCCCCTGAACTGTCAATTCTCTGCCGAGCTGTGGACCCTGCTGCCTGTTCCTGGTTCCAAGAAGTCTCTCTCCGGGCCTTCAGCTCCTGCCAACACCATCACCCTGTTCCCGTGCAGTTCTACCTCGCTAGTTACATCACCCTCCATCCCATCAAACCTTCAATAAAGACTTTCATTTTAAGTCCCGTGTGTGTGATTCTGGGTTCATCCATAGACAAATTGTGACAATTAGACTTAGACTTAGACAACTTTATTTGTCATTTTGTATGCACAGAGTGCGTACAGAACAAAATTTTGTTTGCATACAGCTTGAGAATTACAATAAATTACAGGATAAAGTGCAGCAGTGATTTAACAGTAAACAATTGAAATGTAAACAATGCAGGAGAAAGAGACAGTGTGCGATCACAGTGTACAGGTGAGTATTTTTAAAAACCATTTGTATGTGCAGAAATTAATTACTTTCTCAGATTAACTTCCTTTCATTAACAAATTGATTTTGACAGCTCTAATAAAAATTTACATGGTGACCCACTGAAATTATCTTGGGAAAAGTTAAATAAACTGGAAACTTTTTTTGTAGTTTGAGCACTGTGGGACACTGCAGTAGCAGTTTCTATGTGATTGTGCCATGCTTGGTGGATATGATGCTGCTGAGAGATGGACACAAAGAGGACACGGGGAAAAATAATAATAATAATAATACTTTTTAAAACCTTTATTTAACCAGATAAACTCCCATTGAGATTAAGATCACTTTTTCAAAGGTTGATATGACTAAGAGGTCTGCGGCACATGTCATTACTAATGCAGTATAATAAACAATTTCAGGCCTCTACTTAAAATACACAGTATTTTGCACAAAAACTAAGAAAAAGGTGCATTAATATAAGTGCAAAGAATATTATGAAAAAAAAAATCATAATAATACACAGAAAATTCAGAAACATAAGTACTGTCCAATAGACCCACGGTCCTCATTTTTTTTAGGAATGAACAAAAAGATTCAAATGGAATAAGATCTTTTGAATTCAGTGACTGCAATTATGTATAACACGTCACCATAATAAAGGAAGGGGAACAATGTAGATGTCTTTTTTCACTCAGTGAAAAACAAGATTTATTTCTATAATAACAAAGCTACAGTAATAATTTTATAACATCTACATCAGATTAATGATAGGTAAAGTAAGCTAACAAGCTGCTGCATGTTATTAATATTGTGCTTTCAGTCTTACCTAATGAAATCACGCTGATTTCTGATAGGTAAAAGTTTGGTATGGTAAGCTAACAAGCTGCTGTTTGTTAGCTTTGATCTACATGTTACTGTCCCGATCAAAGCATCTATATAACAGCAATGATCGCTACAAATACTAAGGAAAATAAAGATAGTCAATACGACACGCTTAATATTGTGCTCTCAGTCTTACCTTATGAAATCGCGCTGAAACACGTCTTCACCTCCCGAATTTTCTATGTAAAAGCATGTAGGCGGATGTAGAGATACCCTGCTCCGCTTCAAAACGGAAGTTGAGTGACGTCATGTGAAAAGGGTCTATTAAATTGAAACACTGAGAGATTAACATGGCTTGAACGAAAAATAGTTCAGCTTTGTTAGAAATTGGAACTGGTAATAAGCTGCATATAAAACTTACTGTAATAAAATTACTGAGATCTCATTGCTTGTAATAATAATTCATCACAAACCAGTCCATTTGAAAGGAGTTTAGATATGCATAATCTTTGATTTAAATAGATGTAAAAAAACTGTGCTTTGGGTTTGAAGAAAACTGTATGGAAATGAAGCTGAAGGCGCAAGTTCAATTGAAGAAACTCATCGCCTGCCTCCATTCAATCAGAGTCCGATACGCCTCTGATGTGAGCCAATCAGCTACGAACCGCACCTCCATGAAGCCAATCAGCATCCCACGCTCATCTTAAAAGCAACTTCAAATCCACGTCTCAGCCTGTTAACCAGCAAGCGCAAACGGATTGCATGTTGGATTTCGAATCAGATGTCCGATTCAACCCACCCCCAACCCCTTCTCCACCATCATAGCTGAGTTCATCTAGCTTCCAAGACGTTCCTCCATCCTCAACCCATCAGAGTGTTTTCTCCCTTCAGTCTTCATCACTCCCTATCGCCTGTTATTGGTCCGGCAGAAGATCACCATGTTGGGCCCGGTTCTGCCTGAGGTTTCTTCCCAAAGGGGAGTTTTTCCTCTCCACAGTCGCTTCAAGCTTGCTCATCATGGACAGTTCATGCAAACCTGTGTTTATCAAGTTGGACATCTATCTTAAACAGATCACCATATGGACTGAACAAACTTCTTCTATCTCCACTCCACCACCAGTTTCAGACCTGGGGGGAACATACCTGTTCTCATACATCTACTTATGCATATTAAAGTATAATTCAGCATTAATGTTCCTGCCGAGGTCTGAGCGCCAAAGACTTAAAATATTGTATCAATAAAATCCTTCTAATTGCCATTTCTTTCTCTGTGAGTTTTTCAGATTGAACTAAATATGGTTGGTATTCTAAGGGTTTTCTTTTCATTTATTTTATTTCCTTTTAACTTGGAATTTGAATACAACTAAAGAGACATTTAGAGAATATCACAAAGGCCACACTTGCCACATAATCAGTTACAAAATCATCTGATGTTATTAGTTATGCTGAGCTGAGGCGAACCTCAGAGGGACAGTTTAACCTGATACAGGACAAAAGAGATGCAGAAGGGGGGTGCGCACCTAAGGGTCATGTCAAGACAATGTGAGGCTAAACGACCAAAGAATGTCATCTTTACTCTTTCACACTACCCTAATTATTCATCTAAGGGTTTTTGAATTGATAATCATTTTAATGGATGAACATAAGTGGAATTAGCATGATTACATTATTGTAATTGAAAAATTATTTTTAAGACAAAATTTCTTGGTTTTTACAGCATGCACAAGGGTAAAAAGTAGTTTGAAGAAAAAATTATCCTTATCAACAATTAATCAAACTAAGATTTTCTTTATTTCCAGAAATGATATTTAATTAGTAAAATGAAATAAAAAGACCCAAGGACTTAGAACAGTTTGTTACAGTTCAAGTGATAAAGGAGTTTTGAATATATTTTAAGGAGACAAACTATGTTGAAAGAAAACAAACTTTAAGGTAAGTTAAACCAATGAACATGTATGGTGAAGTTAAGCCATAAGCCTATAATAGAACAGTAATACTTGACAAAGAATATTGTTCTCTTCTACAACACCTTCAACTTTATGATGACAATGATAATGGGTCATTGTCCCATCGTCCCATGTCAACCTTCTGGGATGCTTCTGGGCAAATATGTCTACAATTTTGTTGATGTCTAAATGAATGTCCTTGTGGACATACATAAGTAGCAAAACCACAAACCTTTCTTGTCCCATTGTCAACCTCAACAAAGTTTTCACTGCTTTCAGGCCCGAGTTACGTTCCACAGAAGCACTCGTAAAAGGTATAACTGACAGAAGGTGAAGAATCATAGAAATGTTTGGGTAGCACTTCATATTTGTTATCCTTAGAATTTCAGGGAGAGAGCTGGGTTTTTCCACTGATGATGACCACTTTGTGTGCCACAACTACATTTGCTGCTTGAATGTTGATCCTGATGGTAGATCATCTTTATATGATGTAAAGATCTTTTTCTCACTCTCATCGTTTATCATATGCTAGTTGCATGAAAATAGTTTTATTTGCGTTGTAATAACGCAACATCTGAGCGGTGAGCAATTCAAATTCATGCTCGGACAGACCCGGCTGCAGAAACAAATTACAGGGGGGCATTACATTTTTCAGGGGGCACACTTTAAAGGCCTATTGTAACTGCAGATTTTATTATTATTATTATTAATATTTAATCTTGGGACTTTTGAAACAGCTTTTTTCATGCATGTTGCCTAAACATGCATGAAAACTCACCAAACTTTACCAAAAATTGTCCCCCGTGTGAAGGTAGTATCCAAGGTGGTACTGCTGGTAGTGGTACTGTTGGACTGAACATAAAAATAAGTTAATTCTAATTCCATTGCTTTCTGTCTTACTGTCTACCCAAAGCTTTTTCTCACCCTCTTCTCCATTTCCCAACAAGATGTTAAAGTGCTCTGTGCTGGATGATTTTCACTATGACCCTGTAAATTAGCCCAATAGTTCAGAGATAACTGAATTCTTCTCAATGTCGGGAAGTCTGAACAACAACAACAACTCTTAATGCATCACGTGACTTTTGGCACAAATTTACCGCAGCGTGGGTGGGATTGTTTCGTAGTCGAGCAGAGGCTGTTTTGTGCGAGCAGAGACCATTTTGTACTCGAGGAAAACTTATAAATGATATTTTGAGCGCAAGGTTGGCGGACAGTTTGCAAAACAAATTTTTTTGTGGGAAACACATCTTTTTGTGTGTAAAACAAGTTTTATTTGTGTGCAACACCTTTTTTGTGTACAACCTTTTGGCAGGAAACTATCTCTGTAACTCTTGCTGCAGCATTTTGGATCAGCTGAAGACTTTGAACTGCATTTCAACCAGTAAACTGTTTAAACCAGGGGTTTAAACATTAGGCCCGCCGAATGATTTAGTCCGGCCCGGTGGCCAAATGCATTATCATTATTCAACGGCTGTATCTTCTCGCTGCATCGACCGATCTGCACCTGATTTTTTGTCATGGGGGAGCGCTGCCGAACACGCCCGTGTGTATCGCCTGTTGGACAGGCGGGGAAAATGCGTGACTGCGGTGCGTGAAACTGCGGGGGCCGCTTGACGCCGCTTGCGGCTTTAATTATCCATCTTCCTTTCAATAAACTCTAAATTTTTGCTCCGTGTGTTGGGTTCTGAGTTCATTGAAGACAAATCATGACAGTAGCTATAACAAATACAATGGGGTACCGCGCACGTGACGTCACCGTCTCAAGAGCAAAGCCCCTTTTGCCGCTTAGGTAGGGCATACAGGAGAGAACGCACGGATAACCCAGCTATTACAAGCGCAACAGAACCAGCGATATGACCGACTTTACAGCCGTTAAACTTTCCCAAGACGATGTCCCAGGCACACGGTTTACTGGTCGCACTGTCGAAGATCACACCAACCTTCAGCTCAAACGATGGCTTGAGTGTCGAGGGCTTAAAAAGACTGGAAAACTGGCCGAGTTGATGAACGGTAAGCTTTGTTGTTTTTTTCCTGCGCGGCGATCATGGCAGCGTCGGCCGTTTTTTTTTTTTTGTTGTTTGCAATCACCGTCCAGGAATGGGTATATGTTTAATGTTTGTCTCATTTGAAATGTTTTTGAGTAAGCTATCCTGGTAGCAGGCTATCATGTTAGCGCCTGCTACCATGATAGCCTATATGCTGTCATGGTAGCAGGCGCTACTTTATTAACATGTCGGCCACCAAAATACTCTTACCTTGACTTGATGTCGCTGGAATTGGGTCAGGATGTTCTTCGGTTGTGCCCTTTCCTCCGACAAAATGCTTGCTACATATGTACTTGAATTTGGTAACTTTTTCCGGGTTGAACTGTTGTGTAGGCCGACCGCCCCGGTGTGCCCAGCGCACACATTTCTCCTTGGCAGTCTTGAAGAAAACATCCTTCATATGCGGCCGATCAGCGTAACTCAAGTCGCTGTTGCACGTTCCATAGCAACAATGTTTAAAAACCATGGTTTTAGATTTGGAAAAAGCAGTCGTTTACCGAGTAAAACCTAGGCTAACGCACGTCTCTTTTACAGCAAAACAGCGGCGGGTTTCCGGAGTTTGCCCCACTGCGTACCACGTGATGTGACGTCATCGTGACGTTGTGTTTCTAAAAATAGCTCGCGCGCGGTACCCCATTCAAATGGTTGTGATCCCAGCCTATAAGCTTGTAATGATTAATACCAATAATGCATTTATTAATTAGCTGTTATGAACTTATTTATACTGGAAAGTATGATCTGACCAGTAAGAATTATCCAGCAAACGTTAATAAATCAAATTATAAATGCAATTGGAGTTTTAATCCTTACTCCTTTACCACAAACCTATGAAAATGTATCTGTTGATTAAATTCAACTCCAAAAAGAGGTACTTCTTTTGCTCTTAGAAAACCGTTAAACCTCTGGATCAAAATAACCACAAACTACTATTTCACACGTTATTTATTAAACCAAATAATTGCCCTGCCACAGTAATTATTCTAATTCAATAAAACACTAGGAAACACTACTCGCTACCCAAGGAACATGCAAAAGAAAATAAAACCGATTAAAATGAGGTAGCAATTTCTTAGTTCAATTCACAATTTAACGCCACATTCAAGAAGTCAGCACATTGACACACCTGCATTGAAAGACAAATAACTTTGAGAAAACAGACCTAAAGCTAGATGGACACTTCTGTCTTCCACAACCAGGTAAACTGACTGTTTAGAGCTATTTTGTACCTCCCCAAAATGGCGACTATGACGACATATGACCTACGACCTTGCGTGGTGCGTGAGGAGGAGGTTTTATTGACGTATCTAGCACACGCGCCTGGTGCAGAGCGGGCTTTGACCGGGAGGTGGTCTTTACTCCTGAACAAAGCATTCAAAGAAAGCGCGCAAACTGAGAATGCAGACAAAGAGATCAAAGATGAAGATAAGAAGACTGTTATGATATTTTTCTAGGATGAACCCGGACACAGCACGCACACACAGAGCTAGTTCTTAGGAGTGAGTTTATTGAATAGTGTTGAAGATGGATGATGATGGAACCCAGAGTGTTGCACTGACCTGCCAGCACTTTGCCTGAAAGACATTGATTAGGGGTAAATGACACCTGGGAGAGCAGCTGTGCTCATCAGCAGGTATATATGAGAAACACACTGCAAACTGACTGCAGAGAAGCAAGGACCCACTGACAAACACTGAAGGGGCAGCCGGTAAGAAAAGAAGTTTTATTCAAGATTCCTGCTGCTGTTCCAGAGCTTAATGTGTGATGCAGGCATGGACTGGTAATCGGGCGTACCGGGCATTTTCCCGGTGGGCCGACATGCTGTTTGGGCCGGCAGACCCGACATGTATATTAATAATATGTATTATTATTATTATTATTATTATTATTATTATTATTATTATTATTATTATTATTATTATTATTATTATTATTATTTTATATATCGGCCTCGTTATATTTGCATAATGCATGAAGAAAAATAAAATCAGCAGCGCAAGAGTCTGTTCCGATCATCCGGCCCTTACCACAGGCTACTGCAGCCCATTGGTTATCATCCCTGACAGTCTAAAGGGCTAGGCCAATCATAAAGTAGAAAAACTAGGGCTGGGCAACGATTCAAATTTTTAATCGCGATTAATCGCATAATTTGCCCGATTAATCATGATTAATCGCATTGTATGCGCAAACTCCAAGAATGAATTCAAAAGTAGTGAAAAGAGCACTTTTATTTTAATATTCTGCTGCCATATGAACAAAAGTGTTGTAACATTTGTAGCACTTATTTTATACTGGATATTTTCAACCCATCTATTGAATTTAGTGCACTAGTTGATCTTTTCTTCATAAGAGAATAGCAAGCACTGCAGCCAAAATATGGCCTTTTTTGACCTGCTTTATATTAGCCAGTCCCTAAGCTTGATGTATCATGAAACTGTTGACCTTTTGGGTTTTGTGGTTTTTATTTTATTATTACAATGAAATAATAATAATAATAATAACAATAGTGGTGGGTATTGCCAAAGAAGTCACGATTCGATTCGAATCACGATTCACATGCCACAATGCGATTCTATCACAATGCATCACGATACTTGAATTATTGCAATGCATCGCAATGCATTGTGATATTTTCACTGAACACTGTACACCAGTGGCTGACTGGCTGTGTATGATCTGGATAGTGTCTTTAATTGATACGTACTGTAACTGAAAGCAACTGAATTCATACATAGCTGTATTTATTGAAATGACTTTTGGAGGTATTGCCGTGAAAATAAACATTACTGTAACTGGACACAAACATTACTATTACTGGAGTGGACACACTGACAAAAAGTGCTTAGGATTTATAAAACTTAAAACAACAAAATAAGGATAATCAGTGCCATTTACATGGCCTTAGTGGTCCTTTAAACCAATGAAATGAAAACATTCAAATGTTTGCGCGTGTAGCTAGCTTGCAATCGAGTGTTGTTAGTTTAATCAGTGCTTGCGGCACTCCATCTTGTTTTTCTGGATGGCGCCTCAGCATGTGCCTTTTAAGTTTGTTGTGTTCCCACAGTATTTCATCACGATGTAACAGTGTTTGCAAATTACGTGCGTCATATCAATTTTGTTTTTACCTTCTTTGTTTTTAAAGCCAAAATGCATCCAAACATCTGACTTGACAGGTGAGGGAGCCGGGCGAATGTTCTCAGTCTCCTCCATGTTTTGTTTATGAATGACTCGTCGCAGTATCCCGCGGCTGGAAATGCTTGTGACACAAGGCAGCGGGCGTCAACACATCTGCAGCGACATCTACTGGACTGGAAGTTGTATTCCACTTGTTTTTAGCTGATGTTCGCCAACCATTCATGCAATTTTATTTATTAATTTTTTTAAATTAATAATCGATTCTTGGCGTCAAGAATCGATGCATTGGATCGCGAATATTAGAATCGCGATGCATCGTCATGACGATTATTTTGCACACCCCTAAATAACAATAATGTTATGTTCAGTGTTTTTTCGCTAATCCACCTCTTATATATTTCAATCCTTATGTAATTTTGTCTGTTGTGTGCACCTGCCTGTTGCTTTAATCCTATAAATTTCCCCGTCGTGGGATAAAAAAAGGATTAGCTAATGTTATCTTATCTTAAATGACACTTTTTAATATATGTACTGTGTTCTTTCAAGGTCTTAATTACATTTTCTGTGTGGGCTCCAGTAACATATGATAGATAATATCTACTTTGAAAGTTAACATGAACTGCTGCTGAAGATGACCACTGATCTACCTGGATGTTCCATGGAGGACTTGAAACGCCTCAGTCAGAGACGTCAGTCTGTGGGTCTGTCGGGGCAATGACAGAAGTTTCGTCTCCTCTCTCCGTTTCTGTGGCTCGACGTTTTCATGTTTTTTCACGTGCTTAGATAAATTTGTTGTATTTCCAATGAAATGAACCGGCTTTTTACAAAACATACAGCATGATTTCATTTACGGTATTAAAATAAAGCCAAACGGTGCCACTTCCCCTGTTCATGTTTTTCCGCTGCTGCGGTCTCTCTCAGCAACGTGATTGTTTGTGTCTTGAGTTTGTGTGAGAGCTGAGTGGGCGGGCCAGGCTGAGCCTGCGTGCTGATTGGCTGGCGCCGCTGAGCCATGTACGAGAGGGGAGGGGGAGCAGCAGAGTGCTGCAGTCAGCGCGCGTGTTGACTGACACTGACTGAAAGCATGTGAGCAACATGCGTTAATGCGCGATAAAATAAATATCGCCGTTAATAGTCTAATGAATTAACGCGAAATTAACACGTTAACTTTCCCAGCCCTAAGAAAAACACCTTCACGCTCCATGTGGAACTTTGTGCAGCGGTGTTCACAGTAGTAACGGATAAGAAACGCAAGGGAGGCGCAGAGAAACTGCGCGAAAAAAAGAAACAAGTTCTTCAAACAGACGCTGCGAAATGTGTCAAACTGACTGACATGTTCCCAACAGCAGGCCCATCATCTGCTCCGGTGTCTGATGTAAAATATGGTGGTGGTGGTTGTTGTCAGTGACGTACGTGCGGTAGAGTTCATAGCTGGTGAGGCACTGACGTCATCAGTCAGATTTACTAATATATACACTCTACAGAATAGACTCATTGCAAAGTGCTGAAGGCGACTGATTGAGCCAAATTAATTCACCAAGAGACATGGAAAAATATTGATTTGATGAAAAAATAAAAATAAATTATTTGTCATTTGACTGTAACAGTTTATGAGTTATGATGGATTTCTGCATTTGTAACACATTCTAAAACTATAACCCACATTAAGCACATTTCATTACAGAAACAAAACATGAATAATTATCGCTGTCTTACCTCTACTTATAAATTAAGTCCATGTGCAGCTCTTTTTGCACAAAAATATCTTAATTTTCCAGTAAAAGTTCTCTTTATCTTCTTCAGTTTTAAAAGTCTCTCAGTCTCAATGGAGCTCACTGCCAGGGAGGAAAGCCTTCCCTGATCAGTCCTGTTCCGGCTGTATGTTTAGAGTCTTTTTAAGTGCTTTACTTGTTTAGCAAAACTCGCTAATGATACATCCATAACTTGCTGTCACTCTACAGTTTTGGATCAGGAGCGGTGCTCCTTGAGCGTCCCCTGCCTAGAGGCCAAGGAACTGCCGGCCTCACCTACAACCAGCTCTTTGCCTTTTATGTTCGCACAGCAGCACAAAAACATGTTACATGCACACAGTTTGATGACCAAAACACAATTCGTAATCCACATATATTAAATTGTGGAAAATCAGCTCATAACTGTTTGAACAATTGAATTTATGATCTAGAGACAGGAGGATGCATTCACAGAATGGAAGCCAGCGCAGTTAACATGGGATTGCGCAATCCCAGGGGAGGCCAAGCGCGCCTGTTTAGGAACCATGACAATGTGGTGGGCCAGTCTAATCCAAAATGCCAGGGCCGATTTTTTTGTCCCAGTCCACCCCTGGTGTGATGGTTGCTGTGTTGGAGTCCTGCTTACATGGTTTGTGCACCTGTGAAGGTGGCTGCAGTGAGTTAAAACAAACATGCATTTCACATTGTAAATAATAAGCTTGGGGATATGTGTAATGTGGGTATATGTTTGGGCATAGTGCAATATGATGGTGAATGAGCCAGTGGGATTTTGGGTTAGTTGGTGCATAAAAAATACAAGAAACTTTTATAAAGCTCTGCAAATTGAAATGGGAATTAGATTAGTATAATTGTTGTTTATGGTATTTATGAATTTGTGTGTTCTAAATATTGGGCGTGTATTAATTGTATTATTCGTTTTCAAAGGTTTTTACCTGACTGGTGTTCAAGCACTGAAAAGAAAAGAATCAAACAAAATAAAGAATGGGAAAAGATTCAACTGTTCAAGTCTGAGTAATTCCAGCTATACTCTTATTGTCGTGGGTCCTCCCCTTCAAGTGTGGGGTGCATTGGCAAAAGCACTTGACACAGAGTCTTACAACAGACGGAGGTGTGGGGTGCAGAAGCTGGCCGGCAGGAGGCGTGTTGAGAGACTGACCTG
The DNA here is from genome assembly GCF_011125445.2 of Fundulus heteroclitus. Lineage (NCBI taxonomy): Eukaryota > Metazoa > Chordata > Actinopteri > Cyprinodontiformes > Fundulidae > Fundulus > Fundulus heteroclitus. The sequence goes on from NW_023396579.1 coordinate 59,315, forward strand.
GAGGAACTCTGGAGTCGAAGACTTGAGACCAGGATGGAGCATCTGAGCTGAGGACTTGAGACCAGGATGGAGCATCTGAGCCGAGGACTTGAGACCAGGATGGAGCATCTGAGCCGAGGACTTGAGACCAGGATGGAGCATCTGAGCCGAGGACTTGAGACCAGAACATCAGAGCCGAGGACTTTAGACCAGAACATCAGAGCCGAGGACTTTAGACCAGAACATCAGAGCCGAGGACTTGAGACCAGAACGGCTCACCAGGAGTTGAGAACAGGAGTTGGAACTTGAGAGCAGAATGGAACCCAGGAGTCGTGAACAGGAGTTGAGAGCTTGAGTTAGAACAGAGCTGAGCTGGGTCTTAGGCAGTGACTTGAACAAAAACAAAGTTGGAGAAAAGACTTCTGGCTGACTGGAACAAAAACAAAGTTGGAGAAAAGACTTCTGGCTGACTGGAACAAAAAACCGAGCTGACACAGGATTCTGACAGAAACTGAGCAGGAGTGAGCACTATGGACCGGCGACGAGAACACAACTGATGTGAGTATATAAAGGGAGCCTGACAGGTGACGGGAATAAAGACTAATTAGTGTCCAAACAGGTGTGACAAATAGCTGAGTGAGGGAGAGCTGAGTGAACTGCAAAATAACAAGAAAGAAGCCAGACAAAACTTAAACCATGACAAAGAGAAAAATGGAAGAGGAAGATTGACTCAGCGGAGTCTGCTTGTAAAACCAAAACCAACATAGCCAAAATCAGCCAAAAATGCATGCACACACATCAGAAATATCCAGCAGTTAAAACAAACTCTGTCTCAGAGTAATTAAGCATTAAACTACTAAGAAGACAGATGGTTTGAAAGGGGTATGAAGGAAGCCATCTACGTTAAGAGAGAAAAACCAACCTTAAACAGACGAGGAGGCCTTAGGTTCCAACTCTCAAAAACTTACAACACAGCTATAGAATTAATTCCAGCCAATCATCACCTCAATTCTCATCCTCATACGAGTGATCAAACATCGCTCCTTTAAGCCAAGCCAATAACAACCCTAACAACTCCTCGTTACAGAGGAGTGGACCAGTTTCAGACCAATCTGCTGGCTTAATGGCTTTAACGACCGCCCATCACTAAGGGATGGACCTGTTTCTGTTGAATTTGCATGTTATCTAAGCCATTACAAGGCCTTTGTTTGGCAGTAGTATAAAGCTTGTTACTCCACATTACTCCAGACTTTTTGAATTGAGAAAGCTTCCTGGAGATGAAGCGAAACGTCTTCAACTACGGAAAACATGTCCAGTTGTTTTGTCTTTTACTTTTTTTTGGAATTAAACTACTTCTTTATAGGTTCTGCCCAGGCACAAAATATCACCTTATGGGTGAAGAAATAAATAAAAGAAATTCCCGCTGGGACAACTTGTCTTGTCCCAGCGGGAATATCCTGGTTTCTGATCAGCGGATCTGTGGCTCCAGCAGCTTGGGGCGGCGCTGGTCCCTCGGGCAGCACGAAAGGGGAGAAGTTCCACTCGGTCTCTGCGCTCTGTCCGACGCTTTGTTTGGCCAAAACAAAAGCGGGGTTCTTGACAATCACTGGGAGATAAGCGGCTCCCAGTCTCACTGATCGAAGTGAATTCAAAGTACTTTTAAAGTCAACCTCCTGCATAGGAAAGCAGGGAAAGTTTGATTCGGAAGTTCTCGGTCCTGCGAGAAATCGAAACCCGTGTCCCACATGGGGGAAAATCCCAATGGGATAAAACAGCTGTGGGTGTCTCCGCACTTTGGCGGAGTGCCAGCAAAGAAGAATGAGTTTGGCACGCCAGGCTCGTTTATATCCTTTCATAGCAATGAGATAACGTTGCTATGGTGGTTGCGTTGACCGTGTTGCATGCTGGGAGTTGGTGGCCATTTTGACCATGCTGCATGCTGGGAGTTGGAGTCTGTCAAGTCATAAGATTGCATTATAAACTACAAAGTTTTTTTTTTTTTTACTTTATTACCAGAGGCCGATTTAATGCTATCTAGATGAAGTGATTGTGGCATGATCTTGGCACTAGTGCTGGTCTGATTCACCATTTGACAGAACCTCCGCCCCATTCTCATCAGCCTTCACCAGATCCACCTGTACATCTGACTATATAACCAGTGCTCAGACCAGTCACTAGTGCCAGATTATTACGAGCCACCGATGAGTTTATTCCAGCATTCTGTGGCCTGCCTGCCTGCCTGCCTGCCTTCGAGCCAGCCAGCCACTTATCTGGCTGTTTCTGACTTGGATTGTCTCTGGATTTCTGATCGCCCGGCTCCGACTCTGGCTCTGCTCTCAGATTTCGGACTCTGGTTATCCCCCCTGATCATCCTTCCTGACTCTGCTATCACAGTTCTGACCCTTGCCTGTTTTTTGACCAACGATTATCTGCCAGTCCCAAGAGTAAGATCCTTCAAGTTTCCCTGAACAGATTCTGGATCGCATTGGGCTTCACCAGTGATGTCCCCCCACCAACAGGAGCCTTCACTTGCCCGCCCAGCTTGTTTCCAGATTGTGAGACGGTTAGTGACCGAAGTTTCAGTGACTGTTACATCCCTCGAAGCCTCTTTCTGGTCACTAACCTGCTGTCTCCTGTAATGCCAGTTCAGACGTGGCGGCTTGCATTAGTTCGGGACATGACGGACTGCATTTCCCATGATGCAAGGTGGTCAAAATGACAACCAACTCCCATCAGGCAACACGGCCAGATGGCCGCCGATCGAGATAAAGTTGCTAGGGTGATGGCTATAAAACCCAGCGGCAGACCGCAATCTTTCTTCTTCTTGGTGTTCTGCCAGTCAGGGAAGGCACGCAGCTGCTTCACTCCGTGGGTTTCCAACCCCCACACGTCACATGCTTGATAACTCTTTGCTGGACCGAAGATTACCGAAGCAAAATTATTCCCTGTGCTGATACAGGAGGTCGACTTAAAAAGTACTTTTAAATTCCCTCTGATCAAAGACTAAGAGCATTGTCTCCCGGTGATCGAAAGAGGACTACGCTTCTGTTTTGGCTGAAACAAAGCGTCTGAATGCCGTTTCTCTCTCTCCTATTCTATTTTTCCCCCGTTTATCAGCGGCAAAATCTCTGTTAAAACTTAGTTTGCGGTCTTTCTTTAAATTCCCAGTCAGCCGCTACCTCTCTGGCCGAGGCACCGCCTCACTTCAGTGTACGCGCTGACTGCATCATTAGGACCTCCCCTCATGCATCACGCAAGGCCCTACGTCATCATAGTCGCCATCTTGGGAAGGTGTCACGTAGCTGAACTAACCAGCGGTTCTCTGCCTCTCAATGCTGCGACGTCAAATGCCGACGTCTTGAATGTGATGTTTAAACAACTGTGAGTTGAACTAAGATTTGCTACCTCTCATTTTAGTCCTTTTTTCAACTTTTATTTCCACATATATTTTGCATGTTTAGTTTAGTAGCGAGTAAGGTTCCAAGGTTGTTGAATCAGAGAATTACTGTAACAGGGATTTGCTTTTGGTTCAATAAAAACAACTGTGGAATAGTAATTGTTTGTGTTCATTCCAATTCACAGTTGCATGGTTATTCAGAATTCAGACCTACCCTCCCTTGGGAGTTAATATCCGATATTAACACAGAGACATTGTCATTGGACTGGGGATAAAAGGGGTAACGGTTTAAACTCTAATTGCAGTTATAAATTGAGTTAATCCGTTGCTGGATAAATCTGATTGGTCAGAATCCGATCAGATAATTTGTTCCAGCACAACTGGGTTCATAACAGCTAATTAATAAATGCATTAGTAGTGTAAATTAATACAAGCTTATGGCTCTAGCATCACCACCATTTTGAATCATATTTGTTATAGCTAATATTTGAGTTGAATGACTTATTAGTAAAATTATAATACCAAATTATAATTAATAATAATAATCATATTCAATCAGCTTCTGGCATAACACTCCATTTCCAGTGGTTCCTGTTCCAGACGCTGGTGATTCACCTTCGACATGCAGCCGTTTACGTCTCAATAAACTGTTTTTTTTTTTTATGCTTTCTGATCTTGTCTGGCTGAATTCAGGGTCCTCTGCTTCCGGTCACTACAGATTGATTAAGAAGTTTTTTTTTAAGGACTCTGGTCCAAAGATTACAACTTGTCAGAATTCTTATCAGAATTTAAAAGCAGGGCATTTTAAAATCATCCTGTCATGGTGCAGCTTTGCCTGCTGCACCATGGCCATTCTTTGGCACTTTCCACCTCCTATACACCCAGTTATCCACTCCACCTTCTGATCAGTTACACCTGTCAGCCTTAATTAAGCCCGGACTCAGCTCACCTGCCCAACCTCCTTAATAAGCTCACCTCAGTCAGCTCTTCCCCGCCGGATGGTCTGCTCACCACTGCTCTCAACTATTTATGGTCGTCATCCCTACCTTGTTCATTCCTCAACTCACGTCTGCCTGCCTGCAATCCCTGCGTTGATTCCTTGTCTCTGCTCACGTCAGCTTGCTCCAGCTCAATGGTGTCTCCAACTCCTGCCATCACCATCCTCCTGCTCCAGCCCGGTACAGACTGTTGGTTTCCTCCTCCACTATCCATCTCATTCAATAAAACTCACAAACAAAGCTCTGTGTGTGGTTGTGTTCGGGTTCATCTAACAAAGCATGACACATCCAGGCTTTGATATGACATCAAGACATGCCTGTAGTCTCTCCTTTTACCTTGGTTGGGGAAGGCAGATATCCTGGGTTGGCCCCTCCTAGGCACCTTTGCTGTGGTGATCCCGTGGGGCATCTGGGGTTTGGTTCCCCTGACGTCTGCCTCGATTCTCTGAGGGGCGGGTCTTTGGCTCCTTACCAACCGCTATTGAGCATTTTTCTCATGGATAAACCTTTCATACACCAGTGCACTCTCACAAACACCTCCAAGTGCTTGGATTCAGGTACTAACAGACTCACTTCCATACAGAAAACCCCCATTATTATCTTCTCCTGTCACTTTATACATATACTTTATTAATACAGTTTATTCTTCAGTGATGGAATCAAGGCTTTGGTTGATTGAATCTTTATTACTTTATCGTCTGGTTGCGCTGTTCTTTTTACATCTCTCTTTGCAGGTGAAAAAGCAGACTGAGGATGTTGTATTGTTCTCTCCCTTTTTTGGTCTCTTTTTTCACCTTTCCTCCTTTTTTCTCTTCTACCTTCTTGTTTTAGTGTCCATATAACTTGAAATATTCCCTGCATAAATTATAACTACTTGCATATATAAATGAAGCAGAGCACTACGTCGAAAGTATAGGGCTCCACTCGTAAAAGTAAAATCTGTTGGGCTCTTTTTTGGCATTAAGACAATTCTTATGGTCATACTGCCAGACAGGACACTATAAAAAAAACTTAAATAAAAAAACAACATGCCTGTAGTCTATGTAACTGATTGGATTTGTCAGGAATAATGGATAAATATAGCTGAGTGTCATCAGCATGAGAGTGAAAATGAATCCCATGCTGTCTGATCATTTTACCAATCAGGAGCATATGAGAATTGGCTCAAGGACTGAACCCTGAGGTACTCCACAAGTGACCGTGGAGTTTAAAGATTTTGACACTAACAAACTGGAATCTGTCAGACAAAATTTAAATCAGCCTAATGCTTTTCCCTTAACCCCCACAGTATGTTCAAGTCTTTCTAAGAGAATGTTGTGATCAACTGTACTGACACAAGTCCATTGTCTTATGCCATGAGAATATCATTAGTGACTTTCACTAAGCCAGAGCTTTTTCAGTGCTATGATGAGCTCTGAAGCCTGACTGAATAATATTCACAATACCAGTGTTGTTATTTTGGAATTGTTTTTATAAATGGTGTCCACTGTGACTTACCTGTTTACAGCAGGAGACACAAACCTGCAACTCAGCAAGGATAAAGATGTTTTAGATGGTGGATGGGTAAAATCTTTTGCTTTCACCCAAAAACTACACTACAGACATTGGTCACTGTAACCCATTTACAAGATGAAAATCTAATCCAGTAAGATGAGACAAACCGATAGCCCAATCCTGTCTTAAATCAACCCATATTTGACTCATTGGGTTGTTTTTAATCCGGCAGTTTTTGGAGTGCAGTACAAGAATTCAAACCTCAAGTTTTAAAGATAAACAGAAAATCATTTGGTATTTGTCAAATTGGTGTTTAGGATTTTAATTAGAAAGGTCTAGAACACAGTGGAGAAGACATTAATTTCAGCTAAATCGTTGCACTCTTTACTTTTTATTACAAATAAAGAGCATCAAATTCCTAACTTAAATTTGGATTTTGATCTGTGAGATATACAATTTGTAATATGCATATTTTTGAGACCTTTTTTTGAGCTAAAGAAAGAGAAAGAAACTGACTGGTAGCTGATGTGGAGGTGATTGGTGACTAGGGAAGCAGATTACAATCCACAGAATGCAGTGCAGGCAGGTATGGACCTGATGTGGACAGGGGAGGGAAAAGGACTACACAGAAACATAGGTTCCACCCAAATACCTGTAATAATAGCTTCTAGCCCATGTTCCTTGACCTTTCTCCGGGTCAACAGTAAGAACTCTATCATGTGGAGGAAAGGAGTTTTGGACTGCTGTGCCAAATTCGGACAGCCTTTAACTCATCATTAGCACTTATCATGGCGACCGCTGACGCACTTCTGCTTTGGCTAAAGAGTCCTTAGTCTTTAAGAGTATTCTGATTCAGCCACAGAGATAAATACACAGGGGGTCTAACAGGACACAGAAGGATCCTACAAAATATAAAGTTTATTACTAAATATAGAGCTATGGAAATTACTTTCCCTCTTACAGACTTTTTCAGTTTTTTTTCTTTTTTTGCCACACTTATTTTAGACTATCAAACACATTTTAATATCAGACAAATACAACCTGAGTAAATACAAAATACAGTTTTCAATTTTATTTAGAAAAATGCTATCCAAACAAACCTGACTTTATGTGGGAGAGTGTTTGGCCCTTTAACCTGATAACTGGCATTTACCGGTTGTATTCAGTGATCACACTCCCTGGTAATAAATACTCCTTGGTACAGTTACTTCATGTCAAACCCTCTGTTGTCCACACCCTGCAGTTTAGGGTCCGATCCTGTCTTCTAAGCACTGTTCATTGAGATTATGTCATGATTTGGGTTTTTGTTTGCTTTGTTTGGACTTTTCTGGACTTATTAGTTTCCACTCCCCTCAGCCAACAGCCATCTGTCCCTATCCAGTCAGCTCAGTCCACTCCTCAGTCACCGTTCATTCAGCTCCTGATCTTCTTCTTCTTCTTCTTTTCTATTATGGCGGGTCGCAATCAACTTTAAGGTGCATACCGCCACCTACTGTACACGAGTGTGTAGCAACTGTATTCTACATCAGTCATATTCTATTTTTTAATTTTGTGTTATGAAGAAAAATAAATAACGCTTTTCTTATCATACAAATATCCATTATATTTCCATCATTTCCCAATATTCCTTTCAAACTCCATTCTTGATCTGTCTTTCCAACTATTCTTCTCAATTTCTCCCTTTCACGTTCATATGTTTTACAGTTCAATAGTATATGTTCTACATTTTCTTTCTCTCCACATTTTTCGCATTTATCATTATTTTTCTTCCCTATTAAATATAAAGTATCATTTAAATATGTGTGCCCTACTCTCAATCTACTCATTATTATTTCTTCCCTTCTATTTCTCTCCTTAACATTTCTACTAAATATTGACTTCTGTATTTTATATAATTTCCTTCCTTTCTTATCTTCATTCCATCTTTTTTGCCATATTTCCATTTCTTTATTCTTAATAATTGATTTCCCTTCCCCTTTGCCAATAGGTATTTTAATCGTTATTCAGCTCCTGATCAGCTCTACCTGCAGCAAATAATTAGTGTCAACTCTGCTCACCTGTTCTCCTCTCTAGTATACCTGCCTCAGCCAACTCATTCCTGACAGATTGTCTCACCTCATCTCATGTGCACTGCCAAGATTTCTTCCAGTTCCTGTGTGCTCAGCCAGGACGGCTGGAAGCTGTGTCTCTGCTCCTGCTCATCCCCACTGATTCTTGGTTCCAGTATCTGCATGCTGCTCAAGTCTGTTTTGCTCCTAGTGGGATCCAGCTGCTTCCTTTGCCTGTCCTGGTGGTTCCTCGGCCTGCATCAATCCCGGCCTTCTTCCTTGGTTCTGGTCAGTCTGGTTGTGCTTGCCTGCCCCATCTGCCACAACTCAACCTTTGAGTGACAGCTTTTTGCTCTTTGTCTCTCCACATTTGTTATTTCAATTCAAAAGTACTTTATCAGCCCCAAAGAGAAATAAAATGCAGGTGTCACTTATAGGGGTTTCTTCAACAAGTTGCTGTATATGCTAATGGCAGTAGGTAGGAAGGATCTCCTGTACCGATATGTCTTACAGCTGGTCTGGAGAAGCCTCTGACTGAAGACTCTGTTGTTGTACAACAGTCTGATCAAGAGGATGCTTAGGGTTGTCCATAATGTTCATTTTAAGAAGAATCCTATTAGAACCTCTGGAGATGCCAGCGGTTGAAGAAGGTTTCCCCAGAACAGAGCCGGCCTTCTTCATCAACTTGTTAAGCTTCAAGTCAGTTGCTCTGATGCTGCGACCCCAGCAGATGGTGGCAGAGGAGATCACACTCTCCAAAACAAACTTGTGGAAGATTTGCAGCGTCTTACTGAAAATGGTGAAGGACCTAAGATTCCCCATGAAGTACAGTCTGCTCTGTCCTTCACAGTTGTGTCTCCAGTCCAGTTTGTTGTCCAGATGAACACCAAGGTATTTCTACTCCTCCACCACCTCCACTTCTGCTCCCATTATGGTAATTGTGTTGGTCCTATTCCGCTTTCTCCTGAAATCTATAATCATCTCCCTTGTTTTGTCCACATTCAGAATGAGATGATTGTTTCCACACCAAGCGGTCCACCAGCTCCCTGTGCTCAGCTTCGTGTCGATCTCTGATGCATCCGACTGCAGAGTCATCTGAGTTTTTCTGCAGGTTACAGGAGTCTGTCTTGTATTGGAACATTCAAAATGATCAAAATTCACCACATCCTGACCTTGACATAATGCTTCAAATAATATTTTTTAATCAAAGCACAATATAAATACAGGAGAGATAAAAGCAGTCATGTAAGCCCAGAGCACCACATGCTGAATATGTAGGAATTCCGAACCAAGCCTCAGCCCTCGATGTGAATCATTTATCTGCCGGTGTCCCTTTAAAGGACAACCATTTGCACTCGATTCCAAGGATTATATAGTTTTTTATCAGAGCATCTGGAATCCAAATACTCTACTAATTTTGGATCATTATGTATATTGACATAAAACCCGTCTAGCAATCCTTGTAAATTTGCCATAGTCCTGCCAAATCCTTTCACCCGGGCATTTTGGGAAGGCATATTTTCACGTTTCAGGGCTTTATCCTGATTTAGAACCGGTCTTTGAGCATTATGCCCAAAGGACCTGCCTCTGGAGAGAAGGGAATGTCACAAATGGGAGAGATTGGTGGCTATCCTCTCAGGAAACATTTTGTATAATATTCCTACTCATTCTATTTTTATTTTTAAATTATGATTGCAAGTCTGCCACTGCACTTTCTCTGTGAGGAAAGATTAGGAATTAAGCGCACCTCCTGGAAAAATGTGAAGATGAGTGAGAACCCCCCCCCCCCCGACTCGCTCACACACACAGTGGAGATAGGAACTTAAGAAGGCTTAACTTCTGGGAAATGGTGACAAGAAGGAAGGAAAACAAGCCTAAATGTATGGGCTGTGTGTTTGTGTCTATCTCTGGCGCGCATGCAGGAAGTGGAAATGATAAGGTTTGATTACTCAGTGAGGAGGAGGTCTGGCACTGATCAAGATTACTCTAAACTTGAAAAAGTCAGACAAATGGCTTTAAACATATCCATAGAGTTCAGAGGACGCACACAGAAACAAGGGATGGTTAAAAAAATAGAAATAAAGACAAACAAAGATGACTTGCTGAGGAGACGGCGGCCCTGTGTGCAGAGAGGGAGGGAAGCAGAGCGGCGCTGGAGGGAGGAACTCTTCACTTCTTCTCATGAAAGCGTGTCACACGTTGGGAGAGAGGAGGCAGAGGAGCGTCTCAGCACGCCAGGAGCAGAGGCAGGGGCAACTCGGAGAGGGAAGGAGGATTCTTTTACAGCTTCTTTTGTTTATATGCAATTGAGGTGACAAGAGAGACCCTCGTGTTCGTGGGTCAGCTGGTGAGAAAAAAATGAAGAATCAAATCACCAGTGCCCTGTCTGACTTCTTTTTTGAGTACGAGACCCCTCGCCAGGTGCTGGTGAGGAACAGGAGGGTGGGAGTGGTGTGCCGGCTCATCCAGCTGGGGGTCCTGGTTTACATCATTGGGTAAGACCCTTAAAGTCATTTCCTGTTATCTTTGCTCTTCAGAACAATAGAGCTAAATGGAGAAGGCATGACCTCTGGGGGTGTTTTTCTTCTTTTGGGTTTGAAACTATTGGTCTGAGTCGCTAAAATAACTGAAACAATTACCTCTTTTTTAAGGTGTACAATGTGTTCATGTGGAAAATAAATATATAGTTTAATGCACCACATCCTGTTGACAGAGCAAACACAGTCTGTCAACAATTGAAGAGCGTTGACTGACAGCTGTGGCAGAAGATTGTGACGTAACAGGGCAGATATTTCCTCTCTGTTCATACAAGTCCAGACAACAAAAAGTGCGTGTTTCTGTGCCAATGTGTCCTGAACCACCTCTCACCTCGCCAAACATGCTTTGACATGTGAGAAACTTTTATAGGAGCTTGAATGTGTTTATTTATTCCTGTTTGACAGTTAGAATCATTGGCAGTGCAACCTGTATGGTTGTGGTTCAAAATTACACCTGGCTTGTTTCAGCATTTGCAGGGTTTGTTTTGTTTGTTTTTTTTGGCCATTGCGTGTCTGTGCAGAGGAACCTGCAGGACTGAGTGTGATGAAACACACTGAGGCATATACCTGGACGGATAAAGATCAAGTGCTGCACAATTCACTGCCAAGCACCGCTGATGTGTTATTTACTCAGGGTGATGTTGACAGTCCCCGAAACATAAAGCTCTGAAAGAAATTGATGTTACACCCCCCTCGCTGCAGGGTTTACAATCGAAACGATCCATCCATCCATCCATCCTAGCAGGGCAATGAAGAAGATGGTGCCACTACAAGTCCTGCCCACAGGTCAACAGGCGAGTGGCCGACCCAGTCAAGAGCAAGACTCCCACCTAAGCGTGATTTAGAGTGGTCAGATAATTTAACCTGCATGTTTTTCCGTTGAATCGGAGAACTCACACATGCACGAGGAGAATCTGCAAACTCCACACAGGGGAAAAAAAACCTGGCTGGTCTTCAAACCCAGGAGAGGAATCAACAGAGCCAACAACTGCATCAGTGTGCAGCCTTTAAACCGTCCAAATAAGAAGAACACACCTCAAAGAATAACTGTGTTTGGAAATGGGAGGAAGATCAAAATTCTTAAAATAGCATCATTCCAAATAAAAATAGGAAACATTATAAACTCATCTCTTTATAGAACGTGAAGACAGACAAACATTACTCTGTTCAAAAAAGAAGTGCCTGCACAAACTCAAAGATCTACTTTGACACTGAAAACTGAAGCTTTCCTGGGACAATCGGATTTTATTTGTGAGCATTGAACATGTCCGTTTTGCATGAAATCAATTCTGATACCTGTGGCTAGGTATCCCTGCCCAGGACCCCTGGACTATAATCCACAGGTTCTCTGTGTTTCTTGGTTTTGCCTCAGAAGCAGAAGGGTTGGTGCCACCTCACACGTTTTGGAATAAGGTCCGGGGATTGGGTGTAATCTTGTCTGCAGCCAAGAGGGTCCCTGCTTACTGGTGTGTTTGAGGTCAGGATTTTGTTGAAACACCCGTTTCAAGGACATTTCCTCTTCAGTGGAAGGACACGGGACCTCTTATAGGGCAGTTTTCTGTTTTCTTCCATGTCTTTCTGGTTTTTACTTTCATTTTGTCCGAGCATTTCCTTAGCTTTTTTTGTAATATGTTTTCCCTTCTAAAACCAACTTTTCGCTTGAAGTGGACCTTGCTTCTGAACATCTGGAATTATCTCTTTTATTTAGATTTTTCACACGGACCTGGGCTAGAACCACAATGAACAAAATCTGCTGCCCTCGTTATTATAGAAAGGCCACCTGTTCAAAACCAACTTTTTCCACAGAATAAATTAACTCCAAACTCCTATGTTGAACTGCCCCGTTCAGTTTGTGATTTAATTACACAGAATCAGCAGCATGTATACATTGGATCTGTTGGTTTTCCATTACATCTACTACATGTAGAGATATTATTTCCCATCTAAACCACAGATTTAGTTAGGGATGCATGAATGCAATTATTCTGACAACACCTGTATATTCATTCCTTTAGATTCATATTATTAATAGATGAGAACTGGTTTTGGTTCCTATTTCACGCTGGTAGACAAGTGAGTGAAAATAGAGGGAAGAGTTTCAATTTGGTCTTTTGATATCCAGGCTGGCCATGCTTCATTTCCGCTCTGTCACCAGCCTGGTGCAGCCATCAGGCCACATTAAGGCTGGACGGTGATGTCCCACAGAGAAGATGTAATTAGAAAGCTGTCCTGCTTCTGCTCTTCAGAATTTGGCCATCTCAGAGACAGGTCAGGGCAGTGTCAAGCTGGTAACCTGACACATTCTTGTCAGGAATGTTTATGTTACCATTAGGTCAGCTTCAACAAGCAATCAAACATGAAGAATCCCATACGACCAATAACTTTTTTTGTAACTCTTCCTGGGTTTTTACAGGGGGTTTGAGAGAGGGAGGAAGACATGTGGCAAAGGACCTCAGGCCAGAATCGAAGCCGGGTCAGTGACATCAAGGAATAATGCCTCCATATATGGGCTGTGCGCACTACCCTTGTGCCATCAGAGCACGCCTATACAACCAATAACCTTTAAATGAAACAATATCAATTAAATGTAGTTATATTTCTCAGCTAAACGGTACGTCGCTTCATAATTAAGTCTCTTTTTGCCTTTTTTAAGTTAAATCCAATGCCATTCCATAATTTTTCCGTTTGCATTTAATACATTTTTTCCTCGTTTTAATCAGTCTTTCTCACTATTGGAAAATTTATCTCAGTGCTGCAGAACAGTACTGTAGCACTGTGTGGAGAGCTTTTCTTCTATCCTTAGAAGAAAAGCTCTCCACACATCAGGAAGCTTCAATGTTCTCTGCCTGTCACCACAAACCCAAATCTCACTTAGATTGCTATTTTTCTGAGCCCCCTTTCTATTACTTTCACCCTCATTCCATTTTTTCATTGTCGTGTTCTTTTTCCCATTTGCCCTCTTAATAGTCTTTTGCGCAGAACTAATTTCCTTGTGTGCTTTGAATGACGTTTTTCTGTAACGTTTCACTGTCTGAGGACAAATTAACATGTCATGAGACACGCACTGTCCTGTGGGCATCATGCCAGGGGGTAATTGGTCTTCACACCCAGTGTAAAATAGCTTTACATGATGAACCGAGGATTTCTGTGTGGATATGTTATCTTTCCAGTGCGTACCAGCTGTTACCTTGCATATAAATGTTAGGGAGGCACAGGAATAAGCAGTTAAAAACCAAACTTTTCCAATGGCAGTCATCCCTTTTTATTCTCACGAGAAGCTGTCCAGTGTTGTAGGCAACAAATTAAAAAGTTGGTAATGTGTGGTACACACCTAAGGGTACAAATTACTATGATTTTATATGTTGATGTAAGGCTATATATAACTGATGTGATACCATTTAACCATTGTAGATTTCCAGTATGTATAATTGGTGAGTAATGTAAAGGTTTCAGTTTGTATAAAAAAGGTCCTATGGGTTACAGATTAGTACTGAGTATCTTACTTTTAACTGTACAGCTCAACACCAGCTTGAAGACCAGCTGGTGGCTCGGAGCAGTGATCACTCGAGTGAAAGTTTCTGCTGTACCAACTTAAACTAAATTTCCTACCTGCTTGGGTAGGGAATTTAACATTACAGAAAATAAAACATAACAGAATCCAGTAAGGGGGGAGCAGTTCTGGTTGTTAGAGCATCACCAGAGGCAGCTGAAGTAACAGGGAACAGACTGGTTGTTGCTGGGGTCTGAGGTTAAGGTGTCTGCACAAACAGCGAGAGTAAACTGAGCTAAATTGTAACAACTCAATTTGCATTTACATTTTAAAATGTAACCATTTTAATTGACTAAAACAAGTTGGGCTGGGCAGAATTGTATTGATATTGTGATTTAAGACTACATGTAGTCATAGCTGTTAATTATAATAATATTGTGATATTTCATATACCCAATTGTTGTTTTTCCTGATTTTTTTTATTAATTTTCAATATCACAGCAAGTAGACAAATATCCAATACGCAATGGCTTAAATACGGAGCCCGGGAGAGCTCACTTTAAGTGATAATTTTTTCAGGTCATGATAATTTGTGAGCACGTTTCCTTTAATTGAGCCCTCGAATTAATAAAACGTGAGCATGTTTTCATTTAATTGAGCACTCGAATTAATAAAACGTGAGCATGTTTTCTTTTAATTGAGTCCTCAAATTAATAAAACTTATTCAAGCACACATTTTAATTATTCGTGGGTGCGTTTTGGTAGATCGAGATCTCGAATATACTATAACGTGCTCATGTTTACATGTATCAAGACAATATTGAGTGCACGTTTTACATATTGTGGCCACGTTTAAGTAGATCGTGCACACAATGTTCTATAACCATGTTCACTAAATTGTGCTCTCGTTTTAGTAAATCGTGCGCTCGTTTGAGTAGATAGTGCACTCGTTTTTTAATAAATTGTGCCCTCGTTTTACTATGCTTAAAATGAGAGCTCAATTTAGTAAAATGAGCTCACACTATAGTAAAACGAGAGCACAATATAGTAAATTGTGCACACGATTTAGTAAAACGAGTGCACAATATAGTTAAACGAGAGCACAATTTAGTAAAACGAGTGCACAATATAGTTAAACGAGAGCACAATTTAGTAAAACGATCGCACAATGTAGTAAAACGAGCGCACATTCTCTCAACATGCAAAACATTTTGCGCTGACCCCTCTAGGGCTCCGTACTTAAACAAACAAACAAACAAAAGAAGAAAGAAAAACACACACACAATGGCTCAGCTACACATATACAGTTCCATATATGGAGGGAAAAAATTAAAATAGAAAAAGTACAACAGCATGTCTTCCTTTATGACCTTTCAGGAAATCCTTTTAACAAAATGGCTGATACATTCAGGTCAAGGTAGTTCAAATAAGGTTCCCATACTTTATAAAATTGTTTCGATTTGGAGTGTATCATACATGTTAAATATTCCAAAGGGTATTAACTCAAAAAGCACCTTATGCCAGCCTTTAACAGTTGGGTCCTATTATTTATCCACTGCAATAAAATATTCTTCCAAGCTGCATATGTAAGAATACAAAACAGTCTCTGATTTTTCTAACAGAACATATCTTGCTAGAAGGCCTAGAATAAGAGACATTGGGTCCATCTATAACCTCAGTCCTAATATCCTTTCATTTTCAGTTAAGATATTAGACCAATATCTTTGTAACTTATGGCATGACCAAATGACAATGAATTAATGTTCCAATTTCTGTTTTACATTCAAGAAACATTGGTAATAAAGTGAGATTGAAATTGTGTCTGCGGTTAGGGGATATATGCATTCTATGCAAAATCTTAAATTGTATCGACTTGGCACGGTTACATACTGAAACTGATCTAGCATAGGTCCATATGTCTTCCCACTCATTATCATGAATTGTAACAGAAAGATATTTCTCCCATTTCTGTTTTTCCTGATTTTAAAGACTGCATACAGTGAAGTGGTGCCACTTGAAAGACTGATCTAGCATTTTTATTATCCTTTACCTTATCCACTGTTATATGTGTTGCAAAATTACCATTAGCCTTTGAATGAAGCACAGGCTTTATTACTGTTTGTTTCAGTAGAAGTGCTTGTGAGACTATGAGGGGCTACTACTTCACTAGAAACCCCCATTCAGCCTCAGAGGAGATGATTTTGGATAATATCACCCAGTTCTGGTGTAATGATGGATGTCAACTTGTCAATAAACACGTAATATTACGGTTGGCTTCTTAGGCAGATAGGATGTTGTTATCTGCAGCAGGGCATAAAGTTCAGGCTGTTTCTGCAATACTTTCTAGCTTCCTCTCATGTGGAAGTCACTGATGGTACCTCTGATGTTATTTATTTAATCAGTTATAACTCTGTTATCCTCTGAAGTAAACTAGCTTTAGCTAACAGTCCACTTGCTGCATGTAACTTGATTACCTCTCTACTACTTTCTGCTCCAGTTAAGCTAGCTAGCAACAAAACATTTTGTATTGATTTTCAACAAACACCACTGTGTTTGTCTTCTCTTCTTTGCTTCTCTTTCTTCCCTGAGCAGCGACAGCTTTGGCCTTTTTGACATGATTCCAGCCTAACTTCTTCCCTGTAAGCGGATTGTGGAGTGGTTGGTGTGCGCGTAGCGTCAACAGCATCCCTCTCTGCTGGACGCGCGTTAACTGGGCTGCACTATCTGGGCCTGATCTTCAAAAGGTTTGCGCATATTAAAACGTGCAAACTAATTAGAGTGTACAAAGCTGATCTTCAAACCAGTAGCAAAGCAATTTGCGTGTATAAAATGAGAAGAACAGTGAGCAAACTTTCTTGTGTTTGTGCCTTTATGAATATCCAGATCATGTGCTAATGACCAAACCAGGCACATTTATGGAAGAGAGATATGCAAATGTAAACACCACCGGCAAAGCCGTTTATCAAAGCTGGAACCGACAGTGGGTGCAGTTTTTGCATCTATATTTAGTACCTTTGAAAGTGAGGTGCAAACTCGCACGTAAAAATGCCTGCGGTCCTTGTGACCAGAAAAGTTTAATAACAGAAGGAGAGAGTGCTCACACTCTGTGAGCATGTAAACATATTTAGACTGTCTGCATGTAAACATATTTGGACTGTCAGAAATAACAACATAAGAATGATATTAGTGGGGAAAAGGATGTGGAGAGATTAAGGCATCGTGGGCTAAATAGTTATCAATATTACCTCCAACGACTGGATGGAGGTTTCAGTCTACAGGGCTGGACAAACTCCGCTTAGATGTCGCATGTCACGTGGCCAGCAACACTGATACACCAGCTGGTGGAATAATGATAAACAGGGATATATCTGATTTGTCAGCTAGATTTTTTTTATTGAACCTGGAAATAAAATAAAAGTTTCTTCTTCTGTTTTGCAGAACTTTATTTTTGAAATAATAATTAATATTGTCTCTAAGAAAAAGCTTGATAGCTGAAATTCTCCATTCATTAAAAACGGCTTTGTACATCCTGGTTGTCTGGGGGCATTATGTGAAGGATTTGTTCTTCCACTTTCTTTGACCATAGTTCAGGAACTGCCTGTAGTAGCTTACACCCAATTCACTTATTTAAATGGGGTGGACCAAATCTGTCTTGCACTTGTTATCCACTGGGGACACAATCTTTGACAAAAACGGGAGCAACACGCCCACTTATTGCTCGCACAGTTTTTTGCTGTGTGCGCAATTCAGTTTAATTCCTTATTTGGTATCTTTAAATATTAGGCCATCTTTCTGTTTGGCCAGCAGAAAACTGCACTGCACAAAGAGTATCTTGGGACTAATATGCTTTATATAAGTCGTAGTGGGTTTTGGTAATTTCACAAAATAATAGTATATAAATCAGTATTTGTTGCTGGCTGTTAGAATGAAAGGAAAAAAACTGGGCCTGAGTGCAGCCCTTTGAATCCGCAGTGCTCCTGGCATTTGCCTATGCTGCCTACAGTCAGAGTCGACCCCGAGCACGACTGCCCACCTCTGTCCTTTACTTTGTGGTGCACAGCGTATGCACCTGTACTCTGGAGCTAACTAAATCTGCTGAAGTTTGTATCTAATTCAAATTCCCAATTCTATGCTGAACTAAAGGACCTTTTCACACTTTTATCCAAGGAGTCTGGATTATTTTATTCATCTCTAGTTTCAAATGTAAAATACTTCAAATGGTAAAACCTAAACTGGTTAGGCCTAATTAGGCACGAAAGAGAGAGTCTCTAAACGACAGACTAAACTTTTTGAAACATTTTTCACTGTCATGAAGCCATTTTAAAAATAGTGTTTTTCACTTATTGGATGAACTCAAGTCAGGGCTTAATATTCTTTATATAAACACAAACTTATCATTGACCAAATTATCCTGTTCTTTAAGTGTTGGCTTGTCAACTTTAGGGAGCATAGCAATATAAAATTAATTTTGTCTGAAAAGGTCCAAAAATGTTTGCTTTTAAATCAAATAATATATTCGGAGCATAGATGGCTATGGACCATTTAGACATTGTTTGAATGTGTTTTAAACCAAATATTACACTGCTAGTACACATTGTTAGCAATGCAAAAAACAAAAGGCACCAAAAGCCAAGAAAATTAACATGGGAATGTAAATAACTAAACTATGATCTTATAAAGCAATGCATTTTTTCACAGAACATCAGTTTAAGGCACTAAATTACTTTTTAACTTAATGTTCTATTTAGGTATATACATTCTGTAAATGATCTTATCCAAAGCGACTTGAAACTTTATTAATATAACTAGAAACCTTTCAAACAGAGGGTTGCCATCCAACTTTATGGGGTTCTCTTAAAGTATAATACTTAATTTATTAAAGGTTGTTAAAAAAAAATTTCTGATCCATTGTACATGTAATGTAGCCTGTGAGTAACGACTAGTCATGCATTCTTGCATCTTTATTAAAGTAATATTAGATTTCCCTGGTATCATCTCATTTTGCACACAATAATTTGCACTTATTTCTCATTTCTGCAGATCTAAAGTTCACTTTCTGCATGAACTACGTCTGCTCTTTAAACAGCTTCCTTGAATGTTATTTGCTTGTTGAGGCTGGGAAATGTCTGCATTTTGAGAAACAGTTTGTCAGATCTATCCTTTTTGGTGGGAAGGGCAAGCTTACCTACAATGAGCTGCACATGTGCCTCTGACAGACACGCTGCTGGCTGTGCAGACTGTCATCCTTTGATCACTCATTTATATACCCTTGCTTATGGTGTTGGATGCCCGGATTGCAGTGGAAAGTGGTTAAGGTTCTGGGACTGACAGCATGTGCTCTGTATCTTTCAAAGGTGGGTCTTCATCTATGAGAAAGGTTACCAGTCCACAGACACTGCAGTGAGCTCCGTATTCACCAAAATGAAGGGAGTGGGCTACACCAACGTGAGTGGGAGAGAGACGGTTTGGGACGTGGCCGACTACGTCTTCCCTTCTCAGGTAAGTGACCGGGCTGCGGAAGCTCATCGCTATTATTTAACTGTTGCCGTTCCAGCTATTTAAACTTCTCAAGGATTTGTTTAAAACCTGGAAGAAGTCACGGAGCATTGTTTGGATAATAACTCAGAATTGGATGAAGGTAACATCCACAATTCATAAATCCTCAAAAACCAGCATGGCCTAAACAGTACAGGTCAAACCTCCTAGGTTTCAAAATAAAACTGCACAGCAGTTTATGCATGGCAAATTTAAATCATACGAACTGTAAAACAACAGCATGAATTTATGTAGGTAAGTTGAACACCGTGAACACTTCTGAATGAGCTGCAGACAGAATGTATGCAACAGCGGTTGTCGAAACCTTGTGATAATCTTGCTTTATGAAGGCGTCTCTTTAAAAAGGTATTGCGTGCGTGAGTTAATCATGCAGAACAACGAAAGTTATACTGTGGTTAACTACATTTGTTTACTTAAAACATAACCAAGGATTGCTATCTGTGGGAAACAAATACTAAAGACGCCATAAAGGTTGTTTGGTTTGAGTTTTGGGTGTGGAAATTTTTAAAGTATCACACAAATGTGATACTACAAACATGATGAAAAGATCTCCTTCTTCTGTATGTGCTTTGATCAAGTGGGAGTCCACCACTAGCAGTATGAGTACAGAGATTTCCCCGTTGCTAGTTAGGAAAAGTTTTACGTTACAATAAACCAAACATACACCTATTGACCTATACCAGTTTTAACTGATTCCAAATTATCTTCAAGAAGAACATTCAATATTTATTATTTAACATTTAAACCATGACCAGTCCTTGGTTTTATGTATATGAGGATTAGAGGCAACATCACACTGGAGTCTGTGTAAAACAGGGTTACTATTACTTTGACAGAAAAGCTAAAATGGATTACGGAGTTCAAATTTTAAATATTCTTTAGCATTTTATATAGGCAATTAGCATGACTAGCACAGTTAGCATTAGACACAGTCAACATCAGTCTCCATGTGGATCCTCTGATCAGAGGTTGGAGTCAGGACCCAACTGGGGATCACAAAGCAACAATTGTGAGATGTTTAGATCATCTTTAGAATAAAATTAAATAGCAAAAATAACAGTGACAAACGCACGTGTAGTGAATAGTGTGGGCAATGTGTCACAAAGGCCTGATGCATGTGAGGCATTAATATGCAGTGAAGGGATTAAGGCCTCAAAAACAAAGGCCCATTTTCTGTAGTTTTTCCACTGATAACTTCATTATACTTATTTATCAAAAATCCTTTCAGTCTTGTGAGGACAAATTGAAATGTTCTGTTCTGGTTCATGTTGTTGTTTTGGTTAAGTTAACTTTCCTGCCTTAGGGTTTATTTCTGTTTCTAGTTTTGTATTGTATTGGGTTCATGTTTAGCCTTAACTGTTTTAGTTATCTGGTCTTCTTTATTAGGTTTGATTAAAGCTTGTGTTCTGTTCAGTCTTAGCCTTGTTTTCTATCTTGGGTTTTCTCTTTATGGTTATTTTTGCTCTGTAGTTGTTCATCTTAGTTTCTGTCCCTTCAGCGTTCTAGTCTCTTCCCTCCTTGATTACTCCCACCTGGTTTTGGTTAATTAGTCCCTCCCTCTTCACCTGTCTGCACGCCTATTTATACCCGCCTCAGTTCTCTGCACTCTGCCAGAACGTCTCTCTTCGTATCCTTACTCACAACTGTTTGGTAAGAGCATTCCAGCTTCTGTTACTTTTGTTTTATAGGCCTCACTGCCAGTCTGTGCCCTCCTGTTTTTGAGTTTGTATAGTCTCAGCCTGGTACTGTTTGCCTGCCTGAAGATCGCATTTTTGCCCCTTGGATTCTGTTAATAAAACCCCTTTCAGCATCAGCTTCGTGTCTGGCTTACATTGAATTCAACCACAGCAAATCGTTACACAAATATTTTAGAATTTATGTCTTGAGGTAAAATATCTTTTCAGGTAGTCTAAATTGCACACAAAACGCAACAAGAAAAAAAATTACGAGAAACATTTATTCTCAGTGTATTAACACTTCAATTTTAAATCGAATGGTTATATCATACCTGGTCATTTAAATAATTAGTATTTCACCAAGACATTCCTATTATTATTCATTTGAGTGAAGAAACAAAATAAACCCAAAGAGGAACATTTTGAACTGAACTAAGAATGAGTGCCCAGGTTTTCTTAAGCTGCTTAAATATTGAACTTTATCAAAAGTATCAGTGATCTCATTCTGCCGCTCTGAAAAGAATGTCATGGGTTTCCATCCACAGCTTGGATTTTCCAAATACTTGCTTTAACTTTAGGGAAAGTTTGGAAACAAATTGAATAGGAAGGCCCTGGAGGTTGGCCACGTCCTGGTCACTAGAAAACAGCCTTATCAAAGAATAAAAGAGAGCACACAGTTGGATCAGATGCTGTTTACTTTCTTTGAACCATCTTGGACTTCTGTCAGTTACCTTGCACCCAGAAAGATCATCAGCCATGGCTCTCAGAAGTTCTGTCCACCCAGAAGGGTCATTCTAAGTCTGGGAAGTTGTTGACTGAGGCCCTGTCCACACTAAGGCGAACACAGTACGTTTTATAAACGATTATTTAAAGAAAAATGTACGACCACACAAGAAGACGCAGCACCTGTGAAAACGCTGTAGTAGGTGTGCCAGGCCCATTGGTGGGGCTGTGATACTGCCACAGAAACAAACAAAAAACACTGGGCATGCGCTTACAATGTAGACAGGATGTAAACATGGCAATATGGATGAGGATCATACACAAATGTTTACGCATGTTCAACCAGTGACGTGTGGTAGGGTTCATAGCTGGTGAGGCACTGACGTCATCAGAGTCAGATTTACAAATAAATACACTCTACAGAGTAGACTCATTGCAAAGTGTTGAAGGAGACTGATTGAGCCAAATAAAATCACCAAGAGACATGGAAAAAATATTGATTCTTTGATGAAAAAAAAAATAAACTAAATTATTTGTCATTTGATTGGTAACAGTTTAAAAGTCCATGCGGCGATCTTTCTGAACAAAAATATCGGTCATTTTCCGGTATAAGTTCTCTTTATCTTCTTCAGTTTTAAAAGTCTCTCAGTCTCAATGGAGATCACTGCCAGGGAGGGAAGCCTTCCTTGATCAGTCCTGTTCCGGCTGTAAGTTTAGAGTCTTTTTAGTGCTTTACTTGTTTAGCATAACTCGCTAATAAAACATCCATCCATGTTACTCTACTGTTTTGGGATCACAAGCGGTACCCCTTGAGCGCCCCCTGCCTAGAGGCCAAGGAACTGCCGGCCTCACCTACAACCACTTCTCTGCCGTTTACGATCGCCCAGCAGCACACGAAAACATGTTATCTGCACACAGTTTGATGACCGAAACACAATAAGCTATCCACATACATTAAATTGTGGAAAATCAGTTCATAAATGTTTTAACAATTGAATTTATGATCTAGAGACAGGAAGATGCATTCACAGAATGGAAGCCAGCGCAGTTAACATGGGATTGCGCAATCCCAGGGGAGGCCAAGCTCGCTGCGGCCTCACCGGCTTCGCTATCAAGCGCCACCAAGGATTTACATGAAAAATAGCGAAATTCTGTGATTTTTAAAGAGAATACGATCAAAAATTAGGAAATTAGATAAAAAATTACTTATTACAAATGACTGAGTGAATCACAATTTATATTATCATTATTTATTTTCTTTCTTTCCATGATGACAAGTGAGGCCTGGCCTCACTTGCCTCCCCTGACTGCACGTCACTGTGTTCAACGTGATCTTTATGTGGGTTAGGGTTGGGCACACCATGTAAAGCGGGCTTGATTAAAAGGAGGAATCAGAGGATGCTACAAACAGCCATAAAAAGACAATATTTGCCTTAGCATGAACGCAACACTGAACAGAACCATATCTGTTGTTAATTTTTGAGAGAGTGAGGCGCATGCATATTACAGAGCAGGATATGGAGCTACGACTTCATCATTTAAGAAAAGACATTGCTCGCATGTTGAAATTTTTCCACTCAGGGCCTGGTTTGAAAAATAACTGTTTATGTTCTCCCAAAAACTCAGAATCCTGTGGACACAGCCTAAAAGACATAATGCCTTTGCAAATAGATCTAATCTCATCTCCATGTGAATGATGCTGGTGCAAAGAGCTAAGGAGTTCTGTAACCGGCAGGTTTCCTGTTTCCTCACTTCTACTGTCTCAGTTGTTGGGCAAAGCTCTTCACCAACATTGCCTGCTGGTGGTGGTCAGAGGGTGGTGCCAATGCAAGGCAGTCTACTCCACGGCAGCTGTGGCTACAATTTGCTCACCACCACCAGGGTGTAAATGAATGGGTGACTGAACGTATTATGAAACTCTTTGGGGTCCTCAGGTCTTTATTAAGTACAGACAATTTACCATTTAAATCTTAAGGGTGGAATTGTGAGTGTTTTTAATAAAATAAATATCTCTCGGAGATTTGATTATTACGGTGCATAAAAAGAATACATTTGACATTCTATCCTAGTTGATCCAGACTTGGTTAGACTGGACACAGCTTCTTGGTTATGTGTGTCGATTAGTCACTCTATTACTGTGTTTGCGTCTGACACTCCTTTATCTTTTTGCACTGACTCAGTCAGCGCTCGTCAGCACACCAAAGTTGCCCCACGGTGTTGTCATCAGGCACAAAGGACAGGGAGGGGAGTTTTGCCACATGCTTTCTTAACACTTTATCACAGCAAGCCCAAAAGAGAACTGCTGCATTTTTATTCCTGTTTGTTTAGCTATTAGAAAGGGAGAGTTCTGTCATGTTAGCATATCACTGTGTGCACAAGAAGGAGGGCCATGTTTTTCTTCTAGGTCTGCTGCACGCACTCGGGATGGAAAACACAACAATTCCTTCATCTTTAGAAACTTCAGTTTCATAATCACAAACATTTGGACAACCTCAGGAAGACAGTCTGTTGAGGTGAAGGTTATACGTCCAATGTAATGTTATCTCAAAGCTTTTAAAAAAAGCTTGCTCAGAATAGGGAATTGTATGCTTTGGCACCTGTATAACTATCTTCAAAGTCAGCTTTTGCGTGTTACTAAATAATACACCTATCTTTGCTATACATGTTAAAAAATATATAAAACATTTGTCACAAATCGATAAAATAATACACCTGTTGTTGATGTTCCTTAGGTTGTTGTTTAAATGGCTTAATAGTAATGCTTGTATACCCAGTGAATAATAGTCAAGGTCACAATGATAAGTGGGAAACAGGATTTATTTGGGCTTTCTTGAACAGTGGCATTCTTCTTGGCACTTGTGGACCTCTGCAGCTCCTCCACAGTTGTGCAGTCAGGTGCTTTTTTGCGTTGGTCTATCACAAACAATTCCCAATGCATGACAAAATTTTAAAAAGTTTGAGTGGTACGAATACCCAACTAATAGCTTGACTGCATTGTTTATTCTGCAATATAATGGCAGAATTTTCTTAACGTTAAATATTTAATTAATTTTCTTCTTCCTTTTTTACTAACCTAAAACCTTTAGGGAGACTCATCTTTTGTTGTGATGACTAACTACATCATCACCGAAGGTCAGAAAATGGGAAAGTGTCCAGAGGTATGTGTTAAGCCTTCCTGCTTTGTTGTTACTCTTTCCCCTCGTCTTTCTCTCCCTCCATGGCTGTCTCTTACACACTGCCAAAAATAGTCAAAGAAAACGGAAATTGTGTCTCATTCCAAGACTGTTTCTGTAATTGGTCATCTGTGTTGATTTTTAGCAGAAAATGCTTGCGTAAACCTTATGGATTCAACATGATGCAGCAGTCACAGTATGGGTGATCATTTTAACCCCATAACGTTGCTCTGTGTTCTTCTTCATGACTGCATGTTTACATTCCAACATGTTACGTGCAAACTGACCCCAGTCTCTTGTCCCCAACAGCTTGAGGGCAAGCACAACTGCATCTCACACGACGACTGTGTAGGAGGGAGTTACAAACGTACGGGGCACGGTAAATTCTGGGTAACCATCTGTGTGAAACTCCAATCGGGCTAGATCTCTGACTTTACAGTATCCTGTTTTGTTTTGCCTATGAGAGTTATCCAAGTAACTAAGCCTGCGGTCTTGTTTGATTATCTGCTGAGGATAGCAGAGGCTGATTTCAGCTGCGTCATCTGCGTATTTGCAAACTAGGCTGAGGCTTTTAGGAACTGCCAGAAGCAGAGTCCCACACCACCACCAAGGTAAACATTTAGATAAAAATCATAGACCGCTCTTAGCCATGGAACTGAAACCAACACAAGTCTTAGCAACCAAACATTTGGTATATTTGCTTGTATTGAGACCCAAAGCCCTACCTTAGGCTAACAGACACTGGATTAACACTGTGCATCTTAGCTGTCTCATATCATGACAGCACAGGGACATTAAGAACAGAAATCCCCTCAGAGAAGTCCAAACAGCAGTTACGTAAACGCATTGTCCTCCGTTTGTGCGGACAACTTTCTGTTCTGAGCCTTTCCACTACTCACCATCTCACATCAACCTCAATAAGAGCAAAGCTTTAGATCTGTCCGCTTCTGACCAGTCAAATTCACCTTGAGGTGCCAGAGTTTGTTTAAAAGTGGCAGGCTGCCCATGCGTGCGTAGAAATGGGAGCATGTGGGGACGCCCCTGTGGCCAAACAGATCGGTGGGCTCCAGTGAAAGGTCAGAGACTGCAGTTGAGCAGCCTGCGCGCCTGCTGGTGAAACGGCTGCATGCTTCTCCTGATTAGGGGACGCGATAAGAGCAAAGCGAATGACACATATAGAAATTATGTATCAGGATCAGTGCAAGATAAGGCAAAACATCTATTTCAGCATTTGCTCTGCTTCACTTTTACATCTTGCTTGCTGTTGTTGATGTTAATCAAAGATAAGGATTAATGTGGAGGCAGAGGATGTTTAAAACTGCTGTAATGTTAAAGGCGACATCTGTTTCTGTTATTTCCTGCCGCTCGGAACCCATGCTGTACTTTTGCCTCATTCTTCTTCCAGTTTGAAGTTCTGTCCTGATAATGAGATTTTGCCTGTTTCTGTTCTAAGGACAAATGACTGGAGTCTGTGTGAACACCACAAAAACCTGTGAGGTGTTAGCTTGGTGCCCAGTTGAGGACGATCACACTGTACCAAGGTACGTGGAAGCTCAAATTTCTTCAACTTGTTGGGGTCCAAGCAGAAAAACTGTTTGTTTTAACCTGTAATATGTTCATATTGCTCTTACAAATCCTGCCCAGCAAATGTGACGTACTGAACTCGTATCATGGCTTTGTTTGGTTTGGGGTTTGCTAAACTATATTCTGTTTTTGACAACACACTAGGAGTAATATAGATCTGCATTAAGTAATCCACCATTTATTTATCTTGTTTTAAAAGATCAGCTATTTTCTTGAAGATGTCATGTAAAAAACTAAAGGATAGGATGATTAGAAAATAGGCACATCATTTTGAGGGAGCTATATGCTGTTGCCACGTTTCATACCTTGCTATGTATGCTGTTATATTGAAAAATGCATCAGTCGTATGCTATATATATAGAAATAAAGTCAAATTATATAGAAAGTAGGTCAGTTTCCTTTTCTATTCAAAGTATTCAGCATATCCAGGCAAATCTTTATCAGTGCCGACAGAGCTCTGTCATAATGTTACATGAGATTAAATATCATTACTGGGCATTTGATGTTATATTGAGTAGCTGCTTTATAATTCTACAACAGTGGAGCATATACGTCGTAAACATGTGATGTGAGAGCTGCAATTTTGCTCAGCTGGTTCTCAGAATTTGTTACAATGTAAAATGCATAGGAGGATGATAATATAGTATTATTTACCTTTTGTTAGGTGCAACACTTATCACAAAGAAAATAAGTCCCTGGTATTTCACATTAAACAACCTACATAAGCCTTTTCTGGTCAGTGGTCAACATTCAAACGATCCTTTTAAAAACTGCTGGATAATTATCCACAGCAGAACCTCATTGTTCTGTTTAACAGGAAGTTTCTGTTGGGTATTAAAAGCATTAATTTAGGAATAAACCATCCAAATGTGGTACTTTAGGTTAAAGCTAAGCGGGATTTTTGTAATAATAATAATTGAACTTTATTGATCTCACAATGGAGAAATTCACTTCTGCATCTTAACCCATCTCCTTGGGGCGCAGTGGGCTGCCACTGTGCGGCGCCTGGGGAGCAGTCAGGGGATTAAGGGTCTTGCTCAGGGACCCAAAGTGAGGGCAGTGAGGATTGAACCGGGTACTTGCATCCTTCTCAGAGCGCAAACGCACTGCTCTAACCACTAGGCCAACATCTCCCCTTGTGTACAGGGGGACTATTTGTACAGTACACTATTTGAAAACACTGCTGATTTCCAAATGCTTTTTTCAGACTGTTTGCCATAAATTGTCAGAACTTTTATAGATGTTTAATCCACTAAAATTGAACTGACTGAAATTTATAGGCTATATAGATAAAATAGTTAGATGTGAGAGAATAAATGCAGACAAATAATCTTAGACCTCTACATAGGTGCAAATGCTACTCACTACAATTTTTTCACGACCAAATTTATGTTAAAGGTACTTGATATTAAATTATTTTAATTAAAAACATAAACGTATCAAACATAAGTGAAGCTTCAAAAAAGACCTATTTCTTTAAAATAAATCTAAAAAAACACCTTTTCGACCCAATGCGTAGATGCTGGTCAACTTCATGACCATCACTGATGCACTAGGGTAATGTCTGCATGGATAAGCCAACACATGTTGCACAGCGCTTGCACCCTTTGATATCATTGCCAACATACTGTGCCTTCACACCCCTTGACTTTCTTTTTTTAACTTTTTTATATTTTGCCACATTACCAGCCTACATTACCACAAGACCAAAACAAAGTAGTAGATAAAAGTGAAGCGGAGGGAAAATTATTTCTGCCAGTATACTGGTGTACATTTTGTATTTAGCTCCCTTTACTTTACCCTGGATAAAATCACCCAGTTAGAAAATAGACCACTTGTGTTTTATTTAATTTTAGTGTGAATACAGGGGTTCAGTAAAGGATTAAGAGTTTTTTTGGACAGGACAGCTTTGAGTGCAGTCCACCCATCTGCCCCTTTGGAGTGGCAAAAAGAAAGCTACTGTTAGAAGAAAGCCAAGATGTCCTGTTTCAAGTTCCCACAAGTCATAGGAGATCCGACAATTGTGTGGGAAGGTGCTCTGGTCAGATAAGACCAGGGTGCGATTTGCTGGGGGGGATGGGGGGGATTTTCCCCCCCTCTGGTTGTGACGTCCCCCCCCTCTGGTCATTCGTGTTTTATCCCTGGGGGGGATACATTCCTCCCCCTTCTGATCTGAATAAGTAATATTATCAGGGGTTTAATGTTCTCTGTCGCTGTGAGGGACTTTCGTCATTTGGAAAATGAGCGCAAAATGTTCCGTGTAGACTTTTTATTCAAGATTTTAAACAGAAGCTGCGCTTAACCAATGAATTCTGGCAGAGCTAGGACATTAGCCAATCAGAAGGAGAGTAGGGCGGGTCTTTGCAAAGCGAAAATCTACCAGTCTGAGGTTTATCGGTGTTCAATCATTTTAACTTTTAAAAGAAAATCTCAAACTGACCACAGATACATAAATGAAAGTAGCGGTAGTCAAAGGTTTTCTTTGCATTTATGTAAACCAGCAGGTCAGAAAGTTCAGTGCATAAAACAGCTGACAACAACTTCCCTCGGTAAGTGTGTCTGTTGCTGTTATGTTTTATTTAAAACTGAAAGAGTAACGCTGTAGCTCGGCTAATTTAGCATGATGCGCTTTTTTTTTAAGAAGAAGAAGGAGGGTCGGAATGTGAAATTATGTTCCGGTTTGACTGGGTCTGATTCGGAAAAAGTAAAAAAAAATCTGAAATATTATTCCACCTGCGCTTTTCTGTAACAAAGAAGGTCGTGGAGGGGCTGTTGACCATCTCCAGCAGTCAATGAGCGAGAGGTGGGGACACAAAGAATATAGGATTGATTTATATTGAATGTTACAGTAGAGTTAATGTACAGGTATGAAGAAGATGATGTAATGATGCAAGCTGCTGTCTTTTCAATTAGCTGCAGTTAATGGAGGGTTTTGAAATTGTAAAGTGGAAAGGTGAGTGGACTGTGGACCAGTTTGGCAAAAGTGCGAAGAAAGAACTTGCTTGATGCTGCAAATATGAAAGTTAACCAGGTGATGTTATGGATGTGGAAAGTGAAGGAGATTATGCAGAGGGCTGTCCTTGATGGTGCAAAGGCTCTGAAACTGGAAGGTGGGAGAGATACAGGAATTGTCAATGGAACTGTCAGATTTGGTTAAAGTGGACTTGTTACAATAAGCAAATGAGGTTACTAAGGTGGCATGACGTCCACGGCCCGGGAATATATGGGCTGACTAGAAAATGTTTTCACAAATTGATTGTTTTTGCTTTAACCCCTGAATATGATGGATTTTTCAAAATTGATATTAATACATGTCTTGTGTTCTTCACATTTGTAAATTAATTTTGTTGTTTGTATTTAAAGAGTATTATTACATTTTCTGCTCAAAGCGGTTAAAGTAAATTAATACCCACTCCTGAGTCCCGACAGTAGATGGCGCAAGTTTAAAAACAAAAGTCTAACCTACTGGATCTAGCTAGCTACCTGAAAGAGCACCTGCTAGCTAACCATTATTAATAAAACTTTGATTCATTAATACAATTTTGAAATTATCCCCCCCTCTGGTTTTTTTGCAAATTGCACACTGGATAAGACTAACACTGAATATCACCCTGTACACATCATTCCCACTGTAAAACATTGTGGTGGCAGTACCATGCTATGGGAATGCTTTTTTCCCCAGGGTCAGAGAAGCTGGTAAGAATTATGGGAATATGTAAAGAGCTAAATATAGGGCAATACTGGAAGAAACACTGTCGGGTGAAAACAGGGAGCCAGCTTCCTGTGAATAATCACCTTCTTTTTCAAGGGGGCTACATTGTCTATGCAAAATGCAACAAGGAAGTGACACCGTCAACAAAAGCATTTATTTGTTGAGCGGTAGATATAACATTGCTGCCATCTGCTGGGCATTTCTGTCATAATGAGGAAATTAAATCAAATGGAAGACACAAGTACACACTTTTCAGATTTTCTGTTTGGAAAAAAACATTAGAAATCTTTTTCCTTCCACATCACAACTATTTGCTTCATTGTGTATGTCAAACAAATAAAATTCAAATAAAATACACTGATACTTATCTACGTCTGTGGCTTATCACATGACAAAATGTGAAAAAGTTCACCTGGTTTAAATACTTTCACAAGGGACTGAAGATGACAAAATCCAAAATGATACCATACAGCAGGCTGTAATCATGCTGTTGTTGACAGAACCTTTAACATTTTACAAAACTGCAAATGAATTGTCTGTGTAAAGAAAATATTCAATTTAATTATCAACATCATGACAATCGGTTTGAGTATTGGGTTAAGCATGATTTGTGACTGGATAAATCTCAGCTTGCATCACGTTCAGACTCATTATGTCTATATTTTAGCAATTTATACTCTGAATCCAACTGAAATGAAAACAATGCATTTTATATAAAAGCATATTCAAAACAGGAAGGGTCCCAGCGTCAAATCTTCACATTCTTGTAGCATAATCATCTAAATTGAAAGAAACCAGTAAAGATTCTGCTTAGACCATAATCACTTTAAAAGTGCTAATAAGTGAATTTTCTAATTATTTTGTGTGGCATTTGACAAGTCCTGAAACAACAGAAACAGTGTTTTGACTTCTTTCCCTTTTTTCTCTTCCAGTCCTCCTCTTCTGATGTCTGCAGAAAACTACACGCTTTTCATCAAAAACTCCATAACGTTCCCCTTATTTGACGTCACAAGGTGATGGATCTCATTTGCGTTCAACCAAATGAAATACAGAGCATACTAATATGTTCATAAATCAAGAGGCATATATACAACACTTGCAAACCCTTAATTGAGCTCTGTTGAACATGTGTGAACAGTACATCAGTGGTCTGATTCTAGAAAGCCAAAATCATTTCAGTGTTTTGAGTTAGGTCTGAGATTTTTAGGAATTACCTGAACACCAACTATGATAAAAAGTTGAACAAATCAGTCTGATTTTGAAGCCAAGATTAAATGGTTACCATGAAACGCTGTTTTTCCTAATGATGAACTGTTTGCAGGAGTAATTTGGTGGAGGAAGTTAATAAGGATTACCTCAGCAAATGTCTTTACCATCCAGAGGATGCTCCACTCTGCCCTATATTCAAACTGGGAGACATAGTGAAACTGTCTGGCTTCAGCTTTGAAAATTTAGCCCAAGAGGTAAATTTCCAGTTAAAGAAAAACACATTAATTAGATCGAGAAGCTTTATGTTGTGCATAATCACAGTTGCATATGAATTGTCTGCTTGTCTTGTTGCAATGTGGACCTTTACATTTTGTGCTTGTTGGGCAGGGAGGGGCCATCGGTATTGTGATTGACTGGACATGTAACCTGGACTTTCATGTTAAACACTGCAAGCCAGAGTACAACTTTCACGGTCTCTATGGAAACCCCACTGATGCTGATGCCAGTGCATCAATGGGCTACAATTTCAGGTGAGAGAATATATCAAGCGCATAATTTACATCCATTTGAACTTCAGGCGAGTTATTCCTTTCAGAAAGATGTAACATTTTGGTTTAAAGTAAAGGAAAAAGTCTTGTGTTGCTGCCTATGCGGGGCCTTGCAAAGGTAGTCACACACCTTGAACTGTTTCACATTTTCTTTAAACTACAGCCACAAACTGCAGTAATGTTATTGGGATTCTAAGTGAAAGGCAAACACAACTTCATGATTGTGAAATGGAAGCAAAACAATACACGTCTTTTCAAATGAAACTGCGTCAGGCGTTTCGTATTCAGCCTTCTTTACTCTGACGCCCCCAAATGAAATTTCTTGCAACCAGTTTCCTCTAGAAGTCACCCATTAATTAGAGTCCACCCATGTGTAATTACATATTAATGTGAACCCATCTGTTCTGTTTCTGGCCTCAGAAGTTTATTAGAGAACATAAGAGAACAAAAAGCATCATGTAGACCAAGGAACACTGCATTACAGGTCAGGGAGAACATAGTACAGACGTCTGAAGCAGGAATAGATTATTAAAAAGTATCTAGAGCTACTTTAAGCAGATAGCTGGAAGGCTGAACATAGGCAAAGCAGAGTTGCTCTGTTTGATCATTTTAAGATTACAGTCTCCATATGTTATGGAACATGCTGAATTTGGGATTTTTTTTTTTTTCTGATCTCAGAGGATCAGGATTCTCTAGAGAACACACAAAGTGTGATGTTTGCAGTCAATAATGCTAACCACACCAAAAGCTGGTTCAAACATCATCAATGAAATCCTCTGAGGTTTGTTTAATCCAAAGCAAAAAAAAGAAGAACTATTTAAATAAATTACTGAGTATAATTAACACTATAATCATCATTGGTCTGTTGTCCAACAGGTTCCATATCTTTAAAGTTTACTGTAGAAAGAAGGAAGAGCGATTTATTTCCATGCAGTTGGACAAACCATGCTTTCTGTCATCAAACAAACATCCTTTACTGCTCCCTTTATTGACTGGACTTAAATCATTGTTTGCTCCTGATATCATCCTGCCTCAATCTGCTGACTTCAGAATCTTTGAACGTCATGTTTACTTGTGTCAGTGATGCAGCTTAACACAGTCCTTTGATATTTGTTGCTCATTTAGAGTGCTTCAATATGTTCGCCAGCTTCACAATGCTCTATTGAAGCACACTCATTGGATTGAAGGGTACTAATTATACGTTAATTCTGCACGTTTTCTTAATTAGCTTATGAGTGAAAATTATATGTTTAAAAATAAAAAAAAGTAGATGGAGCGAGGCCTTATTTTGTCACTCTCTCTGATCATTTACAGGTATGCAAAGCATTATATGGAAGATAAAGTTCCCAAGAGAACCCTCCTCAAAGTGTTTGGCATCAGGTTTGATATCATTGTGAAGTCACTGGTGAGTAAAATACATATTCATTTCTATGAATTTCCCATTAACAAATGAGAAAGTTGAGCTGTGCATAACTGGAGCTGTGTCCTTTAAAGGCGAGAAAATTCGACATAATCCCAACACTCACAGCAATAGGCTCTGGCGTGGGGATTTTTGGAGTGGTATGTTGCTGCCTAGATTATACCGACAACATTATACCGACAACAATAAATGAGTCACACACAAACTAAACAGATGCACAATTCTCTTTATCTGTAGGCGACTGTGGTTTGTGACTTGGTGCTGCTTTATTTGCTGCCAAAAAGGGAGTTTTACAAGAACATGAAATTCAAATATACAGACACACACATACAGGTAAGTTCTATCTTATGCTTGTTTTCTTTAGGTTGAACACAAGATGGCAGCAGTGAGACCATTACTGACACCAGCCCTTATAAGGAGATACACCAGTCAAGCATAACATTATGACCACTGACAGGTGACGAGATTCACCCGGTTTACCTCTTTTTGTGGCACCCGTTAAGTAACGGGATAAAGGAATCATCAGTTGGCATTTTGTGCTTAAGGTTGATGCATTAGATGTCTCTTCAAAACCTTTTTTGTTGAGCCATGCAGACGTAGACTTCCTGGTGTGCTTTGGATAAGTATCCTTGCAGCATGACCTATGTGCAGTTGAGCTTAAGGTCACAGACTGCTTGCTGGAGTTCTGCTCTCCCCAGGATTTTCTGGGGAGAGCAGAATTCCTCTTCAGATAATCCTCTTCAGATAATCAAGAATATTGTCCAGGTAACAAAGCAACAGAGCAGCCCCAGGTTTCGGGTTCAAAACTTCCATCAATGCCATGCTTTTTGTATTCTTTTTGACTAGATGTTATCAAGTAGGTTTTCTTTATTACGTACTCTTTTAAATAGGGCAACAAAGCACGTGTCAAAAGCTCATTTGAAAACATTTACTAACTTTACCTTTGTCCGAAAAGTATGTAGGTTGTAGCTTTTATTATGGAAATAGATGGATAATGATTCCCGCCACAAAGCAAACATGGTTCAGTAATGGTTGGAGGTATTGACTTGACCTTGTGGCTCATTCCCCACATTTGTCCAGCATATGTGATGTGCTGGACAAATGCATTGGGTGACTGTGGCTTGATGGGTTGATTAAGATTGCAAGACGACCCACAACCAATCTTAAGGTTGTGGGTTTGATTCCAGCTTCCCCTTGCCACATGTCAATGTGCCCCTGGGCAAGGCACTTAACCCCAAGTTGCTTACCGAGCTGCGTCTCGGTGTATGAATGTTTGCGCATTAGTGAAAGCGATTGGGTGAATGTGGCTATAGTTACAGCGCTTTGGGTGGTCAGCATGACTGGAAATACGCTATATAAATTCAGTCCATTTACCATTATCCAATTCACAAAAGGATCCATCTCAGAGGATCTCTTAAAGGATCCACAGCATCAACATCTTTGCAGAGACCACAGTTCACCTTTAGGGGTCTTGTTGAATCCATGTCTTGATAGGTCAGGGATATCTTGGCAGCAAAAGTGCAACAAATACTCGATTGCAGTCATAATGTTATGCCTGTTTGGGGTATTACACAATTATAGGATGCAGAGAAACCATATTCAGATTGAAGGCAACAGATGATTGCAGTTTGTTCTCATAATGCTGGAGACCAAAACAGGGCTGTCTTTGTGGAGTATGGTATAGCCAGTGATCAAAATGATTTCCTTACCTCTCCTACCATGAAACCATCTGAAAACCTAACCTAGTTAAAAACCTTCCCCCATCCTGAAGTCCCATCCCTTTCACTAAAATAGGCAGAACGTTTTGTATTTACAGCAGGACAGTGAGTCTTACGATTTAGACTCTAGCACCTATTACACCCTCGAAGCAAATTCAAGACAAGCACAAGACAAGTCCAATGTGAGTGCAAGACAAAGCCAGGACCTTAGAGCCGATTCGGTTTACTTCTAAAATATTCTATATTAGAAGAGGTTCACAGTGGAGATTTAAATGGTCCCTGTTCTGTTGTGCGGCTTCTGTCCAACAGGATCCTGATGCAGAGGCAGGAAGCACAGAGGCAGAGGTATTTAAAGTAAAGGTTATAAAAAGAAGAAACATAAAGACTGCAATATTTCATTTAAGTGATGGCTGATGGCTTTCATTTTCTACCCCTTTGCAGAAGTGATCTGTGAGCAAACGAGTGAGTGCCCCAGCTGGTTTATAAAGTGAACTGCACAGGAGAAACATCATGGCACATGAAGGCAAACATGCACACCCTCTCACCACTCTGGATGGACTCCTGAGAAAGGAAATTACATTTCTCTGAGCCTCAGCAGCATCTTCAACCAGGGACCTCCTCCCACTCCAAAACCAACACGAGTCACTGTAATGTGTGTTTTAAGACGAGCCGTCTGCATCCAAGCTGTATGTGTACTTTTTTTTTTAGGGGTGTTATACTGTTGTTCCCAAGATGGGTGTAACCTTCTCATGTTAAACCGTGCCTACAAACGAACAGACAAGGGAGGCAGATGTGGCACTTCAGTGTGTGCACGAATCGTATGTCACCTCCGTCAGTGTCCCTGTCATTGCAAATAAAAACAGACAAAACTTGTGTTTGCATTTGACACCACAGAGATCCATCCCATGTGTAGATACGTGATGAACAGTTGAACTAAAATAAACAAGTTGTCCAACTCTTCTGCTTTCTGCTTTACTGAAAGAACAACAGACAAACTTTCAGGTGTTCACAGGTTTTTTTTTTATTGTTTCTGGCCATTTTTAGGAGTACAAAAAGCATGCAAAAAATAGCTAATTTATATTGGTACATATTTACATTGTAACTGCATTCCATAGTGAGATGATACGCTTCGGTTTCAGCGAGCAAGCACATTCAGATGTGAACCAGACGTAAAACAGAGAGAGCAGGCATAGATGACAGACATCACGACTGAAATTACATTTTAAAGGGATCATTTGTAATTTTTTCCAAGAGATTCTGTGAAGTTATAACTAATAGCTCCCTTACCCGCTGCATACT
This sequence comes from Fundulus heteroclitus, assembly GCF_011125445.2. Lineage (NCBI taxonomy): Eukaryota > Metazoa > Chordata > Actinopteri > Cyprinodontiformes > Fundulidae > Fundulus > Fundulus heteroclitus. The sequence goes on from NW_023396579.1 coordinate 95,876, forward strand.
GCAACACGTTTTTAGAACAGAAAAAAATAAGTAAGCAATGTAATGAGCATTAAAGGTGCATTGCCACGTTGACACTTTAAATTTATGTCAGTAACCCACTCTGGTCACATACAAAATTTGTGAAAGATTATCACATCCTGCTGGCATATTAGTTATTATTTTGCCATTTTATTCTTTGTTTTCATTGAGTTTATTAGTAAATAAAGCCGTTCGTGTTTATTTACAATAACAACAGAAGTACGATACTGCGCCTGCGCAGCTGGGGATAAACCAGGTAGCAGCTAACAGTTATTAGCATCTCCCAACAAAGTAATAGAAACAATGATCCAAGATCCAGTGGGGGAAAAAAAACACACAAAAAAATATATAAATTCCAAGAGGGAAAAAGCTGGGAATACAGTATAAATGTTGGTATTCCATGAAGCGGAAGCTAAAGCTAAGCTGCTGGAATGTGACTGCAGAGTTAATAAATGTTCTGATTTATACTGTAATAGCAATGCTCTTCTTAGCCTCTACAGTCTGAAGTAAAAACATAATAAATAGATCGATTGACTGGTTTGTACCTTGATGCTGTGTCCCTGTTTGCGTTTTGTCTCTGTGTTCTGAAATAAGGCTCTTAGAGTTGCTGTTAGATCGGTTCATTTCATTAATAATGGTTGGTCTTCAATCACGGCAAGCGGCCGCTTTACTGTCAGGCATTTCAGAAGGTCAGGCTTGGTTCAGCATTATTAATAGTGATTCTAAATTTTTATTTTATTATGCTTTCTGATACTTCAGCGGTACTACCAGTAGGTAGATGGCGCCATGTCTGTTTATATCTGCCCATCGCGCCGGTGCTGGGGTTATTTTTAGGCTCAGGATGGACACTTGGTGTATGTAACCTTATTTTATCATGATAAAACGTTTTTTTTTTTGGTCTTTTTTTTAATAGGCATATAATGTTAACCTGACCCTAGCCAGATTGATATCGCTCCGCCTAGCTTCACTCACATCCATCTGGGACCTCTCCCACAGAGAGTGATTTCTCCACCCAATTTTATTGTCCAGCCAAATCAGGACGCAGGGCTGGAGTTTCAAAGATGTGACGTAGTGGAGAAGTGACCATGAAACTGTTTTGATTCAATAACGGCGGCTCGCATCGAGGAAGCAAGCGTTAACATTGATGCTGCTATTTCTTCTGTGTTGTCCAATCTACCTAATATTGTTTCATTAAAAGAACATCAGAGAACGGCTCTGAAGGCTTTTGTTGGTGGAAACGATGTTTTCGCCCTTCTCCCGACTGGATTTGGCAAGTTTTGTTTTCTGGGGTGTGCCCATGGCGGACGGGGCGCCTGTGGTGGAGCAGTTAGCGCAAACCGTGTTAGGAGGCCTTTAGTCCTCGACGCGGTCAGCCCGGGATGGACTCCGACCCGTGGCGCTTTGCCGCCTGTCTTCTCCCCTCTTCCAGTCAGCTCACTGTCAATAAACGCGTGACACTAGAGCCGCAAACACATTTAAAAAAAAAAGTTTAGTTTTTTCTTGCATCGCTCTCATCAGCGTCACGGGTTGGCTTCGGTGTGAGTGATTGAAATAGCACGTCGATAAAGATGACAGACAAGTGGCTTATCCAATCATATGCAAGGATTTTTGATAAGGCCCAGCCTTCAAAAAAGGCCATCCCTATGGATCAGTCCCAGATGGATGTGAGTGGAGCTAGGCGGAGCGGAATACATCTGGCTAGGGTCAGGTTAATGTAAAGCGGTGCATGAATGTCCAAAAGGGGGTGCTGTTTTCTGCAATTTCTGGAACTACCCCAATTCTAACATGTTTGTCCTGCTGGGGACACTGTAGTGCAGGGGATTTCTGTGCGCAAACGCTGTATTCCTTACAGTGTGTTTACTGCCTGTAAGGTAAGCAGCAGCTCTGCTGAGAAGGGTATAACTGCAGAGCGTAAGAACGCCCCCACTGTCGGAACGCCCCCACTGTCGGAACGCCCACACGCCAACGCAAATGCTGATTGGTTCGTTGATTTGCCCACTTCAATACATATATTTTTTTCCCTCCATCTCCTTCATTCAGCGGGACGGACGAAAAAATCCGTCCCGACGAAAAAATCCGTCCCGACGAAAAAAATCCCTATCGCAGGGTATTAGTTTTACCTAGGGACCACATGTGATTTGTAATAATAACGGCGTAGTATGCAGACAGATATTAACCGGCTCGCGGTGTCAGGAGAAAGCAACAGCACGAGGACTATTATGACTATTATATGTAGTAGCCTACGGTAGAATTCTGTCCTGTCAGGATAAGGGCTTCTACTAGAGAAACACCCCAAATATGCGACTGCACGTTCAAAAATAAAGCTAAAAAAAAAAAAACAACTCACGAAATTTACCAGCGACTGTAGGAAAAAAAGAAAGCATGCAGAGTTGACAGCGCTGCTTCTGTCACACAGCTGCAGCGCAGCGTATTAATTACATGTAATCCCAGGTAAAAACCAGATCCGAGCGAGTAGGCGAATGGACATTTTGCTGCATGGAGCCACGCGAAGTTGGAAAAAAAAAACCCCGCTTCCTAGCATAAAGCCTGAAAAAGAAGGACAAATATGCGTGTGGGGCATTCAAAATCCGGACTGTCACCTGCCTTACAACGGACGAAAGGTTCGGATGCTTTTGTGTAACTCTGCAACATTTTTCAATGTATGGTTTGTTAAATAAAAAACAAGTGTCCTAGTGTCCTTTTATTTGCGCTCCCTTAAGCGGAGCAAAAATCGGGCATCCTCGGACGGGGCTCTGGAAGTTTGCTTACTTTCAATACAAATTCGAAATAATTTATTAAGTTAGACAATAATTGAATTCAATCAATTGGTCCTATGTAGCCCCTAAAGGGGTGACGTTTTCAGTCAGTTGATTTATCTGGAAAACGGGTGAGAATTCACCGGATTCAGTGTCTGAAAACATAAAGTACATTTTCCTGAATTGACTTGTATTGTGTCTGACTGCACCTTGGTCTGACCTAAGATGGCCGCTCTGTCGGCACGCCTCCCACCCGACAACGCGGCGTCTACGTATACATGTCTGTGCGCAGAAGGACCGCCCAGTCGGAACGCCCACACAGTCGGAACGCCCCCAGTCGGAACGCCCCCACAGTCGGAACGCCCACACAGCTCTGCAGTTACTCCTTACTGGCTCTGCTAGCCCGTTGTAAAATACACTTTACATTAATATACGGAGCTATTTCTGTTTTATTCAGTTTGCCAGTTAAATATAAATTACATTTTGTATTTGTAATGTTTATTATTTTGTAAAAAATTAAATGTTTGTATGCTGACAGTTTACTTCCCGTAAGGTGGACGAAATAAACGCGCCAAGGTCTCCCCACAACTAGAGCCCTGTGTCCGATTCCTCTTCTGCACGGAACACATACCACCTTCACCCAAAAGAAAACACAACGCAGAGCCCATAGGGTGTCTTCCACCAGCTGCAGGTTTAAAGAGGGAAAGCCTGGGTTACATTAATATAATGTGGCAATATACCTTTAAATGTCTTTTTGTCTGCTCTACTTCTCATCTCAATTGCAAACCATCTATGGTGTAGATTCTGTCATCTCTACCTGCCGCCAGGGTGTGCTATGGTTCTCGACAGACATCTGGGCTCCAGATTTTTATGACTTCCTTAGCAGTGTGCACAAGCAGGAGCAATAAAACCCCCATGTGATGTGTGTTTGGTGGCGCCAAACACACATCACAAAGAGAAAACGACAGGCCAGTTCCAGAGCAGATGAAGAAAAACAACAGCAAAGTTTGAAAGAAATACATTGAGATCTGCTGTTTTTCCAGTATGGATAATTTATCGGTCAGGAACATTAGTCATACCAAAAAAATAAAGGAAATTACTTTATTCCTTTATTTTCCTCAGACTATTTAATGTATCCCTATTTTATTTCCTCAAATGTCTATATTTATTATTAATGTCTGTTTGAGCATGTGAAACTGAAGTCAAATTTCTTGTCTGTGCACACAATCATGGTCAATAAAGCTGATGCTAAAATCGGTCTTGAGAAGGGAACCCATAAAGTGTCTATGGACAGATTGATATAAATTAAATATGCTTAAGACGCTAAAATTGTATCAGGCTTTAAATAAATTTTTAATACATTTTTACACAACTGTATAGTCCCATATCTAAGTCTGTGTTTCATATAGGAAGATCATTGATGGTGTACTGTCATCTACCTCCGTTTCCAGTGAAAATACTCTTCTGCATCTAAAGGCATCTAAGGTATCTAAAGTAAATGGGATGATGGTTTAAATGGTTTTAAAATAGTGTTCCCATGTACCACTTTGGTGGAATGGTTTAAGATGGTAGATGTCGGCTTCAGCTTGACCTCTCTGGGACTAACCATTACCTTCAGCCCGCAAGACCTACTAATTTTGATTTATTCTGAAGGAAGGTACTAAGAGGTATCTACAGTAAGACAGTAACTACACATAACTTTCATTTTCCTTCCAAATTCCCAAGCAATTCCTTCAAAGCAAGAAAAAAAAAGTTTCATCCCAAGATTCTGAACATATTTTAGAAGTGCAAAAGCCACCAGAGGGATGGGAACAAGAGAACTTCCTTCCATACACTGAGAATTTCTTTTTGGTTTTCTACTGATGATATAAAACAAGAGAGCATGCAAGTCAGAGATAACGTTTGAGGTGAATTAAACAAAGAAGTACGTTACAGACTCGTGTTAAAAATGTTGTATTTGGACTCAATCACAGGAGATCCCGTTCCCAACGTTGCCCCCTCTGACCGTGCCAGTATGCTGCACCCTGCTCAGTGTTTAAACATGCGTCTTTTTGGCAGGACAGACAAAAAAATAAAGGTAGAAAAGTTTGCCCTTGTTCTACAACATTCACATTTCACCCCTAGTATAAACATACACAGCAACAACAGCAGTAAAAATGCAGCATTTTGCTGCAGTTCATAGGTCATTACACAAAAAGAAACATCTTCTTCTGCTTATCCGGGGTCGGGTCGTGGGGGTAGCAGCTTCAGAAGGAAGGCCCACACGTTCCTCTCCCCAGCCACTTGGCCAGCTCCTCCGGGGAAACCCCAAGGCGTTCCCAGGCCAGCTGGGAGACATAGTCCCTCCTGCGTGTCCTGGGTCTTCCCCTGGGCCTCCTCCCGGTGGGACGTGCCCGGAATACCTCAACAGGGAGGCGTCCGGGAGGCATCCTAACCAGATGCCCGAGCCACCTCAACTGGCTCCTCTCGATGTGGAGGAGCAGCGGGTCTACTCTGAGTCCTCCCCGGATGACCAAGCTCCTCACCCTATCTCTTAGTGAGAAACCAGACACACCAGACACACACTACGGAGAAAACTCATTTTGGCTGCTTGTATCCGGGATCTCGTTCTTTCGGTCACGACCCAAAGCTCGTGACCATAGATGATGGTAGGAACGTAGATCGACCGGTAAATCGAGAGCTTCGCCTTTTGGCTCAGCTCTCTCTTCACCACAACGGACCGGTACAGCTCCCGCTTCACAGCAGACGCCGCACCAATCCGCCTGTCGATCGCCCACTCCATCTTCCCCTCATTCGTGAACAAGACCCGTAAGATACTTGAACTCCTCCACTAGGGGCAGCACATCCTCCCCAACCCGGAGAAGGCACTCTACCCTTTTCCGGTTCAAGACCATGGTCTCGGATTTGGAGGCACTGATTTTCTTCCCGGCCGCTTCGCACTCGGCTGCGAACTGCTCTAGTGAGAGTTGTAGATCACGCCCTGATGAAGCCAATAGGACCACATCATCTGCGAATAGCAGAGATGCAATCCAAAGGCCACCAAAATGGATCCCCTCAACACCTTGGCTGTGCCTAGAAATCCTGTCCATAAAAGTTATGAACAAAATCGGTGACAAAGGGTAACCTTGGCGGAGTCCAACTCTCACCGGAAACGAGTCTGTCTTACTGCCGGCAATGCGGACCAGACAGCCCTTATTAAAGGGCCCGGTACTCCATACTCCCGGAGTACCCCCCAAAGGATCCCTCGAGGGACACGGTCGAATGCCTTCTCCAGATCCACAAAACATATGTAGACTGGTTGGGCAAACTCCCATGCCCCCTCCAGGATCCTGCTGAGGGTGTACAGCTGATCCAGTGTTCCACGGCCAGGACGACAACCACACTGCTCTTCCTGAATCCGAGGTTCGACTATCCGACGGACCCTCCTTTCCAGAACCCCTGAATAGACCTTACCAGGGAGGCTTAAGAGTGTGAATACTCTGTAGTTGGAACACACCCTCCAGTCCCCCTTTTTAAATAGGGGGACCACCACCCCAGTCTGCCAATCCAGGGGAACTGCTCCCGATGTCCACGCGACGCTGCAGAGCCGCGTTAACCAACACAGCCCCACAACATCCAGAGCCTTAAGGTACTCAGGGCAAATCTCTTACACCCCTGGGGCCTTGGCACTGAGGAGCTTTTTAACAACCTCGGCGACCTCAGCACCAGAGATGGGAGAACCCGACCCAGAGTCCCCAGGCTCTGCTTCCGCAATGGGAGACGTGTTGGTGGGATTAAGGAGGTCTTCGAAGTATTCCGCCCACTGTCGCACAACGCCCCGAGTCGAGGTCAGCAGCACACCACCCCCACTGTAAACAGTGTTGGTGCTGCACTGCTTCCCCCTCCTGAGACGCCGGATGGTGGACCAGAATCGCTTCGAAGCCGTACGGAAGTCTTTCTCCATGGCCTCTCCAAACTCTTCCCACGCCCGAGTTTTTGCCTCGGCAACCAGCCGAGCCACCCGCCGCTTCGACTGCCAGTACACATCAGCTGCTTCTGGAGTCCCACAGGACAATAAAGCCCGGTAGGACTCCTTCTTCAACTTGACGGCTTCCCTCACCGCTCGTGTCCACCAGCGTGTTCGAGGGTAGCCGCCGCGACATGCACTGACATGTCGCGGCCACAGCTCAGACTAGCCGCCTCAACAATAGAGGCGCGCAACACGGTCCACTCGGACTCATTGTCCCCCGCCTCCCTCGGGACGTGTTCAAAGCTCTTCCGGAGGTGGGAGTTAAAGCTCCGTCTAGTGGGGGACTCTGCCAGACGTTCCCAGCAAACCCTCACAGTACGTTTGGGCCTGCCAGGTCTGACCGGCTTCCTCCCCCACCATCGGAGCCAACTCAACACCAGGTAGTGGTCGGTGGAGAGCTCCGCCCCTCTCTTCACCCGAGTGTCCAAGACATGCGGCCGCAGGTCAGATGAAATGACAACAAAGTCGATCATCGAACTGCGGCCTAGGGTGTCCTGGTGCCAAGAGCACATGTGGACACTCTCATGCTTGAACATGGTGTTCGTGATGGACAATCCGTGACAAGCACAGAAGTCCAGCAACAGAATACCACTCGAGTTCAGATCAGGTGGGCCATTCCTCCCAACCACGCCTCTCCAGGTCTCACTGTCATTGCCCACGTGAGCATTGAAGTCCCCCAGCAAAACGAGGGAGTCCCCAGGAGGGGCACTCTCCAGTACCCCTTCCAAGGACTCCATAAAGGGTGGGTAATCTGAACTGCTGTTTAAAACAAAAAGAAACAATTTGTAAAAATTCTCAAACAGCAGCTAGTGACATGCAGATCGATCGCAAAGAGGAAAGCATCAAAAAGCACAGTAAATATGGTCTTTCACAGATGAACCATCAGCTCACAAACTGTACATAATGGCAACTGTATGTAATGGCAGCCTGTAGACATAGCTGTACATTTAATATGTAAGTGACAAAGTGCAATTGTTTGTAGTAAGCTGTGTTTCAGCTCAACTTCAACTAAAACATAGATGCAAGATCAAGCGGTATGGGTGCTCTCTGCGCAGAAAGAGCAGATTTAGGAAATACACAAAATGTAAAAGAATGACAGGGATAAAACAGGGTTTAAGCAAATAAATGCAGCAAATACATTACAGCTGAACACACTTTTTGGTTTAAAGAGCCCTTCTTTAGAAGTCACTATGCAAGCGGACACATAAACTCCTAATTAAAGGTCAAAACAACAAGCATGTGATACATTCTCCAATATCCACTTGGTAATGAAGTGGAGGACGTGGTCCAGATGGGAGAACATAAAGGGCAACACTGAATGTTTGAAGGAACTGGCCCGGAAAGAGAAATGTCGCTGTTGGCGGCATGAGCTTTAGCCTGATGCTGAGATGCTTGAAGTCTGTACAGGGAAATAAAAATAATATCCAAACTATGTTGATGGGATCAGGATCTTTTGTTCCTGATACCAATCAGTCATTTAAAAAAAATTATAATTGCTGATGGAGTCCCCAATCCTTGAATAAAATCCAGGACATGTACATGGTTAAAAACTCAGCAGCGTTAAAGAGTGAAATAACACTACATTTAATCTGCATTACAAGGTCCCATCCACAATGAAATTGTGTTTTTAGTATTGTGGCTAGGGCATCACAGAATGCCTTCTGGGCGTTTGTACATGTGATCAAGTAGTTTGACTTGAAGAAAGGAATTTATACGTTTTTCTTTCTGGCCTGATTGCCCCTGCAACCTGATCTCGTATAAGCAGGAGAGGAGGACTTGATTGACGGACGGCATCTCCTAGCAGGGGCCTCACCTTAGATGGAGCCAGCTTCATCATGTCTGACTCGAGGCAGGTCACATGACACATGAGACGCTGCAGTGGCCATGACAGTTTTCCTTTGACAATAAATATTAAACTGAAAATACATTTTACAGAATACCCAGATTGGTTAGTTTAACAAAAACAATGACTATAGCCTGTAGCAAAGCTTTAAAAGGCTTCCAAACTAAAAAAGGTAATTTTTTTTAATTGTCTGCGCAAATTGCAGCTGCTTATCTCGATGGAGTGCAGGAGTTGATTTTAGTTTGTGACCCTGTAAGCTCTAGTTACCCGATCGGGACTTTGGGCTGATGCTAAGGATTGGATCATGACATTCCTACTGTACAGCTGAGCCAGCGGAGCCAACTGCCCTGAATAACCAGCAGTGAGTGTCACGCTTTGTGATCCCAGAGTGTTGGTTAATCACCTTGACTTGATCCCTCAGGAATAGTTTAGTACATCTTTTCAAAGGTCAGCCAAGCAGTTCAGTAAGGGTCTGTGTGAACGTTACCAGTGGCAGTAAATGTTTAACCTGACAACAGCCAGATGCATGTCTCGCTCCGCCTAGCTCCACTCACATACATCTGGGACACCGCCATAGGAATTGCCTTTATTGAAGGCTGGGCCTTATCAAAACTTCTTGCATATGATTGGATAAGCCACTTGTCTGTCATCTTTATCAACGTGCTATTTCAACCACTCACACCGAAGCTAACCCGTGCCACTGATGAGAGCGACGCAGGAAAAAAAACAGTGAGCTGACAGGAAGAGGGGGAAAGACAGGCGGCAAAGTGCCGCGGGTCGGAGTCGGTCCCGGGCCGACCGCGTTAAGGACTAAAGGCCTCCTAATATGGTTCGCCCTAACCGCTAACCCCACAGGTGCCGCGTCCGCGTCTGCAGGACAACAAAACTTGCCAAATCCGGTCGGGAGAAGGGCGAAAACATCGTTTCCACCAACATAAGCCTTCAGAGGCGTTCTCTGATGTTCTTTTAATTAAACAATATTAGGTAGATTGGACAACACGGAAGAAATAGCAGCATCAATGTTAACGCTTGCTTCCTCGACGAGCCGCCATTGCTATCAAAACAGTCTCACGTCATGGTCGCGTCTCCACTACGTCACATCTATTAAATGCCAGCCCTGCGTCCTGATTGGCCAGACCATAAAATTGGTTGGAGAAATCACTTTCAATGGGCGATGTCCCAGATGTATGTGAGTGGAGCTGGGCGGAGCGAGACATGCATCTGGCTGTTGTCAGGTTAGTAAATGTTAGGGGAAGGTAAAGGTCATATTTTCATTTTTGAAATTGGCAAGGCAATGTAATTGTTCTCTTCTCTATCTCAGAATTGTATGGTGATGCACATAAAGAAAAGAAAAAAAAAGATAATCTGCTGGGGCACTTCTGTCATTCGCATACAGACTTTATAAAAAGAAGGTGACTTGCTTCCCTTTTGTAGCGAATGCCTCAGAGGAACGCTGCCCTAAAACAATGTAGTAAGTTCTAAAAAGAAATGTAAAACGGCCTCCACTAGAAAGTCCACAGAAGAAAAAAAATATCCTGAGCAAAAACACAAAGAAATGTCCATATGTATAACATATTTACAGTTCCGACACTGCAGTAGTTCCAATATTCGTATTCATGCTGGAGACAGAACACCGAACAATGTGCCTCCAACCCGTGCATTGCAAAAAAAAAGAAAGAAAAAAAGGGAGTGCCTTGTTCCCTCTACTTTTGTATCAGCCATCAAGAATTATGCATTTGAAAATGTTACTTTTGTTATTTACACAAAAGCATGACATTAAGGGAGAGAACTGGTGTTTGAGAGCAGAAATAATAACAGAGTAAAAACAGATGACTGAAGTAACCTGCTAACGCGAGTAATTTCAGGTCATACAACAGTCCCATTTAATGTGTGCATGCAAGCCAACGTCCCTTCTGCTTGGTGTTTTTCACAGAGCTTGCCTGCTAAGGTCCATGAAAGCAGCATGAAACCTTTTGATCCTGCTTCTTTGTGAACGTCACAGATGGCACCAGGGTAAGAGAAAGGGCTGCAACAGTAATACAGGATCAGCCCGAAGATACCTTTAATATATAAAAAAGACTGATCTAGGATCAGCAGTCAGAAGCCCTGTAAGTTCACTGAAGAGACGATCCAGTGTCATTAACATGCTGAAGTCAGTGAGGAAAGTTATGAACAGATTCACACGCGTCTGGCAATGAGGACTTGTAAAACAGCATGCACGGACATAAAAAGGAAAGAATTTGTCTTTCGCTTCAGTGTGTAAACCAGTCGGACAACCTTGTCTTTTCCTGCAACATTAAACAGAACAAGTAACAACCCAGAAAATTGCGCTCACCAAATCACTGGTACCAGTCTCATCACTTAGCTGTTGAGCTCAGAAACCCAGAAAAAACAGCAGAAAGGAAAGAGTTTGTTTAAAGCCAACAAGAAGCTGGCGGCTGAGTAAGCTTTAGCATCCGCGAGCAATATTTCGCATTTAAAGATTTGTTTATGTACAAAACAGCCTTTTCACTGTGGCACTGATTTGAACTGGCCGCTGGCTGAAGGCATGAGTGCACAGTGTTTTAAGCAAAAAGAGCGTGAAGCGACGAAGCTCCCTTTCCCATCGGGGCCCCCTTAAACCTCAAAAGAAAGGCTCGTTTTCGTGCAGGTCTTCCAGCTCTCCTTCTCTGGGTCCATCCCCCGCGCTGCTCTTTCTAAACAAAGAACGGGAGATAAAGAGAATATGAGCAGGAGCTGTGCCACTGATCTGGAGCGTTGGAGAGCTGCAGAGAGAGCAGAGGCCTAAATGGCCTCTGAAGACTCAGTGAACGGCAGAGAGGGACAGAGAAGCAGGTGAAGCAGAATGATGGAGGCGCCATGCATGAAAGGAGCTACCATAGAGCCGCAGCAGGGAGTATCTCTGAGGAGACGGCTGGGAAGAAGCAACTGCAGCACCTCTCATGATGGAGGTAAAGTGCGTTGAAAAATAATTCAAATCCCTTGAAAGTTTGTCACATTATGTCACATTACAACCAAAGGCATCCGTTTTTGTGTGATGGACCTAAACAAAGCAGCGCATAATCATCACGTATCAGGAAACTGATATGTTTTCAACATTTGTTGTAGAAGAAAATCTGAAAAGTGCGGCATGAACTAGCTCCCTTCCCCTCACGCAAAACAAAATCCAGCGTGACAGATTGGCTTCAGAAGTCTCCTGAATGGTAAATGGTAAAAAAAAACAACAACAAACTTCACAACACTTCACAACAACACTTCACGTGTCTACCACTGTGTGCTGGTCTATCGCCCAAAATCCAGTTACCTTTGCAGCTGTAATGTGACAAAATGTGGTAAAAGGTGCAAGAGGAAGAAACACTTCTGCAGTTTCTGTAAGCGAGAACTGAGCAGGGGTGATAATGCGCTGGTAGATGGGCCACAAGGGGTTACCTGCGTGAGGGGTGCAGTTTTAAAGAGGGACGGAAGGGCCACGAGTCCCTGCGGTAAAGTGGGAGACAAGATGGACAGGTCACAGATGAGTGGGCGGAGACATGCCGACAGGTGAGGAGGCCCCACCTCCCGACATGTTGGATTAAACAACCGACATGACATTTAAAACGCTTCAAACTTGATGCCACTCTAAACGACCATGCTCTAAACGACCATCCAGAGCACCTGAAATGTGACTCAGCCTGTTGCTGTGCTCCTCACTTATTTAATGGAAATTTTGATTTTAAATGTAACTAAATCAACTCTCTAAAGGTTCCATCACAACTTTAAACATCTGGTGTTTTAGTTAATGCTTGCGTAATGTAAAGCATGACAGCAGCACTTCAGAGGTAACCTGACCCTAGCCAGATTGATATTACCCTGCCTAGCTCCGCCTAGCTTCACTCACATCCATCTGGGACTTCTCCCATAGAGAGTTATTTCTCCAACCAATTTTATTGTCCAGCCAATCAGGATGCGGGCTGGAGTTTCATAGATGTGACGTAGTGGAGAAGCAACCGTGAGACGGATTTGGACAATGGTCGCATCGAGTAAGCAAGCGTTAACATTGATGCTGCTATTTCTTCCGTGTTGTCCAATCTACCTTATATTGTTTCATTAAAAGAACATCAGAGAACGGCTCTGAAGGCTTTTGTTGGTGGAAACAATGTTTTCCCCCTTCTCCCGACCGGATTTGGCAAGTTTTGTTTTCCGGGGCGCGCTTGTAGCGGAGCGGTTAGCACAAACCATATTAGGCCTTTAGTCCTTGATGCGGTCGGCCCGGGATCAACTCCGACCCGCGGCGCTTTGCCGCCTGTCTTTTCCCCCCTCTTCCTGTCAGCTCACTGTCAATAAAATGCGTGCCACTAGAGCCGCAAAGACATTTAAAAAAAATAAAATAAAGTTTTGTTTTTTCCTGCGTCGCTCTCACAGCGTCCCGGGTTGGCTTCGGTGTGAGTGGTTGAAATAGCACGTCGATAAAGATGACAGACAAGTGGCTTATCCAATCATATGCAAGGATTTTTGATAAGGCCCAGCCAGGGTGCGATTTGCTGGGGGGGATTTCCCCCCCTCTGGTTGTGACGTCCCCCCCTCTGGTCATTCGTGTTTTATCCCTGGGGGGGATACATTCCTCCCCCTTCTGATCTGAATAAGTAATATTATCAGGGGTTTAATGTTCTCCGTCGCTGTGAGGGACTTTCGTCATTTGGAAAATGAGCGCAAAATGTTCCGTGTAGACTTTTTATTCAAGATTTTAAACAGAAGCTGCGCTTAACCAATGAATTCTGGCAGAGCTAGGACATTAGCCAATCAGAAGGAGAGTAGGGAGGGTCTTTGCAAAGCGGAAATCTACCAGTCTGTGGTTTATCGGTGTTCAATCATTTTAACTTTTAAAAGAAAATCTCAAACTGACCACAGATGCATAAATGAAAGTCAAAGGTAGTCAAAGGTTTTCTTTGGATTTATGTAAACCAGCAGGTCAGAAAGTTCAGTGCATAAAACAGCTGACAACAACTTCCCTCGGTAAGTGTGTCTGTTGCTGTTATGTTTTATTTAAAACTGAAAGAGTAACGCTGTAGCTCGGCTAATTTAGCATGATGCGCTTTTTTTTTTAAGAAGAAGAAGGAGGGTCGGAATGTGAAATTATGTCCCGGTTTGACTGGGTCTGATTCGGAAAAAGTAAAAAAAATCTGAAATATTATTCCACCTGCACTTTTCTGTAACAAAGAAGGTCGTGGAGGGGCTGTTGACCATCTCCAGCAGTCAATGAGCGAGAGGTGGGGACACAAAGAATATAGGATTGATTTATATTGAATGTTACAGTAGAGTTAATGTACAGGTATGAAGAAGATGATGTAATGATGCAAGCTGCTGTCTTTTCAATTAGCTGCAGTTAATGGAGGGTTTTGAAATTGTAAAGTGGAAAGGTGAGTGGACTGTGGACCAGTTTGGCAAAAGTGCGAAGAAAGAACTTGCTTGATGCTGCAAATATGAAAGTTAACCAGGTGATGTTATGGATGTGGAAAGTGAAGGAGATTATGCAGAGGGCTGTCCTTGATGGTGCAAAGGCTCTGAAACTGGAAGGTGGGAGAGATACAGGAATTGTCAATGGAACTGTCAGATTTGGTTAAAGTGGACTTGTTACAATAAGCAAATGAGGTTACTAAGGTGGCATGACGTCCACGGCCCGGGAATATATGGGCTGACTAGAAAATGTTTTCAGTCAAATTGATTGTTTTTGCTTTAACCCCTGAATATGATGGATTTTTCAAAATTGATATTAATACATGTCTTGTGTCCTTCACATTTGTAAATTAATTTTGTTGTTTGTATTTAAAGAGTATTATTACATTTTCTGCTCAAAGCGGTTAAAGTAAATTAATACCCACTCCTGAGTCCCGACAGTAGATGGCGCAAGTTTAAAAACAAAAGTCTAACCTACTGGATCTAGCTAGCTACCTGAAAGAGCACCTGCTAGCTAACCATTATTAATACAACTTTGATTCATTAATACAATTTTGAAATTATCCCCCCCTCTGGTTTTTTTGCAAATCGCACACTGGGCCCAGCCTTCAAAAAAGGCAATTCTATGGATCAGTCCCAGATGGATGTGAGTGGAGCTAGGCAGAGCGAAATCCATATGGCTAGGGTCAGGTTACTTCAGAGGGCCTGCCACTGTACATTAACAACACGCAGGATTTTCTTTCTGTCTGCCAGCAGGGGGCAGAATTCTCTTAGTTTTTCCACTTGGTCTGTGAAAATAGCCTTCACCTTTACATAGCAGCTCTCTGTAGTGCAGGGCAAGCCTCAGCCCAGATAGGGAAGAATTCCTCAAATGCACCCGTCACAGTTGGAGACTGTAGCAGGCTGCTGAGGTTCATCTTCCAGATAAATAAGCTGGACACCTTTACACGGACCGCTGTTCCAGGGGCGCTCTCAGCACGACGATGGGCAGCAACGGATGCCCCAGTTTGCTGCGGCTGTGTATGTGGAAACTGCATGATGGGATGAGGCAATCGGCCGTTTCCCTGCGCGACGCGTTCTGCTCATGGAGCAGGAAATCAAACCTCAGCGTCATACACTACCCTTTCTGCATCCTCTAGTGTCACTCTGAATCCTCCTGGCAATAAAAGCTGGAGGTAATTTTCACTTAAAAAAAAAATACTACTTACAAAAGCTGTAAGCTCTACTGCATACAATGTAAAAATTAAATTATGGTGCTATGGCAACACAAAGCAGTGCAAGGTAACCTGAGAGTGCGGGAAAAGGAGACAGGTGAATGTTAGAATGTCAGACTACAACGGAAATAGGACCGGGATAGTGTTGGTTTATCCTCAAGGAGGTGATATGAAAGTATTAAATATGTAAGAGCGCTGATGGGACTTGCTGGCTGGACTGTGTGTTCTTACATGAGCAGGCTGCCAGGTGCAGACATGGATCTCTCCTCTCGCCTGCTCGGGCACTCAAAGGGGTTACTGAACGAGCGCTTCCTCAGCATCGCTTTCACCAAGATCTGAAACAAACACAACACAATAAGGTGCAAATGCTCCACTTTCCTTTGAGGCGTACAGCTCTGCTCAGTTAAGGTGTAACAGAAGAAAACAATCTGAATGATATAGTTATTGAGGAAAAAAACAGGAAGTTAGGAATTAATTTATTAAAAATGTCCAATATCTTTAAAAAAAAGAAATAAAATGTGTAAGTTGGAGATAGTGGATAAAAAAAGTATATATGTACTTATAGACATATGATCTTCATTCAAAAGCCCCAGCAAGCTGTTAAATCCCTCTCAACAATGCAAGTGTCTCACTTTAAAGCTGCATTGTACACAGGTATAGGACACAGGTGTACATGATTCATGCTAAATAGTAAACAGTAAGCTCACACAGGATGTATAAACTCACACACAGTATAGGCATGTATACTATGCCTGTCCATAATGCACAGTGGAGGTTGTATTCACGCTAAAGCTGTGGAAATGCCTGGCAAATGGTTCTGAACTGATGCAATCTGCCTGCATTTAAATGAGTTGTTATGCATTCATCCAGTTATAAATATGCCCATACTTAAGATTCAGAACTGTCACCATTGCATATAGAGCCTTATACTAAAAGACCAGTGCTGTGTGCAACACGCAGGCTGTGTGAAATAAATACTGACTGCAGAAAGTGTGTGTTTTTGACGATATTTAAAGTTGTGTAGGCGATGGTTAGAGTAGGGATGCCAGAGAAGGGTAAGATTAATACTCTCCCATGCTCGCTGAAAACATCTGCATCATTTATGAATCTAGAAGAACCACCCTGAATGTGATTCCTCTCTTTACCTCTTTGATCCTATCTGCACCTGCTATGACAACTGCAACCTGATGCAGAGACAGGTAGAACTCCATCTGTTGGACTGATGGGAGTGTTTCCATCTTCATATACACGGTGCAATGTGCTCAGTGAATAATACACCGGAAACGTTCATTTATTTCCACAACAGACAACTAACAGGAGAGTGACACCAGCAAATGCAGTTTTCAAAATTCTGCATCATGAAAATGTTCTATTTTGTACTATTCTGTGCAAATACAGAATACTAAAAAATTATTTGCACAATTCTGTATTAGCATAGTTCTTTTTCCAGTATCCTTGCCCAGATTTTCAAAGCCACTGGTGAACCAGGCCATTTAATGCTGCTGCTCTTTGTTGCATTCTGGTATGTGCGACTGTGCTGCTACAAGTGTCAAATCCATGAATGGGGTTTAAATAATTGAAGGTCGCGCTGCATGTCTTACCACAGCAGAAAGGCTGGGGACGAACTTCACAGAGTTCTGGATGTCCTCCTCCGTCACCTCCACCATGGAGCAGTGCTCCTCCTCCAAAGGCAGCGGGTCCGTGCCTCCCTGGGTCACCCATTCGTCCATCTGCGCACACAGTCATTAGATCTTAATTCTTAGCTGTCAGGGCTATCGGATGTTTCTTGACGAAAGTACCTAAGAGATAGGTTGCAGACTTTTTAACTATTCTAAAATACTTCACTGCATTTTAAAACTTTGTTTTTTATTTGCATTTTCCACCAGACAGGTAGTCATTATTAATGATTAGGGTAATAAAAAGAATGAATCCAAAGGTTGAAAACGTGCTCATGAGAGACATAGCATCACTGACAGTAGCTATGTGAGAGAGATTGTAGACACGTTCATTCATCCTGTAACTCAGATGACGGACTACATATTTTGCAGTGCCTTGAAGAAGTTAGAATATCCCTTGAACTCATTGAGATTGTGTTACATTACACCCACAAATTGTTTTATTGGGATTTTATATGCAAGAACAACACAAACTGCTGCATAATTCTGAAGTAAAATGAAAACCATACACAATTTTCCAAATGTTTTCTAAATTAAAATCAGACAACTGTTTCCTCTTTCGCCCTACGATTACAATAAACCTAGAGAATCCAACCATGTTTAACACCATCTCAGTATAAATCCAGCTCTTCTCTGAAGCCCTCAATGGTTTGTTAAAGAACATCGGTGCACAAACAGCACCATGAAGACCCAGGAGCACAGCAGACGGGTCAGGGCTGGAGTCGTGGACTTGTTTAAATCAGGGTGTGTTTATAGAGACAATACTCCAAGCTTAGGACATTCCACTCTTTAATACGTCATACAAAAATGACAAGTAAAGGGCAACTTTCACACCTACCCAGACCCGGCTGTCCACCTAAACCGACAGACCTGGACATCAGAGAAGCACCCAACGGAGCCATGGTAACTCTGGGGGAGCTTCTGAGATACACAGCTCTGCTAACAGGACGATTACAAGTCAGGCGTTCCACAAACTTGGCTTTTGTGAAAGCATGGCAAGAATAAGGCCTAAACTAAAGGAAAACAAATAGAAAGTTCTGTTCACAATTTGTCACAAGCCATATAAAAGACACAGCAAACCTGTGGAAGAAGGAGCTCTGATCACACCACATCTAGGTGTGGTGTTAAACTAAACTTCTACATCACCCTGACACATTATTTCCATACAGAACTACAGCTGTGGCAGCATCATGCTGAGGGGATGCCTCTCTTCAGCAAGATCATATAAATTGGTCAGATGGATCCAAATACAAGGCAACACTAAAGGCAATCCAGAGGCTGCATAACTAAACTTTCTGGCAGGATAATGACCTAAACATCCAGCCAGAGATTTAATGTAACGGTTTCAGTCATAGCAATATTCATCTGTCAGGGCTTAAAAACTCATGTGCACAGATGTCTAGCAAGGCAACATAACAAAAAAACACATTTTGCAAGACATCTTTGGAGGCCATCTGAGGTAGAAACCAGGTGCAGGCTGTCGGCTCTTTAGTTTCTCTGCAAGGAGTGCTCGGTTGTGGCTGGCCAGCTTCAAAACACAGAAAATGCCAAAGGGAGAAAGCATTGTGCCTCAGTGCTATACTGCCCCTCATCCCATTGTTCTCTGACGTGCGTGTGCTAGAACGCACAAGGGCACACGCGATGTCTAACAGGCGCATTATCTCCCTTTCCATTAACACAAACAGTGTCTCTGGTGAGAAAATGACTCAGTGTCGCCTGATTGGATAGTGTCATGGAAACATGGCTCCATCCGTGACTGGCCCTGAACCTTCCCTGCCCCCTGAATGCAGACTGACTCAGCTTTTTGCATATCTTTACATCGGTTGTGCTCTGTACCTTGATCTCGGGAATGGTGATCCTGGTTTCTGGGTTCTTATCCAACATCCGTAATATTAGAGTCTGGAGCCCTTCATCGATTTTTGCCCTGCAAAAGAAAACAAGACGGTGACCATGTCAGCAAGGTTTGTGTACATCACTAAAGTCATCCACACGCGATGAAATGACAGACACCAAGGTCAGTGTATAATAGCTCCAGGTATCTTCAGGATATTATGATTGAATTATTAACAGTGCATTAGGTAGCCATAATAAAGACCCACGCTTATTTAAAATAGACTAGAAGCTGCCCTTTATCAACCAGGACTTAGCAGCCTTGTTAGCCCTTCAAAATAAGGCTCCAGATAAAAATTAAATTAAAACCGCAAGCGGTGATGATCGGCCCTCGCAGCCAAGCACCGCTCTGGCCTATTGGCCACCGCGGGGGTTCACGCACCGCCGGTCGCCAGCCAACGCAGAAGTTGTCACGCATTTTTCCCGCCCGTCCACCGGGCGATTCACACGAACGTGTTGGGCAGCACTCCCCCACGACTCACAAAAAATCTGGTGAAGATCGGTCGATGCAGCGAGGAGATACAGCCGTTGAATAATGAAAATGCATTGAGCCACCGGACCGGACTAAAGCGTTCAGCGGGCCGGATTCGGCCGTACGTTTGACACCCCTGGTTTAAACATTAGTATACCAATTTAATCAAAGGTATCTTACTAGCTGGTAATCCAGCTTCATGTCAAAAGTTAACAAAACCTTTTTAGTTCTTTAAAGTTAATTGTTATTTCATGTGTTTAAGGGTTTCGTTTCTTGCATTAAGACAGCTTTTACGAACGTTTGACAGTTAAATTGGTGGATAAACACCCAAAAGAAATACTGTAACAGTAACACTTTATCAATTGGAAATATTGCTAAAGTACTACTTTAGCAATATTCCACATGTGGTCTCTGGTAATAAAGTCAAAAATCTTGGTGCTATTTTTGACCAAGACAGGTCATTGAAATCGCATATTAAAAAGGTTTCCAGAGTTTCCTATTGTCACCTTCTAAATTAGAAACATTCTGTCCAGGAGCAATGCTCAAAAACTAGTCTATGCATTTGTTACTTGAAGGCTGGACTATTGTAATTCTTTACTACTATAAGGATGTCCACAAAATGCAGTTTAAAGTCTTCAACTGATCCAAAATGCTGCAGAAGGAGTTCTGATGAAAATCAACAAGAGGGATCATATTTCTCCAATTTTAGCCTTCCTTCACTGGCTTACTGTTAAATCAAAAATAGAATTTAAAATTCTTCTACTAACGCATAAAGCCCTTAATAATCAAGCTCCATCATATATCAGAGCTCTGATTACCCCTCATGTTCCTAACAGAGCACTTTGCTCTCAGACTGCAGGTCTGCTGGTGGTTACTAGAGTCTCTAAAAGTAGAATGGGAGGCAGATCCTTTAGCTATCAGGCTCCTCTTCTGTAGAACCAACTCCCAGTTTTGGTCCGTAATGGAGACACCCCGTCTACTTTTAGGACTAAGCTTAAAACTTTCCTTTTTGACAAAGCTTATAGTTAGAGAGGCTCATGTTACCCTGAGCTACCTCTATAGTTATAATATTAATTGAACTTCATTGAACTTTATTGATCTCACAATGGAGAAATTCACTTCTGTATTTTAACCCATCCCCTTGGGAAGCAGTGGGCTGCCACTGTGCGGCGCCTGGGGAGCAATCGGGGGTTAGGGGTCTTGCTCAGGGACCCAGAGTGGCAGTCTGTGGTAGTTGAACTCAGAACATCTGGGACCCAAGCTCAATGCTCTAAACAGCTGCGTTGTGTCTCTTCTCTGTCTTTTGTAACCCCAAGTCGATCGAGGCAGATGACCGTTCATACTGAGCCCGGTTCTGCTGGAGGTTTTTCCTTCCCGTTAATGGGGAGTTTTTTTCCCCGCTGTCGCTTCATGCTTGCTCAGTATGAGGGATTGCTGCAAAGCCATGGACAATGCAGACGACTGCATTCTGTTAGCTGTGGCATCATCCAGGGAAGAAAGATCACCCGCTACTACCATCTAACGTAGAACAGATTACTGGATCAATGTCTGCTTTTGTGCTTTTTTGTCTCTCTTGTTGTGTCTCTGTTCTGTCTTCTGTAACCCCCAGTCGATCGAGGCAGATGACCGTTCATACTGATCCTTGGTTCTGCTGGAGGTTTTTCCTTCCCGTTAATGGGGAGATTTTTTCCCCCACTGCCGCTTCATGCTTGCTCAGTATGAGGGATTGCTGCAAAGCCATGGACAATGCAGACGACTCTTTCTGTGGCTCTATGCTTCTTCAGGAGAGAATGCTGCTTGTCAAGACTTTGATGCAATGAACTGGTTCCCTTATATAGGATTTTTTTGACCAATGTGTATAATCTGACCCAATCTGTATAATCTGACTGATTTTGACTTTGTAAAGCGCCTTGAGATGACATGTTTCATGAATTGGCGCTATATAAATAACATTGATTTGCATCATCTCTTTAGACCAAGTAAACTATCACATTTTATGAGACAGTTATCTCATTTTAAAGATATAATCATCTAACATTATTACTCTTAACAAGTTAAAGCTCCATAAAAATTTTAGACCAGGTTTTAGTTCCACTCTTTTATTATGCACATCTAGGCTACCTATAAATATAAAGTATGGCATGCCAAAAAACATTTTCAACAAAAGGCAATTTTAGTAATTGCCTTGCAATTTTATATCTAAGCATTGAAAATGATAATATTTCACCAATTTTCACAGCAAGATGGAAATAACGACTATCCAACATTTTAAGATTTTGTAAAAACTTTTTTCCTTTTTTACCTACCTTTTGAAATTAATACTTGTTTCTACTTCTCCAAAATTATACTTCAAGAAAACTATTGTGCTGTCCTGGGGCCATATGCAGCTAGACACCTAGGACAAAAGTTCCCCACACAAAGCTTCCTTTTCTTGTGTTCTCTGAATAACCTTTATTCACAAATCTGGCTTTAAACATTCTTTTTGTAAAAAGACGAATATTTTCCAAGGCAGAAGCGTGTAGAACAAATTCAACTTCAACATTAGCAGTTTCCCTACCTTCATTGCTGAAAAGTAGCTTTTACCGGAGCAAAATACGTTAAAGATCTTTTTTTTAAGGTGAGAGCACTCACAATCTCACGTAATTCACATAGAGATCTAACAAAGTTGTGATGTCTCACTCTGATTAAATATGAACCCAAAACGTTTCTAACTGTTTTTACCATGGATTTCCTCTGACTAAGAATTAATTAATATCTTATTTATGTAATGCATTCACAACATGAATTCCTTGCTGTCTTAACAAAAGGCAGAACAACTATAACGTTACTTTCTATAATTATTACTGGTTCTGCTGAGATGTCAAATTCTGGAGAGTGCTTAGACACCCTGACACACAAATATGGATTAACTTCATTTCATGTGCACTCGTGAACTTGTTTTAGTTAATTTAGTTTTCTTGATGTACTGTAGAGCGTGATGAGGTCTGTTGTGGTATTGTGTGCACTGGATTGAGGGGACAGTTGGTGTTGTCTGTCAAACCCAATCTTCTTAAGCTGCAAATTCAGTAAAGTTACAAGATTTCTTGCAACCTCTCATATGGAACTAGTCTAAAAAATAAATTATGCATTTTATTGTAAATATAAAATACTTAAAAACAAGATAAACATAGAGTATACAAATGTTTACAAATAATTATAAACATTGTTTTGCTTTGAGTCAAGCTCTAGAAAAATATTTTACAATTCTTTTTAAACCTTTATTGTGCTCCGCTCCGGCCTATTGGCCACCACAGGGGTTCGCGCACCCACCGGGCAATACACACGAAGGCATTGGGCAGCGTTCCCCCACGACTCGCAAAAAATCTGGTGCAGATCAGTTGATGCAGCGATTCATTTGGCCACCGGAGGCAGTAGCGACCCACCAGCTCAAAATCTATGTATTGACATCTTAAAAATGGTCTTATAGCTTAAAAGATCATCCTGTTTTGGTTGATTTTGTAGACGAATAGAAGAGATGTTCTCAAAGCATTAAATAAACCTTTTGACTTTTAAAAATGTTGTCCTTTTAAGGTAATTTTAAGTTACTTTTCATTAAATTTGTCAATATCCTAGGGAAGTCTGGACATATGGCAGCGGCGTTTGAGGTGACTTCCCCACGCCCCCCTGCTCCATCGAATCCAGTTGGGCTTTCAATCCACAACACACCAACATGTCTTCTGTCACTGGACACAGTTTCATGTTGATTAGCTCAGAGGGGTAACATAGCGACTGTTTACAACAAAACCCAACACTTCCTGTTGTCAGGGGGCGTGGCCTAAGCAATGTCATCATTTGACCATTGGATATTATAGGAGACCTGATGGTGATCAATTACTGAAAGTTTGGTGGCTCTGTGAGTTTTTGTGTATGAAATATAACATTTTTGTGTTTCATGGCGAGAAGGTGAACTTTGACCCCTGCTAACCCCCCTTCACCATGCTCACCGTTTTGATAACTTTTAATTGGCCATGCCTTATGATCAGACTGCCCGAGTTTAAAGCCGCTTACTCAAAATCTCTAGGAGGAGTTCCATCAAATACCAATGCTATAAACGTCAACAATTGGGTCAAAATCTGACCTTCAATCTAAAATGGCCAACTTCCTGTGATACTTGCACTATGACATTAATTAGGCGCCCGCCTATGCATTGAAAATGCATGGCGGAGGCCTTAAACTTCGCACCTAATAAGGGTTTCTTTATTAGGCGCCTGCCTTGCATTGGCAATGAGAAGGCAGTGCTGTGCTAATAGGCCCTGCCCATGCCAATGCATGGGCAGGGCCTATTACTATTCACCTCTAAACGGCTTATTTATTAGGCGCCTGCCATAGAAAATGCATTGCATGCGCTGCCCAATGCCTTCGTGTGTATTGCCCGGTGGGTGCGCGAACCCCTGCGGTGGCCAATAGGCCGGAGCGGAGCACAATTAAGATTTAAAAAGAATTGTAAAATATTTGCATGGAGGCACCTATTACTATGCACCTAAAAACGTTTTCGAAAATTAATGCGTCCCAAACCGTAGCGTGCACCCCAACGATATAGGTATCAAAATGTGCAACTCGGTCGGGAATGGTGTGCTATTACTTTTATTGGGGTTTTAAGTTACCATGGCAACACAATTAACGAAAAACCACTTCCATAGGAAATGAATGGCGTCAGGTACAGAGGAAGCCTCGAAAAAGCCTCAACATGACCATTTTCAACGCTGTACTGTGTCGCCATGCTTTCACCTACGAACACCGTTTAACTTCCAGTTTGTAGATATATCTGTGAACTACTCAGAAGTGAAAACGGGATGTGGATATCTTTTATCGTCTCCTCAAAGCTCATGTCCAAATATCAGCAAAATCATTGTTTATAATGAAAGTCAATGACGGAATTTTCCAACCGCCAGAGTGGCCCACTCCAAACTCCGAACAACTTGAGCTTACTCGCTCAATTTTCACTCTACGTAGACAAATTATACATCAAAACATAGGTATTTTTGTCAGGATTCAGGAAATTTAACCCTCGTTGGTGTAGGATTTATAGATTTTTCGCAAATCACCTCAGACCAGCAAAATCCCCAAATGCTCCCCATTCATTTCCTATGGAGCGCTTTTAAAAAATGACACCTGAAAATCCAAAACATCACATGTTTTCGCATCGTCGCTACTCCTAAACCGTTTGATGTACAGGCATGAGACTTCCACGCATGAATGTCCCGACCCTTCTGATAACTGTTACGGTTTTTCTGCAGGAACAATTTGTTCGTGAGTAGCGAATGTGCAAAATCGTAAAAAAAAAACGCTTTGGAGCTTCATTCTTCCACATCATCCACTTCTTTATATCGTCGCTGTGCCTACACCGATTTTTTTACAAACATAAAAATTAGCTCCATAGTCCTCAAAAGCCTGCTGATACTCACAGTGAAAGAATTATTTTGATATCTCTTATACTTTTTCAGCTACAGCGATCTGTTCGGGACCGTCTTTAGAGGATTTGTGAAATTCCATAAAAATCCCCTTTATATCATAATTTTTTACGCCTATATTAAAATATTTCCAGCAAAAACCGATAGTTTGTCTTGTTCTCCTATCCGTTACGGAATAAACGCTGAAAAAAATTACCTCTCTACCATTTACTCTTCCGGTGAAATCGAGTGTTGTTCGAGGCAATGTTCTCCATTCTATTTCAATGGGACATCGTCTGAGCAAAGTGTCTGCACTTGAGTAGACGGGCCAGCTGCAGGCGTGAGTGAGTTTCCATGACGACGGAACTCTGAGGGCCAGAGGGAGAGGCTCCATTGACATAGAATGGCAACTTTCGACGCTCACTGCAGTTGCTGTGATTAATGTAGAAATCTGAAAATTAGCACAGTAACTTCCTCTTGACATTTTAAAATTTTCAAGTGACTTTCAGCCATGTGTCACTTTTTTGACCCATTTTGGATTGCACATGCTTTCCTATTGGGCCTTTGCTTCCAACAGGACCTGGCATGATGCCCAGACACGACCCAATTGGCCAATACAGCACCACCCACCTGTGGGAAATGGCGCTACAGACCATTTTGGTCAAATGTTGAGTTCTGGGCCCAGATGTGGTGAGGCTGAGTTGCTAAAGGAGGCCAATGTGACCCATGAACTTTGGTCTCGTTTGGTGACATTAAGTAATGCATGCCCATATATGGCTATAGTATAGCTCAGATGGAAAGTGCAGGCTTTGCATGCAAGAGGTTGTGGGATCGATTCCCGGTGTGGGAGACTTGGAGTTTTGTATTATAATCCCCACAGTGTGTATTTAAAAACATGTGTGCTGATCCCATGAAGTAGATTTTTGTACCACCCGCCATTTTGAGTTATCATGGCAACGTTATAAACAACGTATTTTCTCCCTATTTGAGGCTCATCCCAGTACAGGATTTGGAACAAACTGAAAGAGTACACTCACCCGGTGATACTGAACACAACCACAGACATATATACGTAGACGCGTCATAGGGCGCAGGTTCGCACGTCAACGTCACCGCCATATTGTATGTGGCAGAAATAAGTTGAGTTCTGTTGTAGTGAACGTGGATCAGAGAAGATGCCTCATTCCTGTGCTGCATGGAAATGTATTCTGGCTGATTTCACTACTTGTATCTGCCTTCTATAAACTAAGGCTGCACCATGTTGCAAAACTGGACACACTAAAGCTTCAGAGTGGTAACACAGGCTATATATCGCTTCGAAGGGATTCTGGTCTACTATCCGGTGTCTCAGGAGGGGGAAGCAGTGCAGTATCAACACTGTTTACAGTGGGGGTGGTGTGCTGCTGACCTCGACTCCGGACGTTGTGTTTCAGTGGGCAGAATACTTCGAAGACCTCCTTAATCCCACCATAACACGTAGAAAGCTGAAATTTTTTACCTAGGTAGCTTTTTTAAAATTATGAAAAAAAGTCTATTGGGCGTATGCTCTAAAACCCACAGGAAGGGGTCAAAGGGTAAAATATTGGCGGTTTTTGCCTTGAACTTTAACGAACTAGTCCTAGGCATTTTAAGATATGACTTTCAAATTTTTTCAGCGTGCAGTTAAGACATTGAGTGTTAAAAGTTATCCAAGGTTTGAAGAAACATCAATATTTGCTTTCGCTGTCGCATTGCAAAAATCAAAGTTGTGCAAAACCATTAAAAACGCATAAAAACAGTAAGCCCCAAGTCATGCTTTGTCTGAGAATTATGAAACTCCTTAAGTGCATGTAACTTCACAGGTCCTACAAAAAAGCCTCCTGGTCCAATGGTATAAACCCTAAAGAAAGTCAATTAATCTTCATTAAAGATGTCATTTTTTTCATATTTTTGGCTGTCACATTTCATGAAACTACTCCTAAACCGTTACAGTTATGGCATTCAAAGTTACTCCAAAAAATTCCTCACACATAGAGGATCAAAAGTTATCAAAAACATTTTTGCTACGTCCAACCATATTATTTTGACAATTTTTTTAACGTGAATTGTGTTTTGAAGGAAAAAACATTTATCATTTTGACCAATAGATGGAAGCAGATCCAAATGTTTGGGCATCATCTCCATGTGTCGATTGATATACATCTGAAATATTGTAATTCACGGTACATATTTTACCAAACCATTCATACACATTCACCCAAAAGTGGAAGCAGCTTTAAAATATCTTTAGCTGGCCATATAAAGAAAGAAGTTCTTAATTTGTCCTCATTCACGAGGGGATAACAGTTTGCTTGACCTGTCAAACATGTTAGATAACTTCTGTTGTCACTATTTATTTGTCCCAAGACTACAGCTAAGTTTTCACACCATCAGCAGTAGCTGCGATGACCATTCACTCAGAACTGAACGGGAATCTAACACTCAGTTAGTTATGGGAGATGGGAAGCATCCAGCATGCTGTCGTTTCTCACATTAATGCCTATATTTGAAACTAGGGATGCACCGATGCCGATACTCGTATCGGCATCTGGCCCGATACCACGTGTTTGTACTCGTACTTGTATCCGTAAATGTGTTCCGATACTATAGGACCGGATACTAGCATACTTTTCTCTTTAACAGAAAGCATTAGTTTGCGATCAGATACTAGA
This sequence comes from Fundulus heteroclitus, assembly GCF_011125445.2. Classification (NCBI taxonomy): domain Eukaryota; kingdom Metazoa; phylum Chordata; class Actinopteri; order Cyprinodontiformes; family Fundulidae; genus Fundulus; species Fundulus heteroclitus. Next base: position 123,306 of record NW_023396579.1, read on the forward strand.
AGAAGAAGACAAAGCAGCGAAGAAGAACGCAGTGTGACGTCAAGAAACCGCCTGCCAGAGCATAGAGAAGGAGGAGGGAGCAAACACAAAAAGGGTGAAGGAGTTAGCCATGTCCGCTATTTGGAAATATTTTCAAGTTAACGAGGACGACAAAAGTAAGGCTGTTTGCAAAATATGTCAATCAAAGTTATCAAGAGGAGGAGCAAACCCTAACAGTTACAGCACAAGTAACCTAATAAAACATCTTAAGACGCAACACGACGCCGAACACAAAGAGTTCTCTCATGGCGGTGGGAAACTGCAACAACCAACATTGCCGCAAACGCTGAAGAAGCGGGAGAAGATGTCCAGAGACAGTCCACATGCAATGAAGATAACAGAAGCTCTTACCCAATACATTGCCCTCGATGACCAGCCATTATCCGTTGTTGAAAATATTGGATTCCGACGTCTTATGAGTGTGCTGGAGCCGAGGTACGAAATTCCTAGTCGCCAATACATCACTGACCGGGAGCTGCCGAAACTATACGACTTTGTGAAGAGACACATCCAAAGCCTTTTGCAAGACGTTTCAGCGATTAGCTTGACAACTGATATCTGGACGAGCAGCGTTAGCCCGGTGTCACTCATTAGCCTAACTGCGCAATGGGTTGACAAAGATTTTACCCTGCAGAGGGCTGTCTTGCATGCAAAACATTTTCGGGGATCACACACTAGCCAAGCCATCGCGGATGTGTTTGATGAGATGCTCCGGAAGTGGGGCGTTCCCAAAACTTTGATTCATGTTGTGCTACGTGATAATGCTAAAAACATGATAAAAGCCATGACGGATGCCGGACTTCAGAGCCTTCCATGTTTCGCGCACACACTCCAGCTGGTGGTTAACGAGGGGCTTCTGGTCCAGAGGAGTGTGACTGATGCTGTCCCTATTGGTCGGAGAATCGTAAGACATTTTAAACACTCCACATTAGCTTACTCCCGGCTGGAAGATATTCAGCTGCAGCTCAACCAACCAACAAAAAGCAACAGGATGTACAGACCCGCTGGAACAGCACATTTTACATGTTACAGTCTCTCATTGAGCAGAAGTGCACTCTTGGAATATATGGATCTGAACACGAGCTTCCAGAGAATCTCGCCGCTCACCAGTGGGCACTTTTGGAAAAAACTGTTGTTGTTCTGGCTCCGTTTGAAGAGCTTACAAGAAAAGTAAGCTGCTCTGATGCATTGGCATCAGATGTGATCCCTGCTGTGACTGTGCTTCTGAGAATCCTGAACAGAGAAACTGAAGAAGATCAGGGTATCAAAACAATGAAGTCGACCTTAGCTGCAGCTGTGAAGAGGCGCTTCACTGACATGGAGAAGATCCCCCTCTTCTGCATTGCAACTCTACTGGATCCAAGGTAAAAGTCTGCCCTTTTCTGTTTAGCATATTAGAATATGATCAAAACAGAACCAATTAAGCTGAAACGTTTTGCAAAATGTAATTAAACATTTAATTAGAATAATGCAATTACACTTATGGCATTTAACATACACAATAAGCTTACCTTACGTTATATGATATGATTTACCATTTTTCACCTACAATTTAATGACTAGCCTATCCATAAAAAGCAAATGTATTTTTTTTCTGTTGTAGGTACAAAGATCGTTTTTTTCTCAAACGTCAACATTGCCATAGATGCCAAAGAAATGCTGAAGGTGGAGTTGCAGAGTGTGAATACAGGAGAGCCAAAGGAGAATCTGGAAGAGCCACCTGCCAGAAGGCTTTGTATGACACAAGCTAGCAGCAGTCTGGACAGAGTGTTTGAGGAGATAACAGAAGAACAAAAGTCATCTTCACAAAGCCATGCCACCCCAGTGGGTGCTGCCATTCAGTTAGAGACCTACCTTGGAGAGACTACAATTCCTCGAGAAGAAAACCGATTGCAGTTCTGGGGTGTTAATAAAATGCGGTTTCCTGCTTTGGCTAAAATATCCCAGAGGTACCTCTCAGCTCCATGTACCAGTGTAGAAAGTGAGAGACTTTTTAGCTCAGTTTCACACATCATAAATGAAGACCGAAACAGATTAAGTGCAGCAAATGCAAAGATGTTGCTTTTCCTCAAGAAAAACTTGCCTCTCACGTTCTTAAAATAGGTTCCGACCTAAAAGACAAGCTTTACAAGAAGCATAATGTAATTTATCAGTTGCTCATTCAAAGTTTGTTTTCATAGTTATATATTCAATTTGCATATAGGTAAAAACTGTGACAAGGCTGTTAAAACTATTCAGTAAATGTTAAAATCTATGTTAAACTAACAGTGTTGGTTAGACTAAAAGTGGTGTTCTATGTCTTAAAATATAACAAGAGGACAGATCTATACAATTAAAATACACCAAGTGTATTTCTGTTTGAGCCAAATGAAAATAAAAAAAATAAAAATTAATTCTGAGGAGTTAATGGCACTTTATAGTACTCGTATCGGTACTCGGTATCGGCAAGTACTGAAGTTGAAGTACTTGTAATCGTACTTGGTTTGAAGAAATCTGGTATCGGCACATCCCTATTTGAAACCAGAAATGAAATTATCTGATCATTTATATGATTGCTCCAATACTACAAAACATTGAGTACATCAGAGAGGTGGCACTGAAACTGGTTTCTTTGAAATCTGTTTATTATGGTCCTTTCAAATAATTCATGGATTTGGATTTTTTGATAATGGTACTTTTGGACTAATATTTAAATGATTTAATTCTAATTCTGTTGCTTTCTGAATAATTGTCCAACCAAATGACTTATTAAGAACCCTTTCTTTTTCACTGCAGGAATGTAAAGTTACCTTTGTAGGATGGATTTGATCGTGTCCTTGCAAATTAACCCAGTAATTTAATGACAGTTGTATTGTTCTCAGTCCTAACGCATTTCACCCACTTCCACCCGTAAAGCTGATGTTGAAGTTGTCCTTATTGCTCCTGTTATTATACGCAATGCTTGATATTGTATGATATCCAATTGTTTAAGTACTGTCTCTGATGCTGATCCATACACTATACTTCCATAATCAATTGTAGATCTAATTAGATTTCTATAAACTAATCTTATAGCTATTTAAATTGCTTTACTCTCTCTAGATCTTTGTTCTGCCCTGAATATGTTTAATCTGTTTAAAAGACATTTAAAAACAACTTTGAAATGTTAATATACAGTTCTCTATTTTACATGTATTTGCGGTGCTTTTATGTTGAAAATCTTCCGAACCGGAAGTAGAACAAGAGAAAAGCGTGTGTGCATTGTCTCAGGGCTGCAACAATGCAGAAAAGCAATGGTTGTAAGTGTTGCTCATTGTTTACAGATTCAAAAAGATATGTTAATATCTTTTATGGGTTTTTTATGTATAAAAGCAACGGTAAAATGTTGTGGTCTGTGTGACAGCAGAGTGTGTGTGTTTACTTGCTTATTTGCCGCTTTTCTAGCCGGCCGTGAAAATGCCTGTTGAGTTAATATTACGCAGCTGATACGTTAATACTGATATTTATTTATTATTTATACATTATTTATACATGGCTGTTTATTAAGCCATTTTTTTGTATCCTTCTTTTCTAGTTATACACCGAATTCAAAGCAGTCAGAAATGCTGACTAAATGTGTAAGAGGATAATAAAGGAGCAAGCCGCTCACTTCCTGGCTCTTGAATAAGGAGTTTGGCTAGCTGTTTATCTGTGTTCACGCAAGAGCAAAACACAGAGAGAACAGTACAATGTTGATTATATAACTTCAGTCGTACTTCTTGATTTCTTTGTTTTATATTTATGAATTGCTTTTTGGACTTTCCCTACAATAAATTTAACATTCCTTCCACGTTTCCAAATAGCTCCTTCATCAGCAAATGATGAACAACCCAATAAATTTTCTATTTCTTTGAATGCATCATTTATCATAACTGAAAATAATAAAGGACTTATAATACTGCCTTGTGTGGTTCCATTTTCTATTTAATTTCTCCCTGAAAGACTCTTACCAACTCTTACCTGTATTATCCCTTCTGTAAAAAGGTTCTCAGGGGATTTGGAGTATGTAGCAATTGAAATATGGGTAGAAGAGAAGGTAATATTAATTATAAATTTTTACAATCCTTGTAAGAAGCTTGATATAAGTAAACTTGACGAGATGGATATGAAAGGAAATATTATTTGGTGTGGAGATTTTAATGCACATCATTCATTATGGGGAAGTGAAAAAGTTGATTATAATGGTAAAGTTTTAGAAGATTTTTTAGATGGTAATAATCTTGTATGTTTGAATAATGGTAAGAAGACAAGAATTGATATTAATTCAGATAAGGAATCTGTATTGGATTTAACAATTTTTTCTAGTTGTTTAGCTCCATTATGTGATTGGCAAATTAAAAACAAGTCTTTTGTTAGTGATCATTACATTATAACCAGCAATTTAAGGATTGGTCAGGTACAGAGTCCTCAAATAATAGGAGGAAAGTGGATATTTTGGAAAACAAACTGGGAAAAATGTAATAAATTATGTGAAGGTAAAATTGCAAATGTTCAGAATGATTTGAGTATTGAAAGTATGAATCAAGAGATCAGTCAGTGTATTTTGGCAGCTGCTGAGGAGTCTATTCCAAAGACATCAGGGAGAAATAGGAGAAAGTTAGTTCCATGATGGAATGATGAGTGTAAAAAAGTAATCAAAGAAAGAAATAGAGCATTTAAATTGGTTAAAAGGTGTCATAATTTTCAACATTTAATTGAATATAAAAATCTCAGGCAAAAGTAAGAAGAACAATAAGAACAGCAAAAAGAACATATTGGAGAAATTTCTGTGACAAAATTGGTAGTAGTGCAAAGATAGGGGAAATTTGGGGAATGATAAAAAAAATGGGAGGAGATAGAAGAGAATGGAGTTATCCAATACTTAATAAAAACAATATTGTAGCAGTAACTGACAGGGAGAAGGCTGATATTTTAGTAAGTACGTTTGTGGAGATTCATAGTGGGAAAAACTTATCAGTTAATGAAATACAGGAAAGAGAGAAAACTAAAAGGGAAAATGCTGAAAGTTTAAGAAGGAAGGAGATTAATTCTTATGATTTGATGAATTATCCTTTCTCTATTGGAGAACTGAAAAGAGCGTTGTGTAGAACTAGGAATAGTGCTCCAGGTAAAGATGAAGTGTGTTATATTATGCTAAGACATTTGAGTGATGACGTTTTAAATAAATTATTAATTTTGTATAAAAAGATTTGGAAAGAGGGGAGATTGCCGTGTAAATGGAAAGAAGCCATTGTTATTCCGATAAAGAAATATGGGAGAGATCATAGTAATCCTGGAAACTACAGACCGATTGCTTTAACATCTAATATGTGTAAATTGATGGAAAGGATGGTGAATGAGAGATTAATACAATATTTGGAGTCAAGAAATATAATTGCGCCTTATCAAAGTGGCTTTCGTAGAGGGAGAGGAGCAATAGATCTGGTATTATGTTTGGAAGATGACATTAGAAAAGCTCAGATTAATAAGGAAACTGTTGTTGCTGTGTTTTTTGATGTGGAAAAAGCATATGATATGCTATGGAGAGAAGGGCTAATAATTAAATTACATCAGATAGGGATAGGAGGTAATATGTTTAATTGGTTATGGGATTTTTTACGGGATTGAACTATTCAAGTCAAAATAGGACATCATGTTTCACAGTCTAGTAAAATAGAAAATGGAACTCCTCAAGGAAGTGTGGTAAGTCCAACATTATTCTCAGTTGTGATTAATGACATTTTTAAGGACTTATCAATTAGTTTTGGCAGATCACTCTTTGCTGATGATGGAGCATTATGGAAAAGGGGAAGAAATATAGAACATCTTATTCTAAAGCTCCAGGAACGCATAGATAAAGTGGGTAAGTGGGGGATAGAGTGGGGTTTTAAATTTTCAATTGAGAAGACAAAAGTAATGTTTTTTACAAATAAAGAAATTGGGGTTGATAAAAAGTTGTATTTATATGGGAAGGAGTTAGAAAGGGTTGATTGTTTTCGTTTTTTGGGAGTAGTTTTTGAAAAGTAACCAACTTGGGGAAATCATATAGAACATGTTATTGAGAAAAGTAAAAAGGTTCTAAACATTATGAGGTGTTTAGCAGGGTTAACATGGGGTGCAAGTTTTGAATCACTTAAAAATGTGTATGTGTCACTAATTAGGTCAAGAATAGATTATGGGAGTGTGGTATATAGTTCAGCGGCTAAAAGTTGGTTAAAAAAATTAGACGTTATTCAAGCTAGAGCATTGAGAATTTGTTTAGGGGCAGATATATATATATATATATATATATATATATATATATATATATATATATATACACATATACATATATATATATATATATATATATATATATATATATATATATATATATATATATATATATATATATATATATATATCTATATCTCAGGGCAGTCAAAAGTAGCCGGTCAACGGCGGCAAATCGCCGTCTATAGCAGCTCCTGCCGCTGCCTACTTTTCCCAGGTTATACATCCCAAAAATCACTTTGACATCTGTCTCCACTGAGAGCAACATTAACGAGTGATTGGGTTCCTTGTACCAACCGAGATGCTACTTTTACGATCAAAACACAGACCGGTGTTATGCCGAAAAGCGCAATAAAACCGTGAGAGCCGACGTGAGTTTTGAAACTGCAAGGCTTTGTCTTAAGGCACGAAGATCAACGTGCCATCTACATATATAGTCTATATACATATACATTATAATATATATAGCTTAGATTCTATATATATATAATGATAATAGATATATATTAGATATATATGATATATCTATAGTAATAGTAGTATATAGATATATATTAAAAGTATAAATATATAAATATAAATATATATATATATAAATATATAAATATAAATATAAATATATATTATAAATATAAATATATATATAAATAATATATATATATCTATATATATATATATATATATATATATATATATATATATATATATATATATATATATATAATATTAGGGCTGGGCAAGTTAACGCGTTAATTTCGCGTTAATTCATTAGACTATTAACGGCCGATATTTATTTTATCGCGCATTAACGCATGTTGCTCACATGCTTTCAGTCAGTGTCAGTCAGCAGGCGCGCTGACTGCAGCGCGCTGTCACGGCAGCACTCTCCCGCTCCCCCTCCCCTCTCGTACATGGCTCAGCGGCGCCAGCCAATCAGCACGCAGGCTCAGCCTGGCCCGCCCACTCAGCTCTCACACAAACTTAATACACAAACAGCTGAGAGAGACCGCAGCAGCGAAAAAACATGAACAGGGGAAGTAGCACCGTTTGGCTTTATTTTAATACCGTAAATGAAATCAAGCTGTATGTTTTGTAAAAAGCCGGTTCATTTCAGTGGAAACACAACAAATTTATCTAAGCACGTGAAAAAACATGAAAACGTCGAGCCCCAGAAACGGAGAGAGGAGACAAAACTTCTCTCATTGCCCCGACAGACCCACAGACGTCTCTGACTGAGGCGTTTCAGTCCTCCAGGGAACATCCAGGTAGATCAGTGGATGGATGGATGAATGGATGGATGGATGTTACTGGAGCCCACACATAACATGTAATTAAGACCTTGAAAGAACCCAGTACATATATTAAAAAGTGTTATTTAAGATAAGATAACATTAGCTAATCCTTTTTTTATCCCACGACGGGGAAATGTATAGGATTAAAGCAACAGGCAGGTGCACACAACACAGACAAAATTACATAAGGATTGAAATATATAAGAGGTGGATTAGCGAAAAACACTGAACATAACATTATTATTATTATTATTATTATTATTATTATTATTATTATTATTATTATTATTATTATTATTATTTAATTGTAATAATAAAATAAAAACCACAAAACCCAAAAGGTCAACAGTTTCATGATACATCAAGCTTAGGGACTGGCTAATATACAGCAGGTCAAAAAAGGCCATATTTTGGCTGCAGTGCTTGCTGTTCTCTTATGAAGAAAAGATCAACTAGTGCACTAAATTCAATAGATGGGTTGAAAATATCGTTTTCTTCCGCTTATCCGGGGTCAGGTCGTGGGAGTAGCAGCTTCAGTTGGGAGGCCCAGACGTCCCTCTCCCCAGCCACTTGGGCCAGCTCCTCCGGAGGAATCCCAAGGCGTTCCCAGGCCAGCCGGGAAACATAGTTCAATAGATGGGTTGAATAACAATGTTAAAGGCATCAAAAAATGGTGAAATGTATTGATTTAAATTCAAAAATACTTATTTAAACACAAAGGAAAATTAAATGTTGGGTAAAAATGTAAACCTCTGAAATTGACAGGAGAAGGATGTATAGTATGTGGGGGTAGACCCTACGGTTCGGCCTGTCCTCTCGACGTGGAGGAGCCGCTGCTCCTCCACGTCGAGATGAGCCAGTTGAGGTGGCTTGGGCATCTGGTTAGGATGCCTTCGGGACGCCTCCCTGGTGAGGTGTTCCGGGCATGTCCCACCGGGAGGAGGCCCAGGGGAAGACCCAGGACACGCTGGAAGGACTATGTTTCCCGGCTGGCCTGGGAACGCCTTGGGATTCCTCCGGAGGAGCTGGCCCAAGTGGCTGGGGAGAGGGACGTCTGGGCCTCCCAACTGAAGCTGCTACTCCCACGACCTGACCCCGGATAAGCGGAAGAAAACGGACGGATGGACGGACGGACGGACGGACGGACGGACGGACAGAAGGTCAAAACATTACCCCCCCCCCCCCAAATTTTTTTTTTAACTGCACTGTTTTGGCAGCTGCTTCTTTTAAATTTCATTGAGCTTTTTTGTGCGATGAATATAATGGAGTTTGGATTCTGATATTTTATTGTAGGTATTGTTCACGATAGAAAGGGCTCATCCGGTTGTTTGTAGCGTTTTACATCTAAATAGGATTTATCCAAACAGAAATATGTGAACAAAGGACATAACTTCTATTCAAGATGGCAGTCTGGGATTTTGAACTTTCAAGGCCATATTATGAGATGGGAATGACGCTTGTGAATAACTGACACTGAAAAAGGAGAAATGTGACAGAAATAATACCCATCAGGAATGCTAGTCTTCATCGTTATGACAGCAGAATGACATTATTTATACAAACGGCCCCGTGACGGCTCAGAACAAGGTGATATTAATTGTCCTCGACCGTTATTGCTTGCAAATAATGTGGTTACAGCCCGTGTGGGAGGATGGGAGAACCCAATGTTAGAGCTTCCCGCACGATTGTGACTCCAGTTAGCATGGCAGTTCATTATTAACAAAATAACACGTTGTCCTAACACAGCCTCCTGCTAGCACTCACAGGCCTGCCGCATTTAGATACAATCAGTCGGTTCGCTCTGTGTACTCTCACTATGTGGCTTCACATATTCTCTGACTTAATCACCCAGGAAGACCACTGCGTTTTACTTAACCTTTTACTTGAAAGAAAGATCAGGGAGGCACAGCAGCTTGTATGTTTTCAGGCTGCCGCTGCACCACACACACACGTTTTGATGCCAAATGGGTGGCATTTAAAGTTCCCCTGTTCTGACCGCCTTTCATAATCCATTTGATTTAATTTATGGGGTAAAAGGGAGATGATTTTGATTGGTAAAAAGCCAATTAGAAGTAAAAAAAAAAACAAAAAACAGCCCAATGTCAACTGAAACACGGTGAGCAACTCTGCCACCTCTTCTGGTAAGGCACAAAAAACGGTGGAACAATGAAGAAAATGGACTCACGTTTCTGAGAAATCCACAGGCTTGGTCTTTATCTTATTGTGCAAAGCCAATATGTACTCATCGATAAACGGGCACTGCAGGTAGAGTGGAACAAAAAAAAAAAAACAGGAGTGAATGTCACAATGAAGGATGGCTGAATCACAGCTCTAGCAGATACAGTCTGCATCCCCAAAGACGGATCAAACAAATCACAGCTGCGACAATCGGCCTCTGGTGTTCATTTAAATGAATGGGCGTCATACCAAACACAGAGAACGTGGCATACATTGTTCCCACAGAGGTGTCAGAGACAGAGAGACCTCACCCATGTTTCACAGTTGCAATGCGGCTAAACGAGAGAGAGTCTGAAAATATGCATACTTGCCTTGCCAAACACGAAGCAGTACAGGGTGATCCCCATAGCCCAGACGTCCAGTGCCTTTAAAACAGAGACAAAATAGGAGTTAAATGCCAATGGTTGTCACAGAACAGAAACCATTTACAGGAGACAAACCAAGTGTGATCTTTACAAAAAAAAAAAAAAAAAAATCCTAACAGATGTGGGCAGGCTACAGAGATTTATGGAATATAAGGTTGTTTCTTCAGAAGCCTTGAAGATGGATTTCTGCAGTAAGATAGCAGATGAACTGTTGCTATCCACCTCACTCTTTGTCCCTTAGCCAGTGTTTTTCACGACAGCTCCACATGTAATCCTTAACAAATAGAGTGCTGTGAAAAAGTAGGTGTCCCTCACCGATTTTTTTTCTGTCTTTGCTTATGTTTCAGACTATCAAACTGATTTTGATCTCAGACAAAACATATCTTTTTAGTCTTTTTTCCATTTCTTGAGATCAGGGCATGGTGTGTTGCTTCTTAAAATCCTCCAGCCTACTTCATGCTGTCAAATACTATAGGTTCAATTTAAGTATTTTGTTTTTTAACTCTACAGTTCTAGCAGTAGTCCAGCCTGGGTATGTCTAATGAAACTAAATTGAACAATGCGGCTAATCACAGTTAATTCAAGGCTAAACTATCAGGATGCAGCCTGAAGGCTGCATTCTGAGCTTTCCTGCTTCCTCCCTTTCCAGCGCAGCCTGACTGGGTTCACCTGTCAGGCTGCAATTAGCCCTGGACTCATTTCACCTGCTGACACAACTATTTAAACTCACCTCAGTTTGCTCTTGGTCGCCGGCCCGTAAAGGTTCAATTCCCGCTCCGTCCACAGCCAGTAACTCAGCTACTTCTTCACCACGGCTGTCCTCCAGCGCTCTTCCTTGGTCTCCGGTCACTGGCTCCGGCGTTCTGCCTTGGTCTCAGGTCATCGGCTCCGGCGCTCTGCCTTGGTCTCCAGTCACCGGCTCCGGCGCTTTGTCTTGTTCTCGAGTCCTCGGCTCCTGTGTTCCATCCTGGTCTCAAGTTCTTGACTCCTGTGTTCCGTCCTGGTCTCAAGTTATCAGCTCCAGTACTCCTTCCTGGTCAGTCTCTCCGCGCTGTACCTGCTGGCCAGCTTCTGCACCCTACAACTCAGCTTTATAGAAGACTCTGGTTCCTCAAGTCATCCATCATCCACCTTGTACAATAAACTCTCTTAAAACCAGCTCTGTGTGTGCGCGCTGTGTCCGGGTTCGTCCTAGACAAATATCATGTCATTACGGGCCGGCCAAAGGATGAACCCGAGCACGCACAGAGCTTGGTGCAGAAGCTGGCAGGGTTCTGCTCTGCCCCAGCCCTAGATCTCCGTGGGTGTCTTCTCTCAAGATCTGCTCCGCCTCTGTCATCCGCTTCTGGTTCAGCTCCGTCGGGATCGCAGTATGCGAAGCCCCGCCTCTGGCTCTGTTTCCTTGGGGTCACCCTCCGCGACACCCGCGTCCGCCGCTGCCCAGCATATTAAGGACATGCTGCCCAGCGTTCTCGTGTTCCTGCGTTAGATCTTTAGTTTCCTAGTTTAGCTTTAATTTTCTAGATTTACTTTAGCTTTCTAGTTCTGCTTAGTTTTCTGGTTCTTTAGTTTTCTAGTTAGTCTTCTAGTTTCTGTCCAAGTTCGCTAGTTTCTGTCTTAGTTTTGAGTTATTTCTTTCACCCTCTAGTTTTGCGTTACTTAACATTCCTTAGTTTTAAAGTATTTCATTGCTTCTTAGAGCCCTCGGCGCACCCGTGTCACCGCCTGTGAACCTCTGGCGCATCCGGCCTGTCGCTGCCCTGCGCACGCAAGCCGCCGCCAGAGCCCTCAGGCGCACCCGTGTCGCCATCTGTGCCCTCTGGCGTACCCGGCCTGTCGTTGCCCGCCGCGCGCAGGCTGCCGCCAGAGCCCTCCGGTGCACCCGTGTCGCCGTCTGTGAACCTCTGGCGCATCCGGCCTGTCGCTGCCCTGCGCACGCAAGCCGCCGCCAGAGCCCTCAGGCGCACCCGTGTCGCCATCTGTGCCCTCTGGCGTACCCGGCCTGTCGCTGCCCAGCGCAACCTTTTGTTTTCTGGTGTGTTAGGACGCCCTCTGTTCTTGTTTCCTGGTGTGTTAGGGCGCCCTCCGTTCTTGTTCCCTGGCGTGTTAGGACGCCCTCTGTTTCCTGGTGTTCTACATTTCTCTGTTTCCTGGCGTATAGTTACGTTCACGTCCCGGCATTTACCTCACGTCCCGGCATTTACCTCACGTCGCGGCGTTCCTTCCCTCTGCCGTTGACGTACGCCTGTTTTGTCCCTCCAGTGTCTCCATACGCCTGTTCCTTCCCCTGACGTTCCGCTCGCTAGTTGTGCCCCAGTGTATTCGTACGTCTGTTGAGCCCTAGCGTTGTCGAACGTCGGCCTTTCCCTCTGGCGTTTCCGTGCGCCTGTTCTTTCCCTCTGGCGTTTCCGTGCGCCTGTTCCTTCCCTCTGGCGTTTCCGTGCGCCTGTTCCTTCCCTCTGGCGTTCCGCACGCTAGTGATGCTCCAGCGTATCCGTGCGTCTGTTGAGCTCTAGCGTTGTCCTACGTCTGTCCTGTTCCTCTGGCGTTTCCGCACGCCTGGCCCTCTAGCGTTTCCGTACGCTCTCCCTGGTTCCCTAGTGTTTCTATACGCTCTCCTTGGTTCCCTAGCGTTTTCTTAGGCTCTTTGGTTCCCCTGTGTCTCCTAGGCTCATTGGTTCCCCTGTATTTCCTTGGCCCTGTAGTTCCCCTGTGTAGTTCTAGGTTATTTGGTTCCTCTTGTGTATGTTTTTTTTCTGATTTGGATTGGTTTTGTTTTCAGCTACTTCTTCACCACGGCTGTCCTCCGGCGCTCTGCCTTGGTCTCTAGTCACCCGCTCCGGCGCTCCACCTTGGTCTTAAGTCACCAGCTCCGGCACTCCACCTTGGTCTCCAGTCACCGGCTCTCCGCCTTGGTCTCCAGTCACCGGCTCTCCGCCTTGGTCTCCAGTCACCGGCTCTCCGCCTTGGTCTCCAGTCACCGGTTCTCCGCCTTGGTCTCCAGTCACCGGCTCTCCGCCTTGGTCTCCAGTCACCGGCTCTCCGCCTTGGTCTCCAGTCACCGGCTCCGGCGCTCTGTCCTGTTCTCAAGTCCTCGGCTCCTGTTTTCCGTCCTGGTCTCAAGTCCTCGGCTCCTGTGTTCTGTCCTGGTCTCAAGTCCTCGGCTCCTGTGTTCCGTCCTGGTCTCAAGTCCTCGGCTCCTGTGTTCCTTCCTGGTCTCAAGTTATCAGCTCCAGTACTCCTTCCTGGTCAGTCTCTCTGCGCTGTACCTGCCGGCCAGCTTCTGCACCCTACAACTCAGCTTTATAGAAGACTCTGGTTCCTCAAGTCATCCATCATCCACCTTGTACAATAAACTCTCTTAAAACCAGCTCTGTGTATGCTTGCTGTGCCCGGGTTCATCCTAGACAAATATGTCATAAACAAGCAACTCGTCTTACTTTTTCACAAAGGACCAGGTTAATTTGCATCATTTCAATTTCCCCCTCAATAAATATAATCATTTTGTATTCAGGATGTCTTTGTCTGATAATACGAATTGTTGATGGATTGAATCTTTTAAGTAGGACAAATAAAAAAACTGGAAGAAACATGTAACAGGGCGAATACTTTTTTCATAAGATTGCAAGAGATGATTAAAGCCGCCTTTAAATATTCGTTGCAATCTATCTCAGTGTTAGGTTCAACATGTACTTCTTGTAGTGACACACAAAGGGCTTTAGTGACATTCAAGAGTTGGATACTATAAAACTAATTTCTGATTTTGACATCCTTTGGAAAAAGGCTTTCTTTGTCAAAATCTGAGAGAAGTTAAAAATAATCAAGGAGGAAGAGGTACTCAGTTCCTGAAAGCTTGATAAAACAGCAGAGTGAAGCTCTTAAGTGGCTCTTTTACCCTGGTGGCTTTTTCTCTGCGGTCCTTCTCTTAGCAAGTGTGCCAGTTTTATGGAAGCCCACAGGAGGAGGGAGCAAGAAGGGATGCATACAGCAGGATATGTTATTACTATGGCTAGATTAGCCCCTTGTTGCATAGAGGTGAATGTATGCATAGCCTCATATAGACAAAAAAAGTTAGTCTATTGAAAAATATGTCTATCTGAGACAAATAATTGCAAATACTGTATAATTAAATAGGCAAAAAAGTGGTTATCTGTGTGTAATTTCTACTGCCTATCTACTTCCCATTGCGAGAGAACATGGAAAACACAAAACTAATCAAAACACCTACATCTACTCAGAGAGAGTTTATAACACGATTTGGTATGAAACTAGGATCAGAGCTGACAAAATGGGAGAAATTCAAGGAGTATGCATTTTTTTCAAGATATCTGCAGGTCACTGTGTTTTGTTATTAAAGACATGTCAGAAAGTTTCTGCACATTTCATTTCATTTCACTGGCCTCAGAAACACAGTGAGCGTATGCTCATTCAGGTTTAACACAGCTGGATTACACCAGCTGACCTTCTGCTGACCACAAGGCGGGAACCCTTGGGAAGCTTTGGCTGAATTGGGTCGAGAGGCTACAAGCAAAACTCGTAGCAGGGGAAGAAATTGTTTTAGCCACATGGTACTGGTTTCTTATCAGTGTTAGAATTGGGTTAAGGTCCACATTTATAGTTCTTAATAGCCAAGCAAACGCTGCAATCAGACAAAGTTCAGAAACATTGCCATCTACTTCTAATTTACCAAAGGTTCCTCACAATACCTAAAGGAAGATTCAAGATTTAGCATTTATCAATAACACCTGGAATCTTTAGAATTCAGTGCTTACAGGATTTAGAAAAGTTAAACTAAAAATAAAGTTTAGGATTCATTTATTTTAGACCTAACTGTGACGATGTCCTTAACATAAAAGTATTTTAAACATCTTGTTTCACATTTAATTGATAGTTTGATTTAATGTTCACTTTTATCTCAGTTTTTTCAGAAATAGTTTGTGATCATTTAGGTTTACCTAAAAAGTCAGACTTAATAACATGATCTCAGAGGGTGGAGGTGATTTGTTTCATATATTAAATCAGAGTTGCCAAAGCAGACATAGGGTCTGTCTCAATTCAGGTGCTGCATCCTTCGAAGGACCCGGTCTACATGGGTCGGGTCCTTCGTGGACCGTGAAAAAGAGAAAACCGGAAGAGATCAGCTTGGCATCACCCGCTGTCCCCGCCCTTACCTTAGCGTTACTCCTGTTGCTGAGCAACCGAGACAGCGCAAAGCAGCTGTGAAGCTAAACAAACGGAGCCCGAAGGTTAATTCTATTGTCTCCTCTGCTTTGTAAATAACTGTAGGCCCGCAAAGTTTTTATTTTCCCTTTTACATATTCATTATGGCCCACAATATTTTATTTTAAATGTTGCTTTATCATCTTTTATTATATTCTAATTCATTGATGAGCCAACTGTTTAACTTTATGTAGAAATATACCACTAAACAAAATTAATTGATGACAAATACCATTTGTAAAACATTTTAAACACTAGTCCTAGGCGCACTCGTGGCGTAGCGGGTAGCACGACCCATGTTTGGAGGTCTTTAGTCCTCGACGTGGACGACCCAGGTTCAAATCCCCTCTTCTTCCACCTCTCCCCTTCTTCCACCCCCTTCCTGTCAGTCTACTATGAATAAAAAGCGAGCCACTAGAGCCGCAAAAAAAAACGCTAACCCTACAACTCTGACCAAATTTTGAATCAATTTATTTGTAGACAATAATAATAATAATAGTAATAATAATAGTAGTAGTAATAATAACTAGAAAAATTTGCATTTCCTGTGAAAATGCACTGTGAATGCAGTAAGCTGAATGATTAAGTTAAAGATGCAGAAGTTCTGCAACAGAAAAAAACAGCTGAAAAAGTTGAAGAATTTGAAAAAGTTGAAGAATTTGAACATGAAAGAACAATAGCTGAATGATTAGAAGAAGAAAAAAACTGAGGGAATGGCACCAAACATTTCCTAACTCATTCTAAACACTGAATCGTTTAACAAAGCAGAAGTAGAATTTCAAACTTGAATATACTGTAGCCACATGTGGGCCTGCATTTCTAGGAGTATAAGGGGTTTTGCCCCCCATTGAAAAGCATTGGATGTTTGACACCTCATATCTTGGAGATGTTTTATGCGACATAGGCCAAATTTCTTGTGGAGCTTTCTCTCTAAAGGAAGAACAGACTCTGTGAACCAGAAGTTTGTACAAGCTTCCTAGAGCTACTTCCGGTTAGCAACATGCTAACAGTTAGCCGCTAACATGGTTGTGTTCAGTATCACCGGGTGATTGTACTCTGTCAGTTTGGTCCAAATCCTATACTGGGAAGTGCCTCAAAAAGGGGTGCCAATACTTAATGTCACCAAACGTGACCAAAGTTCATGTGTCAGATCGGCCTTTAGCAACTCAGCCTCACCACATCTTGGGCCAGAACTCAACATTTTACTAAAATGGTCAGTAGTGCCATTTCTCACAGGTGGGTGGTGCTGTTTTGGCCGGGGGGGGGGGGGGGGGGGGGGGGGGGTCGTGTCTGGGCATCCTGCCAGGTCCTGTTGGAGTCAGAGGCCCAATAGGAAAGCCTGTGAAGTCCAAAAAATGACAGAAAATTCAAACATGCCTGATAATCACTTGAAAAATTTAAAATGTTAAGAGGAAGCGAATTTCAGATTTCTACATTCATCACAGCCACTGCAGTGAGTGTCCAAAGTTGCCATTCTATCCCAATAGAGCCTGTCCCTGACCTGTAGTTACCTCTGGCCAGCAGAGTTCCGTCGTCATGGAAACTCACTCACGCCTGCAGCTGGCGGGTCTACTGAAGTGCAGAGACTTTGCTCAGAATATGTCCCATTGGATTATAATGGAGAACATTGCCTCGCACAACACTTTATATCTCCTGATCCGTAAATGGTAGAGACGTAATTTTTTCTGCGTTTATTTCGTAACGGAAAGGAGAAGAAGACAAGCTATTGGTTTTTCCTGGAAATATTTTAATAAAGGCGTAAAAAATTATGATACAAACAGGATTTTTATGGATATGCAAAAATCCTTTAAAAGGGTCCCAAACAAATCGCTGTAGCTGAAAAAGTATAGGAGATATCAAAATAATTCCTTCACTGTGAGTATCAGCCGGCTTTGGAGGACATCTGTGCGTATTTTTATGTGTGTACAAAAATCGGTGTAGGCATAGCGACGATGTAAAAAGTGCATAATTTGGGGGCATGGAGTTCTGAACCTGTTTGAGAAGCGATTTACCCCGCGAGCAGCACTTGGTTTCTCCGGAACGATAAAGGTTAGAGACGTAATTTTTTCTGTGTTTATTTCGTAACGGATAGGGGAACGGGACATGCTATCGGTTTTTGCTGGAAATATTTTAATTTAGGCACAAAAAATCCTGGAAAAAAGGTAATTTTGAGGAAAATGCGGAATCCCAGAAACATTGTTCTGAACAAATCGCTCTAGCTGAAAAAGTATAAGAGATATCAAAATAATTCTTTCACTGTATCAGCAGGGTTCTGAGGACTATGGTGATCATTTTTATGTTTGTACAAAAATCAGTGTAGGCATGGCGACGATGTAAAAAAGTGGATCATTTGGGGGGAAGGAGGTCCAAAGGGTTTTCAGGATTTTGCACATTCGCTACTCCCGAACAAATTGTTCCTGCGGGCAAACCGTAAAATTTATCCACAAAATTCCTTTTTTGTGAGTGCCAGAAGGGTCTGGACTTGAAAGTGTGAACGTCTGATGCCTGTACATTAAACGGTTTAGGAGTAGCGACGATTTGAAAACATGTGTTGTTTGGAATTTTGAGGTGTCATTTTTCACAATCGCTCCATTGGAAATGAATGAGGAGGGTTTAGACTTGTTGGCGGTCTGAGGTAATTTGTAAAAAAAACTATAAACGCTACACCAATGAGGGTTACATTTCCTGAATCCGGACAAAAATTCCTACGTTTTGATGTATAATTTATGTGGATAGGTTGAAAATTGAACGAGTGAGAAGAAGTTGTTCGGAGAAGAAGAATTTGTTGAATTTCTAGAGTGTGTACTCTATAACTGTCTCCTAGACGACCATAGCAACGCATGTTATTTGCTGAATTTCTTGAAAAGCCAAAATTATTTTAAGGAGGTACTATATGAAAATGGTAAAAGATATGAAAAAGCTGAAATATACCATAATAGCTGAAAGATATCATTACATTTTAAAAGTTGAATGGCGTTTCTAGCTGAAAGTAGGCTGAAGCAGTAAGCTGTCAAAAAGCAGCTGAAATGAGCGGAATTTTAATGAATTACATTAATTTCCTATGGAAGAAAAAAAAGCTGAAAATTTGCAGAAAAAGCTGAATATTTTAAAAAGTTGAAAAGTTAAAAGTACAAAAAGATATAGCCATTGATTCCAGAAGAAGCTGAATAGTTTAAAAGTTGAATGGTGGAAATCGGACAAAAACTGTAGGAGGAGAAGCGAATCAAACTTTAAACAGTAAAAACACGAAATAGGATCTCAATAACTGTGAATGCCTACTGCATTCACAGTAAATATAGAATAAAGAGAAACAGGATCTCAAGAACTGTGAATGCCTACTGCATTCACAGTAATAATGAACTAACCAAACACTGACAATTAGATATCTGAATTCTTTTTCATAGCTTAGAGACAGCAGGAGCTGCAAAGCAAAGTGCTGGGAGAGAGGCGTTCACTCTCAGTGTGGTGAGCCTTAGCCGCCTAGTGAGCTGGAAGCTGACAACGCGGAGTCTTGTTTTTAAAATCAAGCGGATATGTCAACAAGCCGAGTAGATATTCCGGTTTAACATAGCTAACGTCTTGCCTAAAAACGTTTTAAGTTACTTTTATGTCACAGAAAGTGTAATAAGTGTAACGTCCTTTGAAGGATGAACTGAGACAGACCCATAGTCTCATCCTTTAATAAATATTTTTTCCTGATCTCAGGTGGTGGATATCAAGCAGGTTAGCAGGAGATGGAAAATAATAAAAGATTAACTCAAATGTACATGGACTGCAGGCTTAAATCCATGGCTTCAACTCACCTTCCCGCTGAAGCTCTTGCACTTCTCTGACAGAGTCTCCGGCGCCATGAAAGCAGGAGTGCCTGCAGTGCTTGACAGCAAAGCATCGTTGCCCTCAAACTGGTTACTCACTCCAAAGTCGGCTATCTTCACATGACCGTCGTCTCCTAGTAACAAGTTTGACGGCTTGATGTCCCGATGGATGATCTTCTGGTAGTGCACTGAGGAAGAAGTTGGAAGAACCATCACAACTAAATCCAGAAAAAGTGCGTCAAATAAAGATTTTCCTACTGGAGCCCGGCAATACGATATAGATATATTTATTTGCTAAAAAAAAAAAAAAAAAAATCTGAAATCAGAAAACAGAGCACGAGTATTTTTTAAAGTATAGGTAGCATGCTACACTGCTAAAAAAAAAACTTAAAGGATCACTGTAATCAGAGTACAATATCTAGTCAGTTAAACTTATTGACCTGGTCAGTTCAGCAGCAGAGAGGGTTGCTAATCAGTGTCCGCTGTTCTGGTGTTAATAAAATTAACAATAGGTGAACTAAAGGGGGTTCTGCAGCCGGAGGCCACCGACATTTTTTTCTCCCCTCTTTTTTGACAGCTTTTCAGTAGCTTTTCATTGACACAACTGTTAGCATGAGGCGATACCTGGACCCTACAGAGGTTGCACAAGAGGCAGTCCTAATCCACCAGGATGGCATATCAATATGTCCCATTGCCAGAAGGTTTGCTGTGTCCCTCAACACAGTCTTAAGAGCATGGAGGATATTTCAGTAGACAAGCGGTTACTCTAGGAGAGATGGACAGGACTGCCAGAAGTCCTTAACCCATCAGGAGGACCGGTATCTGCTCCTTCGAGGAGGGAGGAGCAGGATGAGTACTGCCAGAGCCCTTCAAAATGGCCTCCGATGGGTCACTGTCATGAATGTCTCTGACCAGATTGTTAGAAGCAGATTTCATGAGGATGGCCTGGGGGCCCTGTGCTCACTACCTGACACCGTGGGTTTTGACTGGCATTTTCCAAAGAACGTTGGAATTGACAAGTTCACCATTGGTTTCCTGTTATTTTCACAGATGGAAGCAGGTTCACTTTTAGCTGACATAAAAGGGTCTGGAGAAGCTTCGGTTAATGTTATGCTGCCTGCAAAATCGTGTGGCATGATGGGTTTTGGTTGGTAGGTCAGTGTTGGTCTGGGGAAGCATATCCATAGAGGGAAGCATAGATCTGTACAGGACAAACAATGGCACCCTGACTGCCATTAGGTATCGGGATGAAACCCTTAAAACCATTGTTAGACCCTTCACTGGTGTACTGGGTCTTGGGTTCCTGATTATGCATGATTATGCCCAACCTCGTGTGGTAAGAATATGTAGGCAGTTCTTGGAGGTTGAAAGAATTGATACCCTCCAGCGTTCCGACCAAAATCCACAAGAACATCTCTGGGACATCATGTTTAAGTTCATCCAACACCACAAGGTTGCACCTCAGACTGTCCAGATGCTCAGTGATGCCCTGGTCATGATCTGAAGAGAGATACCTCAGGACACCACCTGTCATCTCATAAGGATATGCACTAACATTGTCAGGCATGCATACAAGCATGTGGGGGTATTAAAAACTACAGAATAACATTTGAGTTGCTCCAATGACATTTCAGCAAAATGGATCAGCTAGCACATCAGTTTTTCTGTTTCACTTTCTCTGTGGCTTCAGATTAAGCCCTCTGTGGGTTGATAATTTTTATCAAATGAAGTGGGATCCTTTAGTTCCTAACACATTACCTACTCCACATCAGTATGGCTCTGCAGCAGTATTTTGTTTTCTCTCCAACTGAGAACTGATGTGTTTTCAAAGTGCTCCCTTAATGTTTTTGAGCCGTATTTTCAGGTAGAAGCAGTTAAGCTATCGCTAAACCAAACAACCAATTTTGCACTATGTCATCCTTCAAGCTGTGGCTAGACGGGGGTCTTTATCTGTTGCATGGAGAGGAATTGACTTCAAGAAGAATGTTGAACAAACCAGCCCGGTTAGGTGGAAACACTCTTGGAGTAAAAGACAACGCCAAAGCGTTTGTGAGAATTATTTAGCTAAACCTGAATGAGGCACGTAAATGAGAAGACTGCATAGTTTCCATGACAACAGACAGTGGCGCTACTGTTGTGAACGGACTCCGTATCAATGAACTGTGCGTATGAATGTTAACTATCCTGCGGCTGCTGTTTTTGAGCTATTTACTTGATTAGTGATTACACCATTGGTTATGCCGTTCAGTCAAAAACTACATTTTATTTGTGGTTCAAGTTTAAAGTTTCAAAAATTCCTACCGACAAGTAGGCTTTTTTAAATTCCACAAAATAGTTGGTTAGATAGTTATTTAAAAGGCCATAGCTACAACCTTTTCATCGAAACAATACATTTTTCAAAAAGAATGCGTCCACCGAAGTGCAGAATAAAAGTAGAAATTTTACTGAAAAATAAATATTTATATGAATAACTGTTTTATAAACTTTGATGAGTCCCAATCAGTGATTTGGGTCGAAAATATTTAAATATTTATTTCTGGTAAGGAGGCCAACGTCGACGCAAAAGGAATCTGCACCTATAGCAATAGTAGGTTGAAGTCACGTAAGACAGAGCTCAGTTATTGCCAGATCACAATAGCTCTGTGATAGCACTGAGAAATTACTTCTTCTTTGATACTGTTGATCACTCCATTCTGTTAGAACACCTGGAAAACTGGGTCCCTCTTTCTGGAACAGCACTCGACTGGTTTAAATCCTAGTTAAAGGACATGGACTTTTTTGTATCAGTAGGTAACTTTACATCAGAGACGACAAAAATCACATGTGGGGTTACCCAAGGGCCCATCCTGGGTCCCCTCCTAAAATCAATGAAATCAATGCATGGATGAGCCAGAATTACAAAACGGAAGTAATAATTTTTGGACCAATAGAGAAGCGATCAAAAATTAGCACACAGCTTCTGTCGCTTCTGCTAGAAACCGCCAATCAGGCCCAAAATCTGGGTGTAGTAATGGACTCAGACCTGAACCTCCAAAAGCACCTAAAGACAATTACAAAGTTGGCCTTCTATCATCTGAAGAACATTTCAAGCATTAAAGGACTGATGTCTCAGCAGGATCTGGAAAAATTAATCCATGCATTTATTTTCAGTCAAATTGATTACTGCAACAGTGTTTTCACAGGTCTGCCTAAAAAGTCAATCAGATAGCTGCAGCTGATCCAGAACATACGGGTACTTGTAGAGCTAAATTTTTACGGACACTTAGGTGGTGTTACACTATAAACTTCTCGTCGGAAGGAAGTCTTTATATCAAACTGTTTTATATGTGACAACAAGCTTGATACACTAAGCTGCTCCAAGCAGGCGACCGCAAGGAGGCGCGGCATCACAGTCCCTCTCTGTTCTCACTGACAGGTGTGAGGTGGGAGCCTGCTGGAAAAGAAATGGCTCTAGGTGCTCAGCTAGCTAATCACACAATTTAACAATCCTTTCTGCCACTTTGTCCCGCTGGCAGAAAGTGTGGGAATTGTAGGAATTTGCCACAAGAAATGTAGGCAATAGTACGCTCGACTATGAATGGTACAACGTCCGTGGAGAGTCAGCGCGGAGTCCGCGCAGCTCACAGTATGCACACAGTACGCCGAGTATGTGGGAGCCTTAAGATCTTCTGGCTCCATCCTACTCTACATACCTAGAACTAGAACCAGACACGGAAAAGCAGCATTTAGTTCCTATGCTCCACTTATCTGGAACAAACTGTAAAAGTCCTGAAAGCCTGAGTTCTTGTAAATCAAGACTAAAACCACATGTGTTTAGGATTGCCTTTGACTGTTCTAGTTAAACTGTTTACTGAAACATCATTAGTTCAAGTTTGTAGTCCAACTGTTTTTAAAATGTGCTTTTAGTTTCCATTTTCCTGTTTTATTTTGTTTAATTTTTTCTACATTTCATTCCAGCAGTTTTTTTATTTACTTCCTTTTATTCTGTTTTTATTTTCCTATGTTTCAGTTATGTCAAGCAATTTGTGTTGTCCTTATACTGAAATGTGCTATAAAAATTATCAAAATAAACATGTTTGGTGAAAGATTACTGATTTCAACAGTGTTGTTCATATTTGGCTTTAGTCTAACCACTGTGTTCATCTGTCTAAAAACAAAAACAAACATTTTAAAATACTGACTGAGATTTTAAAATGTGACTGTCACAGAACCACCCATGTTCTCTCACTATGTATCAAAAGTCAAAGTACATAAATGCCATACACAATATTATTGTAACCATATTATTCAATATATTGTTTTAGTTTACTCAACTAAATTTATTATAGTGCACAGATAATGTAAGTTTTGTCCTGATACAACCAAGATAGCTGTAACAATGTACATTTGATTTTCATTCTTCCAAACCACCAAGATTGATTATTCTGAAAACTGCCCATCAGAGACAGAAGTAGCGATAACGTCCCAGAAGAAAGCATTACCATCTTTGATTGCTGCTTCATAAAAACGGTGGGAAGACTGAACTGAAGGTCATCTGTGAGTGAGAGTTAAGTACATCTTTAACAGCCTCCTGGATCCACGCCCTGAATGCGTCCCTGATGGGATAAGTGGTCTCTACTTGCCTGAGGAGGCCTTCCTGAAATATGGGGCACTTGACTTCTTGACAACTAAATGTTGGAGCAATGGTAAGGGTTGAATTAAAATGATGTCAGCAGTGATCTAGAGCACCTGCTCAGACTCATGGTTTAGATTCATTTAGCTCACAGAAGACATTTTAATACACTTAAACCCATGCAAAACAAAGATCCAATTGATCAAGGGGACAATTTCTAAGACTGAAAGTTTGCTCACTTTTCAACAAAACAGCTTTAACTTGGAAAGGGTTAACTTAATTTATGAAATAGCTTAATTTCTCTTCTGTGATTTTAAAAACAAAGTAAGCTCCATTATCTTATAAGCATATAAGAAACTGTGTGCTGGTCAAGCCAACTAGAAAAAAAAGAGGAAAGACAGTAGTGTCCTCTTGGAACAACAAGCTCAATAACAGCAAATAAGTGAAATTGATCCACTTCAGCTAAAAGGGCAGCTTGACAAAAACTGTTTGACCAAACTGTGGATCAGTGGTGATTGGATGGATGAGCACAAATGCTGCCAGACAGCTGTGTTGTAGTACTCGAGTCCGAGACTCGAACTCGAGTCCGAGTCATTAGCTAAATTTAGAGACTCGTGACTTGACTTGGACTTGAGCACTGATGACTCGAACTTGGACTCGGACTCCTACATTCAGATCATTCTGACTCGGAAATCGAGAAAAAGACTCAACTTTTTTTTATATCATTAGGCTATAATTTTAATATGTCATTAGAATATTATTTGGTGTATGATTTTAATATCTAAATTATTAGTGCAATGTGGTGGAGTGTGGATTTTTTTTAGTTTAAAAACATGTAGGCTATGCTTACTTTAGTGCGGAACTTGGACTCGACTTGGATCAATAGTGACTCGACTCGGATGAGTAGTGGACTTGACTCGGATTTTTTTTTAATGACTTGGACTTTACTCGGACTTGAACACTGGAGACTCGAACCTGGACTCGGACTCGAGGCATAGTGACTTGACTACAACACTGCCAGACAGTATGGCCATGAAGGCTCAGCCCTATGACCATTTTGTTCCTTTACATCGAGAAACAGAAAACACACAAAGAAAAGCCATGAAAGTGCAGTGTAGAAATTAAAACCTCAGGGTGCTTAAGATTTTTATTTACAATTTAGCATTCTAATGTGTGATAGATAGCAAGAAATGATAAGAAATCTATACAGGTAAAAGCCAGTAAATTAGAATATTTTGAAAAACTTGATTTATTTCAGTAATTGCATTCAAAAGGTGTAACTTGTACATTATATTTATTCATTGCACACAGACTGATGCATTCAAATGTTTATTTCATTTAATTTTGATGATTTGAAGTGGCAACAAATGAAAATCCAAAATTCCGTGTGTCACAAAATTAGAATATTACTTAAGGCTAATACAAAAAAGGGATTTTTTAGAAATGTTGGCCAACTGGAAAGTATGAAAATGAAAAATATGAGCATGTACAATACTCAATACTTGGTTGGAGCTCCTTTTGCCTCAATTACTGCATTAATGCGGCGTGGCATGGAGTCGATGAGTTTCTGGCACTGCTCAGGTGTTATGAGAGCCCAGGTTGCTCTGATAGTGGCCTTCAACTCTTCTGCGTTTTTGGGTCTGGCATTCTGCATCTTCCTTTTCACAATACCCCACAGATTTTCTATGGGGCTAAGGTCAGGGGAGTTGGCTGGCCAATTTAGAACAGAAATACCATGGTCCGTAAACCAGGCACGGGTAGATTTTGCGCTGTGTGCAGGCGCCAAGTCCTGTTGGAACCTGAAATCTCCATCTCCATAGAGCAGGTCAGCAGCAGGAAGCATGAAGTGCTCTAAAACTTGCTGGTAGACGGCTGCGTTGACCCTGGATCTCAGGAAACAGAGTGGACCGACACCAGCAGATGACATGGCACCCCAAACCATCACTGATGGTGGAAACTTTACACTAGACTTCAGGCAACGTGGATCCTGTGCCTCTCCTGTCTTCCTCCAGACTCTGGAGAATACAAAATTAGCTTTGAAAACATGACTTTGGACCACTCAGCAGCAGTTCAGCTCTTTTTTTCCTTAGCCCAGGTGAGACGCTTTTCGCGCTGTTTCTTGGTCAACAGTGGCTTGACACGAGGTATGCGGCAGTTGAAACCCATGTCTTTCAAGCGTCTCTTGGTGGTGGATCTTGAAGCACTGACTCCAGTAGCTGTCCACTCCACTTGAATGTTTTTTTTTTTCACAATCTTGACTAGGGCGCGGTGATCCCTATCGCTTGTACACTTTTTCTGACCACAGTTTTTCCTTCCCTTTGCCTCTCTATTAATGTGTTTGGACACAGAGCTCCGAGAACAGCCAGCCTCTTCAGCAATAACCTTTTGTGTCTTTCCCTCCTTGTGCAATGTGTCGATGGTCGCCTTTTGGACAGCTGTCAAATCTGAAGTCTTCCCCATGTTTGTGTAGGCTTCAGAACTGGACTGAGAGACCATTTAAAGCCCTTTGCAGGTGTTTTGAGTTAATCAGCTGATTAGTTTGTGGCACCAGGTGTCTTCAAAATTTAACCCTTACACAATATTCTAATTTTGTGACACACGGAATTTTGGATTTTCATTTGTTGCCTACTTCAAATCATCAAAATTAAATGAAATAAACATTTGAATGCATCAGTCTGTGTGCAATGAATAAATATAATGTACAAGTTACACCTTTTGAATGCAATCACTGAAATAAATCAAGTTTTTCAAAATATTCAAATTTACTGGCTTTTACTTGTATATATAGTTTTTGCTAACAGAAAAAAAAAAATCTTCAAAAAAATTACATATATTCTTTTCACATGTGAGATACTTACAGTATTCAATGCCCAGGATGATGTCTCTGAAGTACAGGCGTGATTGCTCCTCTGAGAAAGGAGTGTCCGTGGGCACCTCCATCACTGGTCTACAGATTCACACAGCCAGGCACAAAGACAAGATCCCATTTTTTTATTAATGTTTCAGACTTAGGAACAGAAATGGGTACATAGCTAAAGGGAATATAAGATTTTCCACAGAACCTACATTCACCAACATGTCAATAAAAGCCATGAGCTCACATTCCAATTAGACTTGAATTAGACTCCATGTAAATGGATCTAAATAGGATCTGACAACTGCATTTGAAACTAAGCCTTTGTAAGGCCTTGAGATGACAAGTCTTGTGAATTGGAGCTGTATAAATAAACTGATCTAGTGAATATTCAGGTAACTTTATTTGTTCTCTAAGCATAAAAAACAATAAAACACATCCAGAAAAAAAGCACGGCTATCTTCTATTACTGCTGTCAGCTGATGGGAAACGATGCAACAGTAACACAGGGGATTTTTTTTTTTTACACTCACATTTTTATCAGTCAATTGGAGTCTGTTACATACAGTAGCTAAACATTTAAATATAACATAAATAATATTACAATAGATGCATGTCAAGCTAATCTGAAGCTTGATCATGCCTGAATAATGGTATACTACCTCCAAGATTTGTTTTGTGAGTGCTAGTGGGGTGGGACATGGGGTGTTGGGGTTACTATTTTCAGTGTCAGTCAGGTGTTTCTAAAGTAATTCAGAGGAATCACAGAGATTTAGGAATTTAATTCAAGAGGAAACAGTTTTTTTGTTCGTTGTGGTTCAGTAGGGCTGCGAGGGAGACCAAGATTTGAAGCAGATGACAAGAAGGCTCAACAAGGTAGGTTTAGCGTGAGGCTCTACATTCTCTAGGGAATTCACACAGAGATTAGGGCTTTATAAAAACTAACCACAAAATTCTAACTGATGTAACATTAAATTTTATTTTGTCACCAGCCATTATACTGCCTAGTTTGATGTAAGTATACTTATGTATGTGAAAGTAGCTTCACATCGGTTCCTTAGAAAAGATTTTTATCGGCACAAAGAAAAACACACTTGAAAATCTAATTTGGAGTATCCTAATAAATCAGGCAGGATATTGTACCGTCTTCCTCAACAACTGTAAGAAAACACTGCACGCCGACACCTGCAGCAGGCTTGATACCTGTGTTTACATGGCAGATACAGGCATATTAACAGGAGGTAATCTCACCTTAAAGGAATTAGCAACACTTGATGATGTAACATGACTGTGGGGTTATGTGTTTACAAAGCATATGATGGAGTTGAATAGGAGATATGGCTAAAGCTATCCTCTTGTGATTGGATGACTGACGACTGACAATGCCTGGGTCTGAACAGCTTCTCAGTATCAAGGACAACAGAGTTGAAGAGAAGGTGAAATGAGGGAGAGAAGGAAGAGAAAAACATGGGATGAGACTCAAACTATAGGAAATCAAAGGGCATGCTCTCTACTTACCCCTTACGCATCAGCTCAAACACTATTAGGAACAACACAAAGGGGAAAAAAAGAGGATACATGTAAGGTGGAATAATTTACTCAGTTCATTGTCACCACTGCTGTCACTGAGGTTAGATTCAAGCTTCACATTAGTTCTCATCTTTAGCTCAGCTTTGGCTCTTAAATAGTCTGCTGTTCAGGAGGAGCCCTAACTGGGATCTGGAAATGCTGGAGGAGACTTTGACATAATGTGTGAACCCTGGGGTGGTGTGGAAGGAAGCAAAAAGCCCACTGGGTTCTAAATAAAACACTTATACACTTATTGCCATATGTTGTCAAGGAGCACAGGATAAAGGAGAAAGCAGATAAACTGCAGGAAGATAAAACACACATACCCATGTAAAGGTTGTCCTCTGATGGATCGTCCAGCACCTACAATATTAACACAGGCGAAACAGAAATTTCCATTATTCAGTCGAAAAAAAAAAAAAATACTATGGATTGTTTAAAAAGCTATAGCATGCATTCAATTTCATCAAACTATACATTTAAACTTTTTATTCATAAAAAAGGAGTCAACTGGTCAATACCGAGAGTTCTTAGAGCTGCTTGGAAAAACTAAGAAAATCCCTCTTTTTTCTTATCACACTACACACCATACACAACTGTATCAGGTTCAGCCATCACCCACACTCTTTGGTGTAGAAGTTTGTATACTGTGGGCGAAGACTAGAGTGAAGGTGCGCAAAGGCCCGAGAAGTCAAATAAAAAAGGAAACTATTTTCTATGAAGGCATACTGCCGGCTCATTCAGGCGGTAACATCAGCGTTTCACTGCACCATCATTTCAATCTTATGTAGCTTTGGTAATTTAGAACCCAGTTGTGATTGTCTTAAACCAGTAGTGAACAAAAGCTTTACAAAAATCAGAGATGGGAAATTGTCCATATTTCTCTGATCTGAACCACATTGTTTTCTCAAATAAAACCCAGAATTCTATTAACAGTTTTGAACATTCGAACAGCAGAATGCCAGTTCCTGGCTGATAAAAGATTTTGAATGAGATACTGAAGCTTTTTTTTTTTTTTTTTTTTTTTTCCCAGTGTCCTGTCTAGCAATATGGCAATAGGAATTGATATCTCAATGCCAGATAGAGCTCGACAGATTTTGCTTTTACAAGTGGAGCAAACAGCTTTCGCCATAGTGCTCCACTTGATTTATGCTTGTAAATAGCTTTATTATGATTCCTGCAAGGAGAATTTCAAATTGTATGGACATGACAATGGGAGAGTAAAGGAAGAACAAAAAGTGAAAGAAAAGAAAAAAAAGAGTAGAGGTGAAAGAAAGAGGAGATAAAAGGAAGAGAATGATAAAACGTCCTCTGTCTGCTCCATCCCCTGGAAAGAGACACAAAAAGAACAGCACAACCAACAGACATAAAGCAACAGATACACTCGAATAACACCTAGATGCCATTGCTAAATCATATATATTATTATGTAAGCTGACATGTGTAATGTGATATTTGAAAAAAAGAAAGTGAAAAAACATAAATAAATAAATAAATAAACAAATTATAAGATTACTGTATATAAGTGAACACTTAATACCTGGGACCCAGCACCTGTGGGAGATGTGAAAGTGCACTAGTTTAGGTGAAGATTATCCAGAAATAGCTTGATAGTGATTGTGGAGAACCGAGGACCCACCTTCCCCGAGCACAGAGGCAGGCGTCAGGGGACCCGTAACCCCGGACTCCCAAAGGGGTCCCTAAAGCAGGTCGCCCAAGTTTTTTGAAAAAGGCTTCTGATAAGACATTATGGGCTGTCAACATCTGATCTGTTGAGCTGCATTCAAACCGAATGTGAACAAAGCAGATTTTTGCCATCGGTCGCTTGATATTTCGGCTCTCTCGCAAACAATTCCTGCTGACAATGCAGGCTGCCCAGCTCGCTTCACCTCGTCACCAAATAGGAGGAGCATCTTTCTGCTTGCCGGTTCCTCTTGTCTGTTAAATTCACCACAGCGGACCTGAATTTTACAGAGCGAGTCATTGATGATGTATGTAATGCAGAAAGCCGAACAACAGGGTGGGTGACCCTGGGTCCCCCAGATCCTCCAGAGACGCACACAGTTTGGCGAGTACCACCACCTGCTCCAGGAGCTGCAGCTGGATGATTCTCGTTTCCAGCGGTGCTGACGTCTGTCCAGGACCTAGTATCAGGACCTGATGTCCCGCGTCTGGGGACAGCTCACCCTCTGGTACACTAGCTACTGCTACTGCTGCAGAGTGACTTTTCATCTGTCTTTAGTCAATAAATGGCTATAATTAGCAAATGCAATTATTGATGGGATGGTATGAGTTATTGAAATAACCGATATGTCTTTTGCCAGAATTTGGCTTCACCCATCCTTCTAAAAATGAGTTCACACTGATTTTCTTGTAGGTGCATAATTTGGGAAGAAATCAATCAATTTTATTGTCAACTACAATTTTTATTGCAATCAAAAATTCAGTTCCAGTACAACCGTCTATCACATACACTTAAACATTTTGGGGGAACGATTGACTGAGGCCTTGCGTTGCCAAGGAATGCAGTCAGTCGGCCGCTGCTATTTCAGGGCAGCCGTTAGGTGCGTTCCTCCAAACTGCCCCGGACTCCACCTTACACGGAGTCCACAGGCGCTGCCCTTGTAATCTGTTGAAGAAGGATTTTACATGGGGGAAGTGGAGGGAGATAAAAAAGACAGGTGCTTCACAATTTATGTTTCCACATTTAATGTGAAGCATCCGACAAATGTGCTGTAGCCCTAACCGTGTTGGGGGAAAGAATATATGAATGGAAGCTAAAATATATGAATGGAAAATTAGAGCTGGAGGTACCAAAATTTGATACAGAAGAAATTATTGCTTTCATTTTGTGTAGTTCTTTCATTAATCTTGTGGGTCTCTGACTATGGAACACCTTTGAACTTGACTATAACTGAGTGCAACAGTAACATTAATGACAGGGCGACATACAGCTGCCTGTGAAAGATTTTCTGTGTCACTTGTTATTAAAAAGCTGCCGTTGGCATAAAAATGAAGAGCGGCACAAAAAAATTGTTCAGAACTGAGAGCGACCCCTCGTTGTGTGTTAGAAAAGCGATGAGCAGGCTGAGAGTATTGAGATAAATCATTGAGAGCGGCAGAAAACAGTAACACTTGAAAATATATTAATCCAGAAATAGGAGATTTAATCATGGTCCGATCAGCCTCTCCTGGCAGATTTCTATGACGTATTTGCGCTCTAGCATACAGGCTCCTCCAGAAAGCACACACCTTTTCTGACACGTCCTTGTGCAGATCTCTACTAAAAAGAAAGAAAAACTAAGAGTTTGCCCAAACAACCCTGCTACTAAGCAAGGTTGTTTCTCTGAGTAATTTGTTGTCATTTGTTGACTCAGGATCAAGGCATCTGAGCTTTATGAAACTGAACAGTCAGGCTATGCAGGAATTTCCCCCAGAAATTACTCTGAATATCCACTAACCCAGCTTTCTGAAACGGGGCCCTGTAGTTTAAATGAACCGTAGACAGCAATATAAACTAGTCATTTCAGTCTAGATTTGGTCATGAGGCTTCAAATTAAAGATATTTCAGAAGAATATGATCCCACTACAATGAAAATAAGAGCAATAGTTCAGTTCCTAGCATGAGAACTTGAATGCATAGAACACCTTTATGGTTAATGGTCAAGTAATCAATCAATGCCACTAATCTTCAAATACAAGTACATGTCAATCTAAATGAACAGGTGGTTGTTCTGATCCCGGCCAGGATAACATGCTCTGACCTTTTAATCCCATCCATTAGGCTGCAAGCCAGAGACTGCTGGATCCAAGCTGAGCTCTGTTAATGACAGTTTCTCCACTGAACAGATAGATTTTCTCGGATGTCGATTACAAACATTTGGCAGTGGAGATCATACAGTCTAGACAGTTTTTACCACAACGGTAAATATGAGTGTTTAAATCATGAGACCTGCGTTTTATTCTGGGAATCTTTAAAAAAAACAGGGATCTGGTTGGTTCATGGCTGCATGTTGGACTGAAATGGAATTGTTTCTCAATATTAACAAATAAAATGAATAAAAATCTGATAACAAGTGGATCTTATTCTGAACTTCAGGACTGATCCATTCTTACATGAATCAAAACCAATCTTTTGTAGCTCTGACTGCATGTTTAGGGTTGTGGTGTTGGTGAAAGGTGAACCCTTATCTGTATTGGCTGTGTCTTCTATGTGGCTTGTGGCAAAGAACAAACAAACATTTTTATTACTTTGTTTTAAAAAAATTTTTTTTCCTTGAAACACTTTATAAAAACAGCCAGAAATGTGGCGTGCACAACAACTAATACTTGTCCTGTTGACAGTTTCTCCCATAAGCTTTGCATATTTTATAACCTTACCTTGCTATAAACCTCCCCATCACTTCACCCCTGACCTGTCTGCTATGGTTGGAGGACTCCTTTGGTTGGAGGACTCCTTTTTTTTCCCAACCAAATTATATGCCTTCTAGAGCCAATTGACTGCACTGGATTTTATTTTGGAGTATCAGAGAAGAGAAGACAGAAGGCTTTATCTTAATGCATGCCACACTTTTCAGATTTTGTATGTACAAATCCCAATAACAGACCTGGAAGTTTGAGGTTGCATTGTGAAGTGTGAAAAGATCCAAGGGTGTAAATGCTTCTGCAATGCACTGTAAAAGCAGTGATCCCAACACAAACTAAATGGATGGCATTTTATCTCTCTATATGAGAAGAACCATGCAACCTGCATCGAGGAGCATGCTTGTTTTTATTGCAGACGCAAACTCTGCAATAGATAGATAGAGTCCCAGTAATAACATTAACAATGGCTCACATCCATTTCCACATTAAATAATCATGGCAGTAAAATATAGCGGCACACATAAGTCATCATTAATACACATGGAGTTCCAGCGTGGACATACTGAAATGGGATAAAAAGCATTACATTATCAACCGGACCATTGAGCTGAATTGAATCAGTGATGGTCCAGACAATACGCAGACCAACTCCTCACTGCTGTCTCCTCTGCCCACCGGCACCGGAGCTTCTTTCGTGTTTTCAATGTGGGATTAAAGGAGGGAATCGCTCTGCGTTGAGCTGCTGAAAAGCTGCAGCCTTTACTGCAATCAAGCATTTACTAATAGTCCACCCTGTCACAGGCTATTTGCAAGAATAAACCCAGTTTGTGCTCTTAGTCACCCTCCAGCCGCTCTCCTGTGATATCAGCATTCTCTTTTTCAAAGCGTGTTTTCTGCTGGTCACCATTTCCTCTCGTCCCCATTTCTCCTCAGGGACTCAGTTTAGCTCCGTGTTCCTCCATTTCCTGCCTGCCTGGCTCTCATCGGGGTCTCCTCAGTCTTCAATCTCCGCCTCAGCCTCAGTCTCAGCCCATTTAACCAGCTGTAAATAAAGTACCAAGAAAGCTGCTTCTCAGCAGCGGTTCTGTGCCAGCACATGGGTCTGCGGGCCTTGTTTGTGACAAATGGCATATATAGAGGAAGCGCAGGGAAACTCTAAGAAGAGCGTGGCTGCATTAAGGGTTTAACCTGCAGCAATTACTAAATATTTCACATACCATTTTATATTAATACAAACATGAGTTATGAGCCACTAGAGGTTTGTGCCAATGTCCTAAAAGGCTCTCCCAGTTTCTAAAAAAAAAGGAAAAATTGTTTTGCTTTGTTGTTCAATTTGACAAATGATTGTAAGTTGTTAAATACTAACTCTATTCCTAATAGATATTGTAAGCACGGTTAAAAAGCTGAGATGAATGGTTGTGTCAAATCTTATTTCATATTAACAACATTAAAACTTGGCATGATTTTGGCAATTTTTGGAACAACTAGTTCCAAAAATTCCCACTAAAGCAACAGGGAAACTAGAATGTTTGCTCGTGTCTCTCTTAACAATGTTTATTGACACAGTCTTGTACAGTTTCTTTTAACAAACAAGGTATTATTTGCATTACACATTAAGCTTCTCTTTTTTTTAAACGTAGCAGGAGACAAAGGCTATTAACTGGAAATGGGGCTTTACTGCAGTCGTGTGCAAAGTCAAAGCCATTCATATTGTACTGCTTTAATTCACAACTGCTGGTTACTGCAGGGGCTAAGATTGAATAGAAGAGCATCTGGACTCTCAGGGTAATGACAAAGTGAGGTTTGGGTTATAATGGAGCTCTGATAAGAGCTAAACATGCTGGTTAGAACAGGACAGGCTTGTCTGTCTCTTCCACCCATCTGTGACAAATGACCAAATCACTTTCATCGGCATTAATCTGTTCCACTGGGCGTGGCTTTAATGTTTAAGTGACACAGGAAAAGTACATTCATAATTAGATTAGACTAGGCCGTGGTCTCCCGGGGAACATGTTGGGTACCTCTAAAGCCGGGCGTACACTGTACGAGTTTTTGCCCTTTTCGGGCCGATTCTTCAGTCGTGCGAGCATTTTTTGAATCGGGCCGAATTTTAGCTTGATCGTACAGGAGGAGAGGAGGGGCGACTGGCTTCTCACGACTACCTCCCGACCAGAAATCGGACGGTCGGTTGAAAATCAATTCAGTCGGCTGTCGTGAGGTTTTCGTGAGCGCATCCTGCTGTTCAAGCAGAGCTACGAGGGGGCGCCCTCCTCAGGGAGAGGAGGGGAGGGCGCCCCCGAAGAGACCTCCGCCCGGCCCGGTTCCGGGACCCGCGGGGCCCGGACGTCGGCTTGCGGGGGGGTTGGGGAGGGCGAGTGTTCTGGTCCGCGCGACGCGCTGGCCGTCTGTTTCCGTACGCCTCCGCTCGCGGTGGGGGTGCGGGCCGGGCGGTCTGCCGTGCCGCGCGGCTGCCGGGGCGTCTCGTCTTTCCTCTCTCCCCTCCGTTCCCCTCAATGCTCGGTGCCTCCCGTGGGCCTCGCCCGAGCCGGGCTTGACCCCCTGGTCTGGGTCCCTGTCACCCACCGGGGCACGACGTACAGTGTGGGCACGACGTACAGTGTGGGCACGACGTACAGTGTGAGCACGACGTACAGTGTGAGCACGACGTACAGTGTGAGCACTCCGGTCACGTCCGAGCGTTGCACCGTACAGTGTGAGAACACAGATCGTGAGCGGTGAACTTTTAAACCCCGCAGTTCTGTTGCACAGTTTGAGATGTATATAAGTACCACGACTGAAAAACTCGTACAGTGTATGCCCACCTTAATGTAAGTGATCTGGGCCCAAGCCACAGCCCATTTAAACAGATGAATAGAGAGATAGGCGAGAGAGGGAGGCGAGCACAGATTTCCTGTGCCCATTATGAGTGTGAGTGTAAGGGTGGACAAAGGATGGGAGATATGAGAGTGGAGTTTTCTGTTCAAGCAAGCACACAGGCCCAAAAGTAGTCAACTTTTTCCTGAAAACTCAGCAGTTCTGGCACTTATTTCAGCCAAGCAAGCTAGATCGCTTTGCTACAGCCGGACTGCTCAAGCTTAACTCCCAGCAGTGCATTTGCTTCCCCTGCCATCTGGGCTGGATTGAAAACACTGATGATATCACCTGATAGCGGCATGCATCTTGAGTCATAGTCTTCATTATCAGCGATCGTCTTTCCAAAACAAACGTCCCTGCGGACGTTTATCAACTATCAACTCTCAAATCAGGCTGCCATATAAGAATTTATTTGTTGGATAGAAGCTTTTCTTGTCTAAGAATAAGTCAGAGCATTATAAATGTGATTCGGTGTGCTGTAAAATAACCCTGGAACATATTGCCACCTTGTTCCCCAACACTGCAGGATTTAGCAACCTTTCTAAACTAATATGAAAAAGGGTGAGTCATGGTCCATTGAGGGAAAGGTTATCTAAAGACAGAGCAGTGAAGGAAAATCCTGACCATAAAGATCCTACACCTGCTGCCCATGTCGACAGGCTGTCACGAGAGAGGCAGACATGAAAAGATCTACCCCCTGCACAAAGCTGCTTTTCATTTCTCCACTCTAAAATTCAACTAAATGGAAAAACAGGGCAGAACATGATTCAATGAGGAGGTGGGTTTATCTACAAATTTACACCAATACATCTCTCAATACACCAATGTGAATGTGTGCATGACTGAGTGAATGACTGAGTGTAGAGTGAAGCTCTTTGGAGTCCTAGGACTCGATAAAAGCACTGCACAAGTATAGGTCATTTACCATTTACCCATCACACTATCTACTTTGCGTTTCGGCGGCCTACACTTCCGATACTGTAGTATATGCAACACCATCTCCAGCTAAACCAGGCTTCCACAGATTTTCTGGACATGTTAAACAATTAAGAAGTGTTACTGTTGCAACTAAGGACTATGGTACACATGCTGCATGTATGCACCACTACTCCAGGGTTGATGAAACTTTAGATGATTTCTTGCCAAGCTATGCAAATGTTCTGTATGCAATGCTGAAGATTGATCTATTGACGTTCTCATACTGAATGCTTGATGTGGCTCTGACCTCATTTCTGATCAGTTTTTAATAATTATCTAAACCCTTTTAAGTTTCCTCCCCATAAGGTCTGACGATCATTAAGTTTTGGGGGGAAAAAGACGAAGGCATCGTGCCAAAAGTAACCGTGGCATACCAAATGACACATTTTACACCCTTGATCCCAACACACTGGCACAATAGAAAACAGAGGTGCACCATAAAAAGAGACACATACTAGCCATTTTGGTTCCCTACACGGGATAGTGGTTTGGTGTTTACAGCCACGGGGGGGTTGGGTGTCTACAGATGTATGATGTTGACAGGTGATTCAAGCTTTAACATATTATGTAGATAACCTGAATAAGTACTCATATTTGGAGTCTGTGTTCCCTGTGTAAAGTCAGAAAAAGCAAAACATGTAGAGAGACTACTTGATGTGTGGCAAAAAATAATGTTCTTTAAAGCTTTTTTTCTATTCTGTTAAAACTAAGGCTGTAACACACAGATTATTTTGTGAAATGTATTAAAGATAACAGGTTGGAGAGAAGGTGAAACGCTTAATCTTAAGCATCTTATTTCCAATCAGTTAAAACACGGACAGCATCTAATTTTTTTCTAGTAGTGCCATATTTCTATGTAAAAGGAGCCAATAAAAGAAATTAACCAACAGAAAAAGTGAGCAGAGACTCACATTCTGTTTTGCATTGCTGAGCCACAAAAAAGTAGAAAAAGACCAATTTATGTTTTTTATGAGAAATACTTTCAGTACTAGATGTCTTTGTTGTATAATTATGTTTAAAGCCTGGTACACCAAACAAAAACCCCAGTTTTACTCTGTCCTACAATCAGAGCACAGGATTGAACAGGTCCATGTTAAACAGTTTAGATTCCTGCTGCTTGCCTTTCCAAATAATGCTAATCCAAGGTGTTGACAACTTTTCTCACTACAAAATCCTTTTCAAACTAAAAAGAAAATAGTTATCAACAATGTTAAAAATGTCAAACAAATAGTTGAAAATGAATGATTTGGTCACATTTTCTAAGACTAAGGTTTAACATTTTCGTTCAATACAAGTGAAGCAGCTATTTATAATAAGAAAATCCATACCTCCACCAGTTTGACAATGTTGACATGGTCCAGTTTT
The DNA here is from genome assembly GCF_011125445.2 of Fundulus heteroclitus. Lineage (NCBI taxonomy): Eukaryota > Metazoa > Chordata > Actinopteri > Cyprinodontiformes > Fundulidae > Fundulus > Fundulus heteroclitus. The sequence goes on from NW_023396579.1 coordinate 161,162, forward strand.
TTGAGGATGGCAATCTCTTGGTAAACTCTTTCCAAGGGTCCTAAAACTTTAGGCTGCTCTCCTTGGGCTGCTTTAGGTCCCCTTGGGGGAGGGCGACCTGCAGAAAAAACAAATTCCAGATTACAAAATAATTCATGTAATTATGATCGCTAATAACAAACGTCAAACTTTTTAAATGTTTAAAACAATATTTTAAATTGACATTTTTCCTTTTTCATGTTAATACATTTAGTAATTTTTTTAAAGTTTTCCCATCAAAACGTTTTCCTGTTTCTAGAAATGTGTCTTATATTTCTTCTGTTGTGCCTTCTGGTTTGTGTTTGTGCTTACTCCATGTTTTAGACCCTGATGACTGGGAACAACGACCACCCATTTTATAATCCATTACAGCCCTGTTGTTGGGGCCTTGCTTCCTGTCAATCACCCAGCTGGATCAGCTCATTAAGTTCTGCAACTTCAAACCCAGCAGACTTGTGCTGGTGCTTGTTTCAAATCTAAAATTTCCAACTAATAATTTCATCATCCTTGCTTAACATTAACAGTTGGTGCAGTGCCTTGCAAAAGTATGCATATTCCTTTTGCACATTTGCACACGCTGTGACTGCACAAGCCTTTTGTTTAGAGGCGTTATGTCTCCTGAGATAAGAAAGTTAAAAAAAATTGAAGTTAGCCCATGTTCTCTGACCATTGATGTATTGGTGGCCGAGGCTCAACAAAGTAGCCAGGCGAACGAGAGAGCACAGCGCGTCAGACCCAAAACACTCTCCCATGAACTGATTAATGGAGCTTATAGAGGCAACTGCAGTAAATGGAGGATAACTGATTTTACACGTCAGGGAATTGTAAGGGCATGTATGGGATATAAAAATAAATTTATTTATATATATATATAAATAAAACCTTTAAACTTGCGCAATGCCCCTTTAAAGAGAAGCAGTTTCATGCTTTGTTGTTTTTTTTGTTATTTTTTTTGCTAGGAAAATAATCCGAAACTCACGTGGGAAACCACACTGCTTCATTAACCTCTTCTTGGATAACACCTTCATGGCCTAGGACAAAAAGAAACAGATTAAACAGCATGACAACATACTGGGTATAGATTAGAAATGACATCTCCACAAAGGCGGTAAAGACAGACTTGCGAAAAGTACACCAGAACAAAAAATAAATGCTTTAATGAGATGAAATTTCCTAACAAAATCTTCAAACACAAGGGGTCTGCTGCCACAAATTTCAGCTGAGTTGCAGCACAAACCAACATCAAAGTGAAAAACAAAAATTTTAAGGGATGTTCTGTTACTCTCCTTTACACAAGGCCAGAGGAGTCTAAAATCACTGAATATTTTATATAAAAAGAGCATCAACTGGCTTCTAAAGAGAGCTGTGTAGGAGTTTTACCTAAAAACATCAAAATGTTCAAAAACAGCTCAAGGAAATACAATTGTATTATTACATTGAACTTAAAGAAAGAGGAAAGAAAACGATATTCGCAGACTGTTCAGCTGTCATATTGACTTAATGGTTTTACTGTTTGTTAACTCATCAGAAAGGTAGAATGTGCTCTATTTCGATAACTCAAACTGTGCTGCTGAAGTGTGTCTCAGTGGTCGTCATGGCTATGACTGTGCAGAAAGCAGCTTTGGCAGGAAGGTGGATCCTCGCTTCTACATAGTTTCCATGGTGTGCCGCCTGCGTTCCTCATAAATGTACTTTTAAAAATAAACAGCGTCCGTCTCAAAGCTGAATCAATGTCTGCACTGGGAGGGGAAGGGGGATCATCAGCAATCTGAACAAAAAAACAAGACAGACTAGACCTGACAATAGGTTGAAATCATGATGAAACGCAATCTGTAGTTTACCAATAAACATGGGCTAAGGAGGTAATGCGAGTGGTGTTTGGCTTCGATTAAAGGCAAAAGAAAACTCACAGAAGGTCTTTCCTAGCATGACACAGCATATTGATCCTGTTAAAATTATGGTATTCAGTCATTTAGACAGTGACATCTGTGTACAGGTATCTCGTGACTTCATTTACACATGCCGTCTGCAGCACCAGAACAAGAAAAAGCTCAAAACAGCAGGCTATAGGGTTTACAACTAGTGAACAACGATGAGCATAGTCCTCTGTACAGAAAAAACATTTTTGACCCCAAAGCTGCAGATAAGCCGAGGACAAAAGCCAATCTTGGAATGGTGGAAGTGTAGAAACTTGAATGAAAAAGGGGTAATTACTGACACTGACGGATGATAGTGCAGGACTTCAAAAGCAACAAAGATTAAGAGCAGAAACATCTAGTAAATATTTGGTAATTCTGCAGCTTGGCTAGATCAAAGAAAAATCGTAACGCAGATGTTTTGCCTGCAGTGGTGGTATTGTTGTAGGACAGCCTAGAAATAAGGTGTGAATACATTTGCAACACTTAGCATCATTAACACTGTCAGTGTAGTCATTGATTCCGTTTTATTGCCAATGCACTGTTCAGAATCAAAAACATGCACTACAGGAAGTTGTCAACATCATCTACAAGCACTGTTGTCTGATAGCAAACTGAAGGCACACTGTGCAAAGCAGGGCTCTTCTTCAATATCAGCACCAGGGAAGTGTGTAAACAATGTACAGGTCATTGAGTTAAAACACATTTAAACCATCGTATTTGAATTTACGCACCATGTATGTGGATCAGACTGTGTATTTCACACAGCAGGGATCTGTAGTCAGACACCTCTAATTTAACTGACCTGATGTGGATCACAGTTTGTCTGATTCCCTAATTTACACAGTGATTATCTGATTCAGCACTTGAATAAACACTAAACTTTGAAAAGATGGAGCAGAGACACACAAAAAACAACAACATAGAAGCACTGATCCAACATAACTTTCTATGTTAAAATAAGACATTTATGACAGTGTAAACTGTTTCATTTTTGGACATTGCTTGAGCTCCACATGCAGATCGTTCCAAAGGATCGACCCCACAAACAGAAATACAGAAACTTTTTCTTGCTGCTCTAATGTGCTTGATATTGATGTACACCCCTTCACTCATAAAGCCCCTTGCCCCTTTAGATTGTTGAAATAGTGGATTTGTTTGCTTTGAGTACCCAGCCTTGTTAAGTACTCGTATTGCTCTTTTTTGAAGTCTGATTAATGACTATAGCGTAGTTTTGTAATTGTTGCCCCAAATCTCTGCACAATAACTGATGCAGGGTAAAACTAAAGAACAGTACAGCACTTGGAGTGCTTTTTGATTGAATAAAGGTTTTGCTTTGTTTAATACAGAAATACCTTCTGATGGCTTCTTATTTTAATAGGAGGTTTCCAGTTTAGTTTATCATTGACACCATTTGAACATTAACCTCATTAATTTCTATTTTAGATTGCATGTGTGGTCTACAGTTCCCAAAGAACATTATTTTTGTTTTGCGTAGATTCAAGGACAACTGGTTACAATCAAACTATACTTTTAGCTTGTTAATTTCAGCAGTTAAATCCTTTGACATTGTCTTAAATTATCTCCACCACAGAGGAGATAATGTAATTTTTAAATTAACTCCTCCATTCTCACTCTCCCACATACCTTTTGGTCTTTGGATTTGTTAGTCTTCTAATTATTGTTGTAAATTACAAAAAATGACAGATGATCACTGATGTGTTGATTAAGAATCCACTCACCCACCCTACCCCACTGAATTAATGAGAATATAATCAGTGAGCATGCAATACATGCTGTACAGTATTCTCACTTATTGTTTTCCTATTTCCTTTAATATTATTATTCCGTCAGCATCTAACTACTCCTGCATACCGTTTTCAACAATTTTGGTATCAAAACGTTCGGCTCATTCCCGGCATGACTCTCATGGTTAAGCTAACTTTTACACCTTTTAAAATCTTTCACTTTTTGTGCAATTTTTTTGGCTGCTCCCATTGAAATCATGCAAATTGCTTCAAATTCCTTCAAATTCTTCCCATTCTTCTAATTGTTCAAATTCCTTCAAATTCTTCTATTTCTTCTAATTCTTCAAAATTTTTATTTTTTTTAATTCTTCAAATCCTTCCATTTTTTTCAAATTCTTCAAATCTGATTTAATTGATTTTTAGCTAGTTTTTCCTCTTCTGCAGGGATCTTCTGCATCTTCTGCTCAAGTCATTCTGCAGATTAGCATTCTCACTCGCTGTTACGCAGAACAGCTTTTTCTAGTTTATAAATAATATTTGTGTGCTTATTAATACATATCAAGTCATTGTCAAAATCTCCAATGAATTTATCCTCCAGCGTGACATTAAAAGTGTCCACGTTGGACCCAGATTCTGTATATACACAACCTATAATAAAGCTTTTACTCTTTTTAGGACAGATTTCCATTGTGATACACACTCAAGTATATTTTCAACCACAGCGGACATATTATCCAGTTCTCTCAAGTTCAATGACTTGTCTGTGTATATGGCTGCTCCACCTCCACCTTTGCGTTTTGTCCTTGCACAACTACTTGCTCGTCTCCACTTCTGCTCGTTCATAAGCTCGCGTTTTCATCCTGAAAACTGTTCAGCTTGACATCTCCCACTGGCTACAGTTCAAAAGTACATCTTAAATCCATCCAGCGTTGGCAGCCTAAGTCGACGTCACTCACCGACAGTGTTGGGCAAGCTACTTGTCCAGTGTAGTGAGCTAAGCTATCAGTTACTCAACAATAAATTAAGCTTCACAACACAAAAGCTACCACCTATAGAAATATAGCAAGCTAAGTTACACAAATGTGGTAAAAGTAGCCTAACTACATCGGAAGCTACTTAACGTTGTACCAACCTAATGTCAGATCAATTCAAAATGAGTCTGATACACTGGTTAAAACATTTATTAAAGATCAGCCAATGACCTAACACAGTGTAGACATTGCTTTATGAGCAGCATAATAAAATACAAACTGAAGTAATTACTGCTAGAAATAAAACAAAAAGGTTTTATGCCTAGTACGTGCGGTGGCGTTAATAACGTTTGGTGGCGTTTTTTGCATATTATATTATCAGGGGGTTGTCTTTTATGTGCTCAGCCACTAGATTTAAAGGTGTTTTACCCAATAAGAACACTGCAGTACCAGACACAACCAGGAGGTCCCTGATCGTTGGGGAAAGGCAGAAAGAAGATGCACCATAAGCTTTTTCATATTTCTTTTGTCATTTTAAACATGAAACTACCAAAGCACAAGCCAAGTAGTAGAACTAAATGTTGAAATTAAATTAAAAGCTAAATAAAATAAACCAGGTCACTTAATAAAGCTGCATTTTCTCGATGCTTTGTATTTATATTCACACTATAATATTTTCAGAATTAATAATAACATTTCTGTTAAAGACTTCATTTATCTTCTGCACCAAGGGCATAAGTAGGGAGAACAAGCAGAGTGAGTTTTGTGTAATATCAGACTTTACTATTGAATTAAGCAGGATTTAGACAGGATCAGAAAGGAAGGTGACTCTTCTTTCTGCCTTTCCCGAACGATCAGGGACCTCCTTGTTGTATCTGGTGCTGCAGGGTTCTAAATGGGTAAAACACCTTTAAATCTAGTGGCTGAGCACATAAAAGACAACCTCCTGATAATATAATATGCAAAAAACGCCACCGCACGTATTTTACGCGAGCGAGCGTTTTTTACACCACCGCGCGTTCTGGCTGGAAACGCGCGGTGGTACGGACGATAATTTGCCTAATCGGCTTGCCATAAGTTCCACTGCCGTACGCATGCGCATGTTTCGATAGATACAGACAGGAGAGGCAAAGTAGAAGCTCGTGCATGAACATGTCCAACCAACAACTCAGATTGATTGTTCACTCTGAATGTTGTTTTAAAAATAGCAAACCTGGTTTCATTTCTTAGTTATGTCCTGGATTTTGTAGCGTTTGTGGACGCTACGTCGCTACTTGATCAAAAAAATAAGGTCACTACAGGAAAGTTACTTGATTCATAAAGCAGCGACGCTACGGTCAAGCTACTGGAAAATGTAGTTTAACTAATAGCTTTGCTACATGTAGCGGCGCTACTGCTCATCACTGCTCACCGAGAGGCTTTCATTGTTGGCACTGCACAGGACAGCTTAGCTCTGTTAAGCCGGGCGTACACTGTACGAGTTTTTCCCCTTTTCGGGCCGATTCTTCAGTCGTGCGAGCATTTTTTGAATCGGGCTTGATCGTAGAGGGGGGGAGGAGGGGGGACTGGCTTCTCACGACTACCTCCCGATCAGGAATCGGACGATCGGTGAAAATCAAACATGTTTGAAATTCAGTCGGCTGTCGTGAGGTTTTTGTGAGCGCATCCTGCTGTTCAAGCAGAGCTACGAGGGGGCGCCGTCCCCGCCAGCGGAGGGAGGGAAGCGGGCGTCCCTGAAGCAACCTCCGGCCGGTGTTGGGGAGGGCGAACCGTCAGGTCCGCGCAACGCGCTGGCCGCCTGTTTCGGCACTCCTCCGCTTGCTGTGGGGGTGGGGGGGGGGGGGTGCGGGCCGGGCCGGGCGACCTGCCGTGCCGCACGGCCGCCGGTGCGTCTATTCTCTCCTCTCTCCCCTCCGTTCCCCCGATGCCCGGTGCCTCCTGCGTGCCTCGCCAGAGCTGGGCTCGAACCCCTGCTCTGGGTCCCTGTCACCCAACGTCGCTCGCCTGCCTCTGCCACCACAGCGAGCGGTCCCAGAGGGGACGCAGCGTACAGTGTGAGCAGTCCGGTCTCGTCCGAGCGTCGCGCCGCACAGATCGTGAGCGGTGAACTTTTTAAACCCCGCGGTTCCGTCGCACAATTTGAGATGTATATAAGTACCACGACTGAAAAACTCGTACAGTGTACGCCCGGCTTTAAGGCATCAAACGGCTTACATCCGCTGATCGGCGTGGTTTTCAATGGAACACATTACCTTGATGGAAACGCCACACAAATTACCTTGCACAAGCCTGCTTCCTACAGGCAGTCGCCTTTTGGTCAACTGCCCTCTGAGCAGTGGGTACACAGAAACAGCAGGACAGATTTGAAGAAAAAACATGAAGGATGCACTTCAAACATCACCAGCACCTCAACTCAACCAAAAATCTTAGGTTGCATACAAAATAAACTTATGTAGTCTGAAGAAATAAACCTCACTGCTAGGCAACAAAGGAAGAAACAAATAGGGACAAAAATCAATAGCACCGGTCTTCTGTCAAAACAACTAAAGGTGAGCGGCTTGATGAAAACCGCAAAACAACCAGTCAGTCTGTGAAGCTTTTCAACAAAAAGTTGCTGAGACATACAACCGTGGCCCCAACTTACATAATGTTTGTCGTCATCCTCATTGTAGGCGAGCTTCACCACGCCATAGGAGCCCTGCAAAACAACAAAAACGCTGAATAAATACAGCCCTGCATGAAGGGAACATGCATCGTTTGTTACTTCTGCTCTACATTTCATGCAAGCCCATGAACAGAACTAGTGAGAGACTGTTAACATTTCTAAAGCATCACTTCCCAGAACAGACGGCAGCACCATACTGACAGAATGTATACAAGGCACCGCGGTTCCTATTCAGAAACAACATTTTATTCTTTGGCAGCACAGAATAAGCTCGTCCCACACACACCCAGGATGTGCTCTCAGGCCTTTTCTGACATTTTTCCTCCTCAAAGTGCAAGGAGGAAAGAAAATCTGCCCAAATGATTTTCCATTTGATGAAAACAGCTACTTGATCTTTTTTCGACCGGTTTAATATTTTTGAAATGTTCTACAAATTACAAATAGGTGCCTGAAAAGTAAATAACATCCTGACACACAATATTTTCCATCAAAAGACACAAGGTTTATAGTTGCTTTGAACTTTGCATTAAAGATCTCTTCTTTAAAATTCAGCTTTTTGCGGTGGCAAGGTCATGCTTTTACTCAGGGTAAATATGAAGTATGCTGAAAGTGAAGCCCCGGAAAAGGAAAATACATGTTTTGGATGTGTCTGAAAACAGCCCCTCGACATAAATCGTGATTATTTATAGTGCTTCAGTCAGCTGAGGGGACAGCACCAGCACACTGACTAGGCTCCACAAAGGGACAGACGGGGAAAGAACACGTGCGTTCAGATCAATAAAGTATAGTTCTAAGCATATTCTAAGTATGGTTCATGCTCTGCAAGAACCTCTCTGAGGTTATTTTTTCCAGGCTGCCCTGGGATGGGAGACCCCTCTGTTTGTTCCCCAAAACATCTATGTAGAACTTTTCTCGTGTGGTGTCTGACAACTGTTGTGTGATTGGTCGGAAATTTGAAGTAGGCATGGCTAAAGCAGACAACCATGGATGTAATTTTTCTACATTTCTCCTATCCCACTCTGCTAGATGTGTTTCCATTTAAGGATCAGAGCAAACTTTCTTGTTCACTATAACCTCTGTTCTTGCAGAATATATACAGATGGAATTGGGAATCCCTGTTTTTCTAAAACAGGGATTCCCAAAGTGGGGGTCACGAGCGACCTCTTGGGGGTCGCAAGATGATTTGTTGTTGATGTGGTAAAAGATTTACTATTTCCTAATTTGTGAAACCATTACCAACATAAAACTATGCAAGATGCTCAACATTCTTCATTTTAACACAGGGGAAAGCTGCATTTTTTTTGTAAGAGTTCTAACTATACTACTTTATTCTTGCAATTTTATGACTATTTTCACAATATATTATGACTTTATTCACATAATCTCCCCACCCCCCAAAAGAAAAGGAAAAAAAAAATTCCACCAGACTAAATGAGGTCACCAGTCTCTGGGACTGTTATTTTGGGGGTTGCAGGCTAAAATGTTTGGGAACCCCTAATCTAAAATATGGGTAAAATCAATGCTACTGGGAAAACTACCAGTAGCTGTAAAACATCTGATAATAAACACCAACATTTTTACACTTTTCTTAAATCTTGCTTAAATCTGTAAAGTTTTTTTTATGGATTTTGGACTAGTGTTGACAGAGTAAAAAAAATCTGTGGAATACAGGTAGGTAGGGGTACATAACGTTCACTTATAAATACATAGAGTTATATTGAACAAATATAAAATTTTTTACAATGTACCTCGTTTGTTAGATTAAGAATACCTTTTGAAAATAAACTTTAAGAAAGCATTTTTCATGAAGCTCACCTTTCTGTATAAAACAGTTCTTCTATTGGTCCATGTAATACCTTAAACATTGTGTTTTCATCACCTTAAAGCAAAGAAACCCCCATAATTAACAGAAATAAAGGCTTGAAAACATCAGCCTGTGTGTAATTAACCAACATCATGTGCTTCCCTTTGTGAATCGAGTTACCAAAATGGATAAAACTTTTCAATAACATTCCAATTTATAAAGACATTTCATTTTGTAAAACACGCTATTTTACTAAAATGGTGCGTAACTAGGGCTGTACAGTGGCGCAGTGGGTAGCGCTGTTGCCTTGCAGCAAGAAGGTCCTGAGTTCGAGTACACCCTGGGTCTTTCTGCATGGAGTTTGCATGTTCTCCCTGTGCATGCATGGGTTCTCTCCGGGTACTCCGGCTTCCTCCCACAGACCAAAAACATGACTGTTAGGTTAATTGGCTTCTCCAAATTGTCCTTAGGTGTGAGTGTGTGCGTGAATGGTTGTTTGTCCCTCTGTGTTGCCCTGCGACAGACTGGCGACCTGTCCAGGGTTTACCCCGCCTCTCGCCCGGTGAACGCTGGAGATAGGCACCAGCAACCCCCGCGACCCCATGAGGGATAAAGCGGTTTGGAAAATGGATGGATGGATGGATGGTGCGTAACTATGCCAACTATGTCGAGTCGTTGTTGAAAACGGCTCTATATTGAAGATTGGTAGAAAGCAATCAGAAAAAGCTGTTGAAGATGAGAAGTAAAGTGTCGTTTTTACGTGGACAAAAGCAAAGGAATGCATTTTAAACATTTTTGGGAAAAAAAATGTAGATGTAGATTCTCGGTCATCAAATATATGACTATCATAAATACTGAATTAGGATGCATTGATTTTAGGAATTTGAAATAGCAAACAGAGCTCATCTATTTTTGGACACAAAGGAACAGGTTTTCTTATAAATGGTTTGTACTTGTACTTGTATAGCGCTTTAACTGGTCTTGACAACCTCCAAAGCGCTTTACACTACAATTCAGTCATTCACCCATTCACACACACATTCACACCCTGACGGTGGTGAGCTATGTTAGTAGCTACAGCTGCCCTGGGGCAGACTGACAGAGGCTTATAAAGTTACTATAATATCAGGATTTGTTTTGTAATAGTAGCAGCAAGTTTATTTGACCCCTTTTCTTCAGGATCACTACACAGTCTTAAAAAATTCCAAGAACATTTTTTGGAAAGTCTAATTTTAGTGGAAAGCCAATTGTAATGCTATTTTGTTTTTGTCAGGAACTGGTTACTGAGCCCAAATTCAGCCACACACAGAGCTTCGTTTAAGAGTCTTTATTGAAAAGGTTGAATAGTTGATAAGAACCAAAGTCCATACCAAGCTGCAGCAGAGGAATGGTGGAGATTGCTGGAGCTGGAACTGGCAGATGCGGGGAACAGTGGCTTGGCAGGTGAAGAGAGCAGTAAGGCAGACGAAGGGCGCACAGGCAGGTTTGATGTGAGGCAAGGCAAAGAAGATGTCCATCAGCGGTGTGAGCAGATGGGGGAAGGACGTTGATGAACCAGTGGCGGGAGCAGAATTGAGAGGAGCTTACATAGGAGGTTGGACAGGTGGAATGAGTCCAGACTTGATTATTGCAGCAGGTGAAACTGATCCAGCATGGAGTGATGCAGGGCAGAGTGGATGATGGAAGGATCTGCAAATGTCCATGGTGCAGCAGGGAGAACTGCACCCTGACAGTTCTCCCTGCTGCACCAAATATTTTTCCCATGCTGCCTAGCATTTTATCACATTGCCATTAGTATTGCATGGTGTCATCTTTGTGTTTCTGATTTTGCACACAATCTGCTATATTTCCCAACATTTGGGAACTCCTTCTGAAGTTTATCAATATTATGACAAGATCCAACCTATATGCACAATTTGGAGGTGTGTGGGCTTCGCTCTTTCCTCTACTTGTTTGAAATGCATGGGTTGTTTGCTTTGGCAGCTTGGTGAGATCCTTCTTGTTGAAGCCAAAGCAGTTGTAGCACATTTCCTGCTGCCTGTCTTTCCAAGGATGCTCTTGCAAAAGAGATATTCGTACATTTATAAAGAATTGTTAGGATAAATAACTTGGAGCGCTGCCAGCCAGGTGTTGGTGTTGAGGTCATAGCATTGGCATAAGACCACCCTGGCCAATCATATTTCAGGTGAAAAACCCATACAGGTGGCAGTTCATCTTAGATCCGCTACCAATGTGGCAACCAGGCTTCTCCTACCAGGACCCAGATTTGTGTCCATGATGTCATGCCTGTTCAAAGCAGTCAGAGAACTGTGGCGCTTCATCATGTCTAATGGGGGATAACACTGCATTCCTTGTGGACATCTCCAAGATCCTTCAGAGGCGATCCACGTTCTGGAGGAATTTTATGTCATCATCCGATACTAGCCCAGTGTGAGGACGGCCTTAGTCACATTATTCTTCGAGCTGTTCATGGTAATTTAACCCCACCACACACATCTAGTAAAAATCTTGAGGTAACCATGTTATTTTGGGTCTAAAAATTAAAGACTTGTGCATATCGAAACAGAGCACTGGCCCTGTTGTTGTTGCCTTACACTCACGAAACCCAGTTCTATATGTGGGTGAAAGGTTTTACCAGGAGAAAAAAAAAACAGAATCTTCACATCCATTCTTTTAGGTAACAAATACATAAAATACATACATGTTAACATTGACATTGGTGTCATTTTATTTCTGTATTTTATGGCCTATCTTTGTAAAGCATGTTCTTCTTTTTTATAAACCAGCTGACATTTCTGGACTAGAAAGGACAGCGAGCAAAAAAAGACAAGGACACTCACCTTTCCAATCTCACTCTTCAGTTTATACTGGTTCAGCCGGATACAATCCTGGGAGGAGGATTACAAAAGATGAGTTAAAATTACCAATATTGCCATCATCCCCAGCAGAGTTAATATTTTCAGTATCTCAGTCAAATAAAAACCACATTCTGTGGATCACCGAAGAAAATGTTAAACCTGGGCGAGTGTGTTTCCACGTGACCTGAAAGCCATTAACTTCTGAGGTGTAGGTAGTGAAGCAGCTTGTAGTTTGTTTACTGTCTGCAAATCCATTAGGGAGCTGCTGCTTAAATGGCTGATTTGCAGTACCATAGCAACCACCCATCCAGCACGAAGTCAGCCAGGCCCACGGCACTGCAGAGCAGACCTCAGTGGGACGCGAGGGGAGGAGGAAGAGGAGGGAGGAGGCGAGAGGCAAGGTGAGGGTCTGGTGGTGGGGGGCATTTCATAAAGAGTGTATTGCTGAGAGTGCGGGCGCACGGACTGCGATGTAATGAGCAGAAAGTGAGCAGGGATTTCTGACTGAAGAAAAAAGAGACATAACTGGAGGGGGAGAAATGATTGAAGCCAGCTCTCTGGTTGCAGCTGGGGGTGGTGAAGGCTTATGAGGCAGAGCAGCGCCTCAGGCCAGTTCCTGGAACGTCTTTAAAGGAGGAGAGGTGGAAGGGGAGCACAGACGCAACAATGTGGCTGGACTCAAAAACGCAGCATCCACTTATGATTCAGACAAAGAGCTACCAGTCAGGACATTTATCGAAAAAGTGTAATAAATAGAGGGATAACTATCATGCTGGTTATGTAGCTTACCATTACTGAATGGCTGAGAATATGGCAACAGAGTGAGAAGAATAGAAATGAAGGAGCTTTGGAAGGTTGATGTGCCTTAGAACGGGATTGCTTTGATTGGCTGAGGTGCAATTAACCAGGTGAATATAAAGAATGGTGCAGGAGAAAAAGGTGTGTGTGTGTGTGTGTGTGTGTGTGTGTGTGTGTGTGTGTGTGTGTGTGTGTGTGTGTGTGTGTGTGTGTGTGTGTGTGTGTGTGTTGGGGGGTAATAGCAATAATTCAGAGAAAGGAGCCTTTGGAGGAACTGTCTTCTGGCTGTGTCTACAGCCTATCATCTGTAGACACAGTGCCTCAGTTAATACTCTGTCAGGGCTAATAGACAATGCATGCAGGGAGCCTTAAGTACATCTGACACATTAAACACTTCTCACACAAAACTCTAACGCGGGTGCTTGAATGTGATGCGGGGAAACCTAAGAGGGATTTTTCATCTTCTGCTCTTATGTCAGACAATGTCTTTACATTAACACCGAAGCCCCACATGATTCACCCGCCTTCCGTATTCTCCTCTCTAACCAATCCTGCTTCGCCAGAGCTTTTCAGTTTGTCTCAACGCATTTCAATAGGATTTTAGGTTACATGCCAAGACAAAGTAGTAGGGAAAAAGAACGTCAAAGAAACTCGATTTTTCAACAGTATTTAAAAATGAAAATGACTAGCTTGGTAGCCAGCCACCATTCAGAGGATTTATTTACTTTTTAATCAAGCTCACTGTGATGAGAGCCCTTTTTTTTATAAAGCAGGTACTGTTACTAACCTCATCTCACAAAAAAAGAAAAACACTGAACTATCCCTTTAAGTCCTTCTGAGTCAAAATGTAGCAGAATGATCTTTTGTTGTGATTACAGCCGCATGTGTTTTACTGGCTTTGCACATCTACTCACGGAGGTTTTTTGCCTGCCTCTCTGATTAACGCTCTCCTTGCTCGTCCTCTCCGTGTAGCCGGACGGCCCTGTCTTCAGAGATTTGCACCTGTGCCAAACTCTCCTTGCTGATGATCTTGGTAGACTGTTTTATAATCTAACCTTTCATAGAAAGGTTAGGTTATAAAAGAACTTTCCAGAACTTTCTCCCCGACGTGCCTGCTGTGCTCCTTGGTCTTCATGATGCAGTTATATTCTCCAACATGCCTGAAAGTCCTTCACAGAACATTTGCATTTACACTGAGCCTGCTGCGACTAGTCATCAGCGATGCCGAGTATAATAATCCTTTGATATTGGTACTTTTAGTTAACACATCCTTTTTATAAATTTCTCTATGTTAATTTCTTAAAGTCAGTTTTTTAATGTGCTAAATAACCAGTACCTACTCCATATTGCTCTTTCAGACATATTTGATGGCTGTTAGGTATATACCTAACAGCCATCAAATATGTCTGAAAGTTAGTCCCAACTTTTTGGCTATTGGGCCAAAATTGTTAAATCGAAACCGCTCGAAGGCCAAAAAAGTTATAAAATTAAACCAAATAACCAAAAATACTAACCCTGCCCAACAAAATGTGATCATTTTAAGAAAAGATATTAAACTGTATATACCCTATTTTATTAAATGAATTCCAATTAGATTTAAAAGGCACCAAAGTCTGAATTTGAGTAAAAGTTGCACTATTTACAATGAAATTAAACTGAACGTAAAAAGTGTGCTTCCTACAAGACACATGTTTTGTGTTGTATCGAAAATTCAAATAAACATTCAATTAGAAGATTTTAATTAGTCTATAATAAATTTACCCTAATTAGAAATAAAAAGTTTCCATCTGCAAAAAGCCATCAGCACTGGTCGGCCAAATTTTTCGTGCAATTCAGTTGGAGGGCCGCACAAAATCAGCACAGGGGCCACAAATGGCCAAATGGCCACACTTTGGACACCCCTGACATAGGTCATTAAGTCTTTAACTTCACTTGTATTAGTAAGGTTATTATGATGGCTTAATGATGATCCCATGTGTGCACCTGAAATGACAATTGTGTTTCTCCCTGTTTAGATAATTTTACTGTGTATATAATCTTACAAAAACTGAACTGAAGTTAACTGAAAATGAAGTGAAGTTAATGACTTAATGACTCATGTACAGGGGTTGGACATTGAAACTGAAACACCTGGTTTTAGACCACAATAATTTATTAGTATGGTTTAGGGCCTCCTTTTGCGGCCAGTACAGCGTCAATTCGTCTTGGGAATGACATATACAAGTCCTGCACAGTGGTCAGAGGGATTTTAAGTCATTCTTCTTGCAGGATAGTGGCCAGGTCACGACATGATTCTGGTGGGGGAAAATGTTTCCTGACTCGCTCCTCCAAAACACCCCAAAGTGGCTCAATAATATTTAGATCTGGTGACTGTGCAGGCCATGGGAGATGTTCAACTTCACTTTCATGTTTATCAAACCAATCTTTCACCAGTCATGCTGTGTGTATTGGTGCATTGTCATCCTGATACACGACACCTCCTTCAGGATACAATGTTTGAACCATTGGATGCACATGGTCCTCCAGAATGGTTTGGTAGTCCTTGGCAGTGACGTGCCCATCTAGCACAAGTATGGGGCCAAGGGAATGCCATGATATGGCAGCCCAAACCATCACTGATCCACCCCCATTCTTCACTCTGGGCATGCAACAGTACGCTTCTTTGGGGCTTCTCCACACCGTAACTCTCCCGGATGTGGGGAAAACAGTAAAGGTGGACTCATCAGAGAACAATACATGTTTCAAATTGTCCACAGCCCAAGAGTTGCGCTCCTTGCACCATTGAAACCGACGTTTGGCATTGGCACGAGTGACCAAAAGTTTGGTTATAGCAGCCCGGCCGTGGATATTGACCCTGTGGAGCTCCCGGCGGACAGTTTTGGTGGAAACAGGAGAGTTGAGGTGCATATTTAATTCTGCCGTGATTTGGGGAGCCGTGGTTTTATGTTTTTTGGATACAATCAGGGTTAGCACCCGAACATCCCTTTCAGACAGCTTCCTCTTGTGTCCACAGTTAATCCTGTTGGATGTGGTTCGTCCTTCTTGGTGGTATGCTGACATTACCCTGGATACCGTGGCTCTTGATGCATCACAAAGACTTGCTGTCTTGGTCACAGATGTGCCAGCAAGACGTGCACCAACAATTTGTCCTCTTTTGAACTCTGGTATGTCACCCATAATGTTGTGTGCATTGAAATATTTTGAGCGAAACTGTGCTCTTACCCTGCTAATTGGACCTTCACACTTTGCTCTTATTGGTTCAATGTGCAATTAATGAGAGGTGTTAGTCCAAACTTTTTGGACATTCACTGTTCCAGAGTATCACCTCACACACAGAAAAACAGAAAGTCTTCTAATAATGAACATTTAAATTGGCCAAACTCATAAATAGAACACGCAGCTAATAACTGCAACTGATATGCATGTCACAATCTCCACTCTTATTACATTTTTAATAAGGACTTTATATATTTCTATTAATCCCCATAATCGCTTTCCTCTTGAAATTGCAATCATGTCTGAAATGTGGCCTAGTTTTGCTTATTTCCAGTTAAGTCTCATCATTCTTTGTAACATTCACAACATGCTGAATATTCAGGCATTTATGTTTTATGTTAGTTATATGTTTTAACCACACAATAGGGCTTCAGAACTTAATTTTCTGTTGCTATGTGCAGTTGGCTCTTTATATCTATATGTCACTTTATACAGTAAGATATTTTCTGGAACACAATGAATGCACTATTTGTCTGGGACATAAATAAATAAAAATGCTTCAGAATTTTGGTGGAATGTTACCTACTTAGATGAACTGATTAAACCAATTTTCTTCGACAATTTGATAGTATAAGTTGGTAGCAGCAGCCCTAGTTAATGATTTGGTTAAAATACACACAGCTACTGTTTAGGATAATTCTGAAGGTAACTGGTTGCACTAGATGTTTTTGTTTTTTTAGGAGTATTATGGGCTTGACACATGAGGAGCGACAAATGACAGCGACTAATGGCTTTCGTCGGCACCGCCGTGAAGACCCAACACATAGGACGCAACGACAGTGTGCGACAAAACGACAGTGATTGTTTTCCGGAAATTTTATTGGTTATGAAATTTGAGGGCTTTTAATATTTTCAAAGCAGTCCGTGACAGACACGGATGAAGAGTCTGAAGATTTTGCTGGAATCGACTGAAATCTTACTTATATGCTTACTCTACAAAATCAAAATACAACTGGATTCTTCCAAGTAACTGTAACGTTCCTGGCACTGGGGCTGTTAATTGCTGACACCTGTTCCGGCTCCACCTCACCAGCATAAAGGTTCCGTGCCTTTCAGCCTCCAGTGCCAGAACGTCTCGAGCCATCTCGGTGAGAACTTCCAGCCATTCTAAATAACCTGTCTGTCCGTCTGAAGCCCGACCTGTTTTTGCCCTGTTTTTGAGCCAGCTCTGCCCTTCTCGGATTCTGTCTGCCCGCCCTGAGTTCTGCCCGTCAGTCTCTGGACTTTGGATTGCCCACCCGTGTTCTGACCAACTCAGCCTGTGAGTACCTGAGATTGCCTGTCCCCTAAACTGTCTGTTCTTCCGGATTCCGACTCGGACCTGGACCTGGAACTTCCTTTCGGATTTGCCCTCGGATACCTCTGCCTTATCAAACGACCTCCCGCTATCGGACCCGGACTGGACTAGGACAAACGGCCTTGGATTATCCTGCACGGACTCTGCCGCTCTCAGGGACCAGAAGTAACCCTGACAAGCCTGCTCTCCACCAGGAGCTGCCAGCCGCTGAGCGTGAGCCGCACGCAGCAAGGGCCGTGCAACCCTTTCCTTTAAATAAAACATCAAAGCGTGACTGACCTGTTTTCGGGTTGTCTTTTGGGTCCATCCAAAATCATAACAGTACGTTCTGGCCTAAAGTAAAATGGATCCTTCACCCGAGGCTCAGTGGCGCGCGGGAGTTGATAAATCTATTTCAGAATAAGAAACCGGTGTTTCGGAGATCCTCAATCATCTCCGCAACCCGACTAATCCGTCGCCTCCACTTCCGCAAACAGCTCCTACGAGCTGCTCGTCACTTCCGGTGACATCGTCTTTCCCGGAGCCGCGTCTCACCCCGCCTGGCTCTTTTTGTGGCGATCCAGAACAATGCCGGGCATTTCTGACACAGTGTGAAATTCACTTCGAGCTGCAACCATCCTCTTTTCCTTCTGAACGGTCTAAGGTGGCCTATGTAATTTCCCTGTTGACAGGGAAAGCCAGATTGTGGGGGGCCTCCGAGTGGCAAAATAATTCACGCATTTGCCACTCGTATTATGACTTCTCTAAAGAACTGAC
Organism: Fundulus heteroclitus; assembly: GCF_011125445.2. Classification (NCBI taxonomy): domain Eukaryota; kingdom Metazoa; phylum Chordata; class Actinopteri; order Cyprinodontiformes; family Fundulidae; genus Fundulus; species Fundulus heteroclitus. The sequence continues at coordinate 179,269 of NW_023396579.1, forward strand.
TAGTATGTTCAGTCCCGTGCTGCCATGCCGAGACTCCTCTAGGGGGCTCCTATCTTTGAGACAGGGGAACAAGTCGGTGGCTGACTACATTATTGATTTCCATTTATTGGCGGCAGAAAGTTTGTGGAATGAGATTGCTCTCATGGATGTTTTTATTCATGGTTTGAACGACAAAATAAAAGATGAGCTTGCCACCCGGGAGTATCCCAAATCGCTGAAACAGCTCGAGGAGCTGGTTACACGAGTTGATCTCCGCCTCTTGGAGCGACGGAGGGAGCGTCGTTCAACCTCCACAAATCACCCTCGTTTTTCTGCTTCCTCTGTTTCATCCTCAGCTCCTCCCAAGCCGCCACGACCGGAACCAATGCAACTTGGAAAGGCGGAGTTGTCTAAGGAGGAGTACCAGCGCAGGCTGCAGCTGGGTCTCTGCCTCTACTGTGAAGGAGCGGGTCACCGAGCACGGTTTTGTCCGGTAAAAAGAACAAGCTCATTAGGGGGTAGGGGATCCCTACTGAGCTACACCAGACTCGCTGTCCCTTCCGACCGGTTACTTCCGGCCATTCTAACCACTTCTTCGAAGTCCTACAATGTTTCCGTGTTTATCGATTCTGGTGCCGACACAGAATTCATGGATGAGGCTTTGGCCAGGAAATTGAACATTCCTCTTCATCATGGTTCCTCCCCGCGCAGTGTGCTCGCCCTGGACGGCCACCAACTGAACCACTCTCGCCTAATCTCGGAACCTGTGGAATTAACTATGGGAGGTAATCATAGAGAGAAACTGTTTTTTATGATTATTGACTCCCCGCAGGTCCCAGTTATTTTGGGTGCGACATGGCTCAGAAGACACAACCCCCAGATAGACTGGCGGCGGGTGGAAGTGACGGGCTGGCAAGTTCCTGTTCTGAATCGTGTCTGTTCTCTGCTCAGCCGCCTAATTCTTCAGAGGGTAGGGCTGATGATTACTACCCCGATTTGTCCAAAGTTCCTTCCTGCTACCATGATCTTAAGGAGGTGTTTAATAAGGCCAAGGCCACGAGCCTTCCTCCTCATCGCCCTTTTGACTGCGCAATCGAATTATTACCCGGAACCACCCCATCCAGAGGTCGTCTCTATTCCTTATCACCGCCTGAGTCCCAAGCAATGCAGGATTACATTAATGAGGCCCTAAGAGCGGGCATCATTCGCCCCTCATCTCCTGCGGGGGCTGGGTTTTTCTTTGTCGGGAAGAAGGACGGCTCCCTTCGTCCTTGTATTGATTATAGGGGGCTCAATGGCATCTCGGTGAAGAACCGATACCCTATCCCATTAATGAACACCGCTTTCGACCAAGTCCAAGCGGCGAAAGTTTTCACTAAGTTGGATCTGCGCAATGCCTATCATTTGGTCCGCATAAAGGAGGGCGATGAATGGAAAACCGCTTTCAACACACCAACCGGCCATTATGAATATTTGGTGATGCCTTTTGGCCTAACCAATGCCCCAGCGGTTTTCCAGAATTTGGTAAACGAGGTTCTCAGGGATATGATTGGCCGCTTTGTTTTCGTTTATCTGGATGATATCCTCATTTATTCTGAGAACCTCACCCTCCATAAACAACATGTCCGCTCAGTCCTTCTCCGTCTCCTTCAGAACCAGCTTTATGTAAAAGCTGAGAAATGTGAGTTTCACACAACATCAACCTCCTTCCTCGGTTTTGTTCTGTCCCCTGGTCAGATTTCCATGGACCCAGCCAAGGTCCGCGCCGTCACTGAGTGGCCCACCCCTGTAGACCGTAAGCAGCTCCAGAGGTTCCTGGGGTTCGCTAATTTCTACAGAAGGTTCATTCGTAACTACAGCCAGGTTGCCTCTCCACTTCACGCACCCACGTCAAGCAAAACAAGGTTTGCTTGGAACGAGCAGACAGACCAAGCCTTTAAGCGCTTAAAGAGACTGTTCACCTCTGCTCCGATTCTCGTTTCTCCTGACCCAGAGAGGCAGTTTATAGTGGAGGTGGATGCTTCTAGCTCTGGTGTTGGAGCAATCCTCAGCCAAGAGTCCACTGACGGCCGCATTCATCCCTGTGCTTTTTTTTTCCAGAAAGCTGTCTAAGGCTGAGCAGAATTATGATGTGGGCAATCGTGAACTCTTGGCCGTTAAGTTAGCCCTCGAAGAGTGGAGGCACTGGCTCGAGGGTTCCAAGCTCCCGTTTTTGGTCTGGACTGATCACCGCAATCTGGAGTACTTGAAGACCGCCAAGAGACTCAACCCTAGACAGGCCAGGTGGGCTTTGGTTTTCGGCCGTTTTAATTTCACCCTCTCCTACAGACCCGGATCCAAGAATGGCCCGATGCGCTGTCCAGGGTTTTCGAAGCTACTGAAGAGGACCTCGACCAAGTTCATTTTGCCCGACACAGTAAGGTGTGCCGTTTCCCGTCTCGGGCTTGAGAGAGAGGTAAGGGAGTCTCTAGGGTCTGCTCAGATACCTGAGGCCTGCCCCAAGGACAGACTCTTTGTCCCTCACCACCTCAGACCTAAAGTCATCGACTTCTGCCACAGTTCCCGTCTGTATGGTCATCCCGGCATCAATAAGACCCTGAGGCTCGTTCGCCCCCAGTTTTGGTGGCCCTCCTTGACCACAGACGTCAGTCAGTTTGTCTCTGCCTGCAACCAGGCTAAGGCTTCCCGTCGCCCCCCTGCAGGTTTGCTCCGTCCTCTACCTGTCCCTTCCCGGCCTTGGTCCAGCCTTTCAATGGACTTTGTTACTGGTCTTCCGCCCTCAGACGGCTACTCTGTTATCCTCACTATTGTGGACCGCTTTTCTAAAATGGTCCATTTGGTCCCTTTACCCAAGCTTCCTTCAGCCAAGGAGATGGGGTTGATCTTAGCCAAGGAGGTGTTCAGACTGCATGGCCTACCCTCTGATATAGTTTCAGATAGGGGTCCACAATTTGTGGCCCGTTATTGGCAGGAGTTCTGCGCCATGCTTGGTATCTCAGTTAACCTCTTCTCCGGTTTCCACCCTTAAACAGATGGCCAATCAGAGAGAATGAATCAGGAGGTTGAGACTAAGATTCGCCTTTTTTGCCAATCTGATCCCTCTAAGTGGGCTCAACATTTACCCTGGGTGGAGCACGCTATTAATGCCACACCCTCCAGCTCCACTGGTCTCTCCCCATTCTACGTGGTTTATGGGTTCCAGCCGCCAGTGTTCACCACTGAGGAGGTGAAGTCCAGAGTCCCGTCTGCCCGTCTCTCAGCCTTAAGGTGCCAACGCGCCTGGAGGAAGGCCAAGAGGGCCATTCTCGCTGCCTCCCATAATCAGGCCCGCACAGCCAACCGTCGGCGGGTTCCTGCCCCACAATACCAGGTTGGAGACAGGGTTTGGCTGTCCACCAGAGACCTTCCCCTGAAGGTCGACAGCAAGAAGTTGGCTCCCCGATATATCGGGCCTTTCACCATATCCAAAGTGGTGAATCCTGTGGCGGTCCGTCTCCGTCTGCCTCCTGCTATGAAGGTCCATCCCACGTTTCACGTTTCACGAGTCAAGCCTGTCAAGACCTCCAGTCGGGTTCCCGCCGCCACACCCCCACCTCCCACCCGTCTGGTTGATGGCTCCCCTGCATACACCGTTAAGAAGATCCTGAAGTCCCGTATATGGGGTCGGGGCACCCAGTACCTCATCGATTGGGAGGGATACGGGCCTGCAGAACGCCAGTGGGTTCCCTCCCGCCACATTTTGGATAAGTCTCTAATTAGCGACTTCCACAGGGCCCATCTGGACCAGCCCAGGGCGCCTGGAATTCGCCCTTGAGGGGGGGCTCTGTAACGTTCCTGGCACTGGGGCTGTTAATTGCTGACACCTGTTCCGGCTCCACCTCACCAGCATAAAGGTTCCGTGCCTTTCAGCCTCCAGTGCCAGAACGTCTCGAGCCATCTCGGTGAGAACTTCCAGCCATTCTAAATAACCTGTCTGTCCGTCTGAAGCCCGACCTGTTTTTGCCCTGTTTTTGAGCCAGCTCTGCCCTTCTCGGATTCTGTCTGCCCGCCCTGAGTTCTGCCCGTCAGTCTCTGGACTTTGGATTGCCCACCCGTGTTCTGACCAACTCAGCCTGTGAGTACCTGAGATTGCCTGTCCCCTAAACTGTCTGTTCTTCCGGATTCCGACTCGGACCTGGACCTGGAACCTCCTTTCGGATTTGCCCTCGGATACCTCTGCCTTATCAAACGACCTCCCGCTATCGGACCCGGACTGGACTAGGACAAACGGCCTTGGATTATCCTGCACGGACTCTGCCGCTCTCAGGGACCAGAAGTAACCCTGACAAGCCTGCTCTCCACCAGGAGCTGCCAGCCGCTGAGCGTGAGCCGCACGCAGCAAGGGCCGTGCAACCCTTTCCTTTAAATAAAACATCAAAGCGTGACTGACCTGTTTTCGGGTTGTCTTTTGGGTCCATCCAAAATCATAACAGTAACAGCATAGAGAATATCATCCTTAAGGGCACACATCACAGCTGATCCAGATAAATGCCTGCAGTGCCAAGCCATGGCGCCAAAACATTGTTCAACTTTGTTGTGTAGCGTCACAAGCCCACGTGTCCACGTTCACGTGTACGAGATTGAAATGTCACATGTGATGAGGTGACAATCGCGCGATGAGGTGACAATCGCACAAGTTCCATAGGAAATGAACGGCGAGGGAGTGACGTTGCTCCCCATGTGTTGAGCCTATTAGAGTTAAAAGGGGCTGACTACAGATATGCAGCCACACTTTTCAGATTTTCTTTACTATTACTTTAAAAAAACACCATAAATTCCTGTTTAATTTTTTTAACTACATTTGCACTACTTTGCCTCACGTCATTATATAAAAGGGCAATAAAATATGCTGAGGTAGTTGTAATGACCTAATAAGTAAAGCAAGGCACCGTGACCTTGCCATCTCTTCTTACGGGTCTTGGTTGATCTCTTTATCCATTGTATTCCAATGCAACCTACCATGGCAGGTAAAAGAACAGGGTGTGCTTTGTGATCCGCAGAAAATATGACAAAAAGATTAACCTGTAATCGATGTTTAAATCTAGTAAGCGTAAAGCAAAATCTCCCTTTTCTTTGTTGAAAATCTGATCGGTCAGAGGGAAGTAAAAAAAAAAACTGGAGGCAGTGTCACATCTAGAGAGGAAGCCTGGGGTTTAACTGTTTAAATCTTTTCCGTACAAATACTGTGAGAGATGGAATCTTAGCGCTGCCGAACACCTGTGCACGCTGTGTATGCGGGGTGCTACACTGCATAAATAAACCTGCCTTTGCCTTGAATAAGTGAAAATGCTCACTGACCTTCTTGAAGACGTTTGGTTTGTATATTAAACAGTAGATTAGTCGTGTTTGTGGGTTTCCAGCTGGATTTACCCTTTTGTTGTGACAATGGCAGGGGTGATTCAAACCTCTTATTCTGATTGCGGTCTGTCTTGAGCTCCCATAGACATAACCACATCCAGCACATTATAGTCGGTCTGTCCCTGCTGCCCTGGACTAATCTCCCATTTCCTCTGGATTATCTTAATCCCAACTTTAATCCACCGAACAGCAAAGTTATTGTGTTTGAATCTGAACCTAGTTCTCTCTGCGGCAGGAAATGATGAACACACCATGTTTGCAAAGCAGAGTAAAAAATAAATAAATACCTGCAACAAATATATGCTAAGAGGAGAAGCCTTTCCTCAAATGGTATTATTTGGGGTTTCACACAAGTACCTGAAATTTTCTTCTGTTTTTAAGAAGAGCTGAGACACAAAAAAAACTCCTTTTGGCCTTCTCTTAAATAAGAACTTTGAGCACCTAGTTTGAGCAAGATAGTGCTCAAAGTAGTATTATTTTCAACATATCTTCTCAGGTTGAAAGAAAAGTAAATGACATAACTGGTGTTTGTGCAGAAAGGAGATGTTGTCATAAGCGCCTGAAATATGTCGTCTTTACAAATCCCGGGAGAGAGGTAAAATATAACCAAGTTTGTTAAGAAGCCTACTAAGAGAAGGATGGGAAAAGTGTCATGGTTGAGTTTTGGTTTGGCTTTGTTTTTCTGTTATTTTCATTCTTTCATCTCTTTTGAGTTAGGTTTAATTTTATTTTATGTTTTCAGTCATCAGTTATTTTCTGTCAATTTTCACTTCACCTCCTCAGCAGTCAGTCACACCTGATATCATTTATTTGTTAATTAGTCAGACCCTTGTTTCACCTGTTAGTGCTCTATTTAAACCTCCCTCTGTCTTCAGTTCAGCACTGGGCCGTCTTCTGCTATCCACCACTCCATGCCAGTCCTCGTTTGTGTCTTGGAAGATCTGTTTCTGTTCTTTCATTAAAGGTTAGTCCTGCCTGTTGCCTTAAAAGACTTGGTACGCTACTGTTGTCCCTGGAGAAGCTCTGTTCTGTGTCCTGGTGTCTCCAGAGAGCTGCTAACCTGACTAGCCGCCCAGTGGAGGCTCTGCTCTGAGTCCTGGTGTCTCCAGAGAGCTGCTAAAGCCGGGCGTACACTGTACGAGTTTTTCCCCTTTTCGGGCCGATTCTTCAGTCGTGCGAGCATTTTTTGAATCGGCCGAATTTCAGCTTGATCGTAGAGGGGGGGGAGGAGGGGGGACTGGCTTCTCACGACTAGTTCCCGATCAGGAATCGGACGATCGGTGAAAATCAAACATGTTTGAAATTCAGTCGGCTGTCGTGAGGTTTTCGTGAGCGCATCCTGCTGTTCAAGCAGAGCTACGAGGGGGCGCCCTCCCCTCCTCTCCGTCCCCGCCAGCGGAGGGAGGGAAGCGGGCGTCCCTGAAGCAACCTCTGGCCGGCCCGCTCGCGGGGGCATTGGGGAGGGCGGCAACGCGCTGGCTGCCTGTTTCGGCACTCCTGCGCGGTCCGCGCTGGCCGCCTGTTTTCGGCACTCCTCCGCTCGCGTGGTGGGGGGGGGGGGTGCGGGCCGGGTGACCTGCAGTGCCGCGCGGCCGCCGGTGCGTCTCGTGCCTCCTCTCTCCCCTCCGTTCCCCCGACGCCCAGTGCCTCCTGCGGGCCTCGCCAGAGCTGGGCTCGAACCCCTGCTCTGGGTCCCTGTCACCCACCGTCGCTCGCCTGCCTCTGCCACCACAGCGAGCGGTCCCAGAGGGGACACGACGTACAGTGTGAGCAGTCCGGTCTCGTCCGAGCGTCGCGCTGCACAGATCGTGAGCGGTGAACTTTTTAAACCCCGCGGTTCCCTCGCACAGTTTGAGATGTATATAAGTACCACGACTGAAAAACTCGTACAGTGTACGCCCGGCTTAACCTGACTAGCCGCTCTGAGGAAGCCCTACTCTGTGTCCTGGTATCTCCTGAGAACTGCTAACCTGCCTGGCCACCCTGGAAAAGCTCCGCTCGGTGCCCTGGTGTTGCTATGAGGCCTGCTAGCCTAGCAGCCATATGCTTCCTAGCCTCCAGGCTTGAATGGACTCTCACTCCGGGCCGTCAGCTCCTGGCATCACCTACATCCCTGACCTTCTGCAGACCTGAACCTCCGGTCTTCATCACTCACCACCCAGCATACTTGTTTCAATAAAGACTCAATCTTTTAGTCCCGTGTGTGCGTCCTGAGTTCATCGATAAACAAACCATGACAAAAAGAAACAATGACAACTATGCTCATTTGTGGCAGCAGTCTTTTACTGTAAATTCTGGTGATCCCACAGCCTGGAGAGGTTGATGGATATGCCGGAGACACCTACTGTCGGATGAAACCCCTTCTACATTACTTGTACTAACATAAAACAAGCTAACATTGCATGCTCTCAGTATGGCACAGGTGATAAATTCTGTCATTTGTACCAAACTGCTGCCAGACACTGGAATGAAGAGAACCACATTTAATAAAGAGGTTTCTTCCTGTTAAAGGGGAGTTTTCCTTCCCATTGTCACTACATGCATGCTCGGTATGAGGAATGGCTGCAAAGTCTATGATACGATGAATGCACTGTTACTGCATGCTAATCTAGGAGGAGTGAATGCTGCAGGTCAATGACTCAATGCAATGAGCTGGGTTTCCATAGGCAGAAAATTCTTTTAACTAATTTGAATTGTGAACTATACCTGAATGTATTGTTTGATAACTACGGTCCATTTAGAACGCATGCAACTGATGATACTGTCTGTATGATTGGATTGAATTTTTTTGTAAATGCATAGAGACCATACTCAATAGAAATTGGTACTATACTATAAGAACAAGACGACGACAGGCTTTCTTTGATTGGCATGATCTATGATTTCATCAGATTTGATGAAGTTCAGAGTCTATTAAAGAAAAACGTAAGGCAAGAAGCTGATGGTAATCTTTAGGGATCGTCTAAGGTTTATTTTTGACAGACTGCTGCTTTCACGTATAGCTGCAGTCAGCCACCCACGTAGGCTGGCACCTAGGACTGGCGGTCCGGTTCTTGGGAGCAGGAAGGTGAGATCGCATATAGGAGCTCATCCTGTCATCATTATACAGCGACGTCGTGACCTGATTTCTGTGGTGTAGCTCTGTCTGCTTGTTAGACTTATCCATGCCATAAAGGTGTTAAAACTCTAATAACTGTCAACTGTAATCAAGACATTCAGAGCTATTTAACAAAAAAACTATGAGCACTCTATAACAGCTTCAGTGCACTCAAAATGTGTCAAGTAGCTGTGATGCTTGGACTGTGCGCATCCTGCTCTGTTGTAATGTGTCTAACACTGGGTTTGTCACTTAACTTCTACCTTCATTAAAACTGTGAAAAGCAGGTAAGAGGGAAGGTTTCAGGTTGAGTTCTAACACTAGATGTAAAGAAACCACATAAAGGTGACTTTGTAGAAAACCTCATATCTGAAGTAGACTTGTTCAACAGCTGTGAGATTTTATAAACAAACAGAATGAACGCAAATGTAAGAGCCCACCTGAGAGTCTGATATGGACACCCGCTTCGACTCCACTGTGGGCCTGCGAGCCCCACGAGGGGAAACGTGCTCATAACCTCCCTCAGAACCTGCTGATAGATAGGTGCCCCTCTCCTGGAGGGACATTTTCCTCCCAGACAGGTGAGGTCGCAACACCTGGACCCTCTTGCCTTGACTCCCTTCCTGTTGGGCCTTGCCGTTCTTTACACCATTGGAAGGCGAGTCTTTTGTCGTCATGGCGGCCATGATATCGGCGAGATTGCTCGTCTGTTTGGAAGAGTTGGGGTCCAGCCTCTCACAGCCAGGGTCACTACTCATTGCCATGGCACCCAGTGGGGGTGGACGTTATGCAGGAGTACCAAGGAGCACCCACCAGCATCAATGTGACCTGGGCCAGCCTGTGGTCCTCAGCTGACCTGGAATTAAACACAGAATGAAATATGACATGAGAGATAAGAATCTGTATGTGACCTGTAAAAGTATTAACTCCACATTCTTCATGCTCTTTTGCCTCACAACCTGGGAATTAACAAGGATTGTGCGAGCTCACCACATCTTGCCACTGAATGGGAATTTTACTTTGAGCCAAAACAACTCCAGCTCATTAATGCTGGATGGTTGAAGTCTAACCATAGATTCTCAATTGGACTGTGGTCTGGACTTTGAGTAGGTCATTCCAACAAAGCACTGAATATAAAACGTTCTTGCAAATAAAAGGTTAAATGTCTATTAATTCTGCCCACTCTTTTTTTAGCTTTGAAGAAATAAACACAACCTGTTCTCTAGAATCATCCAAAACTTTTTAAAAGGAAAATATAGTACAACATTTTTTCATATTGTGGTCATATTGTTGGATTGTTTAAGTTTAAAGCTGTCAGCCAAACCCTCAACTTCTCTGCATCTCTGGTTGTTCAATGCTAAATTAAAGTGGCTCCACAGCATCGACACAGTGAGAATAAAATGTTTAAAACACTAAAGATTGAGAAAGTTTTTTCCTTCCTTCCAGTTATTGCTCATGGTTTAGGTGAAGATAAAGATTTGCTTTAACACAGTTCCCTGCAAAATCATGAAACATTTTCTTATTTTTTTTCCTGTTGCAGACACAGACTTGTTTTCTTAAAGGCTCAAAAAGGCGTTCTTGCAGGATTTTCCTTTATTCAGCTTCATCTTTCCATCAGCTGTGACCAGTTAGTCCTTACAGAGGAATAACATCCCCACAGCATGAAGGTGCCACGGCAGTTTTATTTTATTTATTTTTTTTACAATGTGGATGGTGAGTTCAGGGTGATGTGCAGTGTTGGTTTCCATAAAGCACAGAATTTGGAATGCAGGTCAAAAGTGTCCACTTTAGTAACTACTACTGTCTTCATTTCATTTTTAGATCTATTTTTCTTGTCATTAGATCCAAGGCCATGCATTTTTTTAAAATCTTGTTCCACAAATATCAACATCTCATAGAAAAAAATTGATTGATCAATCTTTTGCAAGTTTGATGTTTTTCTTTATTCTAAAACCTAAAAAAGAAGAAAGGAAAAAGAGGTTCTTTAAAAATTACAAAAAATTAAAATAGTAGGCATTTATCAATATTCTAAGTTATATTTGTTTTAAAATAAAAAGGGTGATTAGCCAGACTGAGGCGGATGGTAATGGCTACAGCCCCCTGGTTTAGGTGGACGGCCATGTCTCTGTTGGTCTTGTCTGAGATTAATGCCATACTGTGCCAATTTACTGACGTGACTTTCCATTGTGAATTTATTGCATTGGATATTATGTGGGAGTTTCAGGGTAAAGGGAGCTGAATACAAATCCATATCAGGTTTTGTTTTGGTCTTTTTTTTAGGTTTTTATCAGGAAAACAAAAAAAAACAACAACCTAAAAACGTGTCACCGTTGTCTCCCCCTTTACTGCTACGCACTACGTTGTGTTGGACTATCACATAAAATCTCAATAAAATACATTAACATTTGTGGTTGTAACGCGAATAAAATGTTGAAAAAGTTCTAGGACTGTGCAAGGCACTTCTCCTACAGTCATTACCCTGGGCTTTAAAAACAAGTTTGCATTTGCAAGGTTATTGTTAATAATAATAATCACTATTATAAAAAGGTGCTCATTTAAAACTTCTTTGTGCAAATTGTTTGCACTACTGAAGGTTAACAACTAAAGCTGATCAGAGCCCCAACACAAACCAGAAGCTGAAGTTTAATTAAGCAGTCTGACAAAAATAGGAAATGTCATCTTCTTGTGTATGTGGGTGGCCTGGTGGGTCAAGTTTTCTACTGTAGCTCATTAATTCAAATAAAATGTCAGAAATAATAAAAGTGAGCCCTTTCATTGGAAAGCTAACTATTTGTGATGCCTTTGGTCATGACCCACTGTATTCCTGCAAAATACACAATGGCAGACTGGACATGAAGAGCGTAAAGATTATTAGATTTAGCCTAATGATGTGTATATTCAAACATTTAAGAATGCTTTACTCATTTATCTATAAAGAAAAGGAAGTCAGAGGGAGAAAAAATATTGAAGCCCTCTCCAACATCTACTTCAGCTATTGATCATGACGTGAGAGGACAGAGAGATGCTTAAGCCTCCCTGGCCTGACGGTCTATGGAAACCCCATTTAGATCCCTTTAAACAACAGTCAGCGTCCCAACTGTGAGAATCAAGAGGTTTTTATTTCACCGCAGCTTAGACAAGTCACCTCTATCTATGTATGCATCTAGAAAAGAAACCCTAAAGGGAGACTAAATGCGAGGTCACCTCTGAGCTGTTCAGTAAGTGGGCCATGTTGCAGTGTGCTAATCGTGAAGTGTGTCAGAGAGATATAGTCACACATAACAGTACTGACGTGTTCCTGGATCTCAAAGTCATCTTCTACACTAATCAGCCACTTTATTAGCTACACCTAACTGATTTTCAACCAAAAGCACTTCTCTGGTTTGGTCGTTAAAATTAGAAAATATCCAGGAAGCAGTAGATGTTGGAAGAATAACCGTTTTGATGATGTCAGATAAGCATGGGCAGACCAGTTGGAGAAGATTAAAAGGAGACAGTAGTTCAAATAACCACGCATTATAGCAGAGGTATGCAAAGCGCCATCTCTGGCGGCATTGCCAGTTGAAAAATGTAATAAATGATAAATTTTAACTGATGATTTATGCCAACCTCAACACTGACAGCAATGCTGCAATTGTTACTTTATATTATTTTCACAGTTAGTTCCATGAGACCATCAATAAACGTCTAAAAACTAGAAAATATGACTAAATGCAACTACTGTGTGCCTCTTTATTCAACTGGTGTCCTAAAGAACATACAGTCCTGCTCACCATTATTGGCACCCCTTCATGTTTTGCATAGCTGACTGAATATCATCAGAAATAAATGGAAATGTTCAAAACTTATATCAGCAGGATCTTTCAATTTGAGGTACAAAGTAATTTAAGAAAGACAGTTGCCATTTCAACACAAATATTTGAATTCCAAAGGACAAAACAGAAAACCAGCATGTGCACTAATATTGACACCCCTCCCTAATATTTGGTTGCACAGCCTTTGGCAGCAATGACAGCCTCCAAACGTTTCTTATATTCATCTATAAGCTTCTTGCACTTCTCGGGTGGCATTTTCTCCCACTCTTCCTTTGCAATCTGCTCAAGCTCTTGTACATTTGCAGGGTTCCTTTCTCCAATGGCAGATTTCAGCTCTACCCAAAGATTTTCAATTGGATTGAGATCAGGACTCATTGCTGGCCATTTTAAAACAGTAAATTTTTCCCTTTCAACCTTGCCTCCCCTCCCTGGGCTGCCACCTTACCGTGGTGGAGGGGTTTGAGTGTCCCAATGATCCTAGGAGCTATGCTGTCAGGGGCTTTAAGCCCCTAGTAGGGTCACCCAAGGCAGACAGGTCCTAGGTGAGGGACCAGACAAACTGCAGCCCAAAATGCCCCTTATGATGAATACAATTATTGGACCTCGTGTTCCCTCGCCCGGACGCGGGTCACCGGGGCCCCACTCTGGAGCCAGGCCTGGAGGTGGGTGCACGTTGGCGAGCGTCTGGTGGCCGGGCTTTTGCCCATGGAGCCCGGCCGGGCTCAGCCCGAAGAGGCGACATGGGTCCCCCTTCCGATGGGCTCACCACCTGTCGGAGGGGCCAAAGGGGTCGGGTGCAATGTGTAACGGGTAGCAGTGGAGGGCGGGGACCTTGGCGTTCCGATCCTCGGCTGCAGAAGCTGGCTCTTGGGACGTGGAATGTCACCTCTCTGGTGGGGAAGGAGCCTGAGCTTGTGCGCGAGGTTGAGAGGTTCCGACTAGAGATAGTCGGACTCACCTCGACGCACCGCTCTGGCTCCGGAACCAGTCTCCTTGAGAGGGGCTGGACATTCTTCCACTCTGGAGTTGCCCATGGTGAGAGGCGCCGAGCTGGGGTTGGCATACTTGTTGCCCCCCCATCTCGGTGCCTGCACGTTGGGGTTTTCCCCGGTGAACGAGAGGGTGGCCTCCCTCCGCATTCGTGTGGGGGGACGGGTTCTGACTGTTGTTTGCGCTTATGCGCCAAACAGCAGTTCAGATTACCCACCCTTTTTGGAGTCCTTGGAAGGGGTACTGGAGAGTGCCCCTCCTGGGGACTCCCTCGTTTTGCTGGGGGACTTCAACGCTCACGTGGGCAATGACAGTGGGACCTGGAGGGGCGTGGTTGGGAGGAATGGCCCACCTGATCTGAACTCGAGTGGTGTTTTGTTGTTGGACTTCTGTGCTCGTCATGGATTGTCCATCACAAACACCATGTTCAAGCATAAGGGTGTCCATATGTGCTCTTGGCACCAGGACACCCTACGTCGCAGTTCAATGATCGACTTTGTTGTCGTTTCATCTGATCTGTGGCCGCATGTCTTGGACACTCGGGTGAAGAGAGGGGCGGAGCTCTCCACCGACCACTACCTGGTGGTGAGTTGGCTCCGATGGCGGGGGAGGAAGCCGGTCCGACCGGGCAGGCCCAAACGTACTGTGAGGGTTTGCTGGGAACGTCTGGCGGAGTCCCCTGTGAGGCGGAGCTTTAACTCCCACCTCCGGGAGAACTTTAAACACGTCCCGAGGGAGGCGGGGGACATTGAGTCTGAATGGACCATGTTCCACGCCTCTACTGCTGAGGCGGCTAGTCGGAGCTGTGGCCGCAAGGTTGTCGGTGCATGTCGTGGCGGCAACCCTCGAACCCGCTGGTGGACACCAGCGGTGAGGGAAGCCGTCAAGCTGAAGAAGGAGTCCTATCGGGCTTTTTTGGCCTGTGGGACTCCGGAAGCAGCTGATGTGTACTGGCAGTCGAAGCGGCAGGCGGCTCGGCAGGTCGCCGAGGCAAAAACTCGGGCGTGGGAAGAGTTCGGAGAGGCCATGGAGAAAGACTTCCGTACGGCTTCTGGTCCACCATCCGGCGTCTCAGGAGGGGGAAGCAGTGCAGTACCAACACTGTTTACAGTGGGGGTGGTGTGCTGCTGACCTCGACTCGGGACGTCGTGCGTCGGTGGGCGGAATACTTCGAAGACCTCCTTAATCCCACCAACACGTCTTCCATTGAGGAAGCAGAGCCTGAGGACTCTGGGTCGGGTTCTCCCATCTCTGGTGCTGAGGTTGCCGAGGTTGTTAAAAAGCTCCTCGGTGGCAAGGCTCCGGGGGTGGATGAGATTCGCCCTTAGTACCTTAAGGCTCTGGATGTTGTGGGGCTGTGTTGGTTAACGCGGCTCTGCAACATTGCGTGGACATCGGGGGCAGTTCCCCTGGATTGGCAGACTGGGGTGGTGGTCCCCCTATTTAAAAAGGGGGACCGGAGGGTGTGTTCCAACTACAGAGGAATCACACTCTTAAGCCTCCCTGGTAAGGTCTATTCAGGGGTTCTGGAAAGGAGGGTCCGTCGGATAGTCGAATCTTGGATTCAGGAAGAGCAGTGTGGTTTTCGTCCTGGCCGTGGAACACTGGACCAGCTCTATACCCTCAGCAGGATTCTTGAGGGGGCATGGGAGTTTGCCCAACCAGTCTACATGTGCTTTGTGGATCTGGAGAAGGCATTCGACCGTGTCCCCCGGGGGATCCTGTGGGGGGTACTCCGGGAGTATGGAGTACCGGACCCTTTAATAACGGCTGTCAGGTCTCTGTACGACCGGTGTCAGAGTCTGGTCCGCATTGCCGGCAGTAAGTCGGACTCGTTTCCGGTGAGAGTTGGACTCCGCCAAGGCTGCCCTTTGTCACCGATTCTGTTCATAACTTTTATGGACAGAATTTCTAGGCGCAGCCAAGGTGTTGAGGGGATCCGCTTTGGTGGCCTTAGGATTGCGTCTCTGCTATTCGCGGATGACGTGGTCCTATTGGCTTCATCAGGGCGTGATCTACAGCTCTCACTGGAGCGGTTCGCAGCCGAGTGCGAAGCGGCCGGGATGAAAATCAGTGCCTCCAAATCCGAGACCATGGTCTTGAACCGGAAAAGGGTAGAGTGCCTTCTCCGGGTTGGGGAGGATGTCCTGCCCCTAGTGGAGGAGTTCAAGTATCTTGGGGTCTTGTTCACGAATGAGGGGAAGATGGAGCGGGAGATCGACAGGCGGATTGGTGCAGCGTCTGCTGTGAAGCGGGCGCTGTACCGATCCGTTGTGGTGAAGAGAGAGCTGAGCCAAAAGGCGAAGCTCTCGATTTACCGGTCGATCTACGTTCCTACCCTCATCTATGGTCACGAGCTTTGGGTCGTGACCGAAAGAACGAGATCCCGGATACAAGCGGCTGAAATGAGTTTTCTCCGTAGTGTGTCTGGGCTCTCCCTTAGAGATAGGGTGAGGAGCTCAGTCATCCGGGGAGGACTCAGAGTAGAGCCGCTGCTCCTCCACGTCGAGAGGAGCCAGTTGAGGTGGCTCGGGCATCTGGTCAGGATGCCTCCTGGACTCCTCCCTGGAGAGGTGTTCCGGGCACGTCCCACCGGGAGGAGGCCCAGGGGAAGACCCAGGACACGCTGGAGGGACTATGTCTCCCGGCTGGCCTGGGAACGCCTTGGGATTCCTCCTGAGGAGCTGGCCCAAGTGGCTGGGGAGAGGGACGTCTGGGCCTCCCTACTGAGGCTGCTACCCCCGCGACCCGACCCCGGATAAGCGGAAGACAACGGACGGACGGACGGAATCTTGCCTGTGTGCTTTTGGTAGTGTGCTTTGGGTCATTATCTTGCTGGAAGACCCAGGATCTTCGCCTCAAACCAGGTTTTCTTACACTGGGCAAGACATTTCGCTCTAGAATTTCTTGATAATCTTCTGATTTCATGATGCCTGTGATACGGTCAAGGCCTCCAGTACCAGATGCCGCAAAGCAGACGCACAACATTATGGATCCTCCATAATGTTTGATAGTTGGTATGGTGTTCTTTTCTTTAAAGGCTTCATTGCGCCGCCTGTAAAAATACTGTTTGTGTGAGTTACCGAAAAGTTCCACTTTTGTTTCATCTGTCCATAAAATGTTGTCCCAGAAGGCTCGAGGCTTGTCCAGGGTCTCTTTTGCGATAATTTGTCGTTCTTTTATATGTCTTTTCTTTAGCAATGGGGTCTTCCTTGGCCTCCGCCCATAAAGCCCCACTTTCTTTAGTGTGCAGCGTATGGTACTTGCTGAAATAATCACACCAGACTGCTCCAGGTTGGTCTTTAGGTCTTTAGATGTTTGATGTGAGTTTTTTCCACCATTCACACCAACTGTCGAAGACTACTGTCATCTATTTTTCTCTTCCCCCCACGTCCAGGGAGGTTCTTGACAGTTCCATGCCTGAAAACTTTTTAAAACAGGGATACCTAGGTCTTTGGAGATGGCTTTATACCCTTTGGAGTTCTTGTGCTTACAAATAATAATATTTCTGGTGTCTTTACGATTGTCACATGCGAAGATGGACTAACAGGTGCCTTTTAAAGCACCAACATGATCATTCATTCGTTAATTCATGTCACATGTGTGGAGGCAGTTCATCACAAGTGATCTTTATTTGTGATTTGCAACAGGTGAACCGAATTGGGTTTTGATACTGATTTGCAGCAACGGGTGCCAATACCATTGACATGGTAAACATTATGTTTTTCTTTGTTTTCCTCATAATGATTATCTTTTTAAATGTTTTTTATCATTTGCTGTTTTGCATCAAGTACAAGCTATCAGCACTAAAATGTTGTTTCACTTGATGAATTTCCTTTAGGAAACATTCCATTATATGTACTTAAACTACAGGGGTGCCAATAATGGTGAGCAGGACTGTACATCAATTCAAAACAGGCCTGTTTTTAAGAGCTGTATTAGAGTTTGTGGCGCTTTGACTGAACTGGCATGCAGTCAAAGCGGTAAAGTTGTATACAAAAGCGTGCAAGACATTTGTAAATACTTGTTGTCACTTTAACTGCTACCCCAAAAAATACCACAAACAATCTTGCTAAGATGTTAAGTCCATATCGCCCATTCCTAGCTGGATCACGTGTTATCAGTTAGTTGCAATATCAGCTGTTGCCAGCAGACGACAAAACATTTGTTTAAAATGTCACAGTTGCTTCAGTTCTAATGTTTATGCGCCTTCTATAGATAAACTAATCCTTTACCCATCAGCTGTAACAATGGTAAGGAGAGCATGGCGGTAAGTAAACCACAATAATGACATTGGTGATATAAACTGACAGCGACCCTGCTGGCTCATGTGACAAATACGCAGCTCTTATCCATTCTTGTGGGCGACCCTGCCTTAGTGGGTAGAGCTGTTGTCTTGCAATCTGTTGGTTCGATTCCAGCATCCTTCTGTCGCATGTCAAATTTCCCTCATGGCAAGGCACTTAACCCCAAGTCGCCTACCGATCTGTGAATGCATTAGTGTGTGCAATTGGGTCAATGTGGTTCTAGTGTAAAGCACTCTGAGTGGTAGGTATGACAAAAAGCTAATTTTAGCTGCACTGCGACTTTCTATTGGTTTACAGAAGCACACATTGCCATTATACTGGGATTTTTTTTTCATTAGGGCTAAAATTTAATCTCACATGGGACCTTTTTATATTTGCTGCTTCAATCCATCTTGTCAGATAATTGTTTTGAGTTGAAATTAACCAATTTTTCCTCCCCTGCATCACGCCGGTTCTCTATGCCACAGCTTGAGTGAGACTCATAAAAAGTATGGCCGTTTGTTGTTTACTGCTGTGAGTGATTTCAAGGGTTTGAAAACAAAAAACTAAAGTAGTGAGGTCTGTACATTTTCTTCACCAACATAATGAAGGGTGGCATCCAACTCTAGTTCATGGGTAAAACCTGATTTAAATAATTGAGCAACACTTGATGATATACATGTGAGAAAAACAATTAATTTGATTTAGGTGCACTAAAGCATAGAGAAACCTAAAATATTTACAGTAATGGCCTTGAAAGACTGCAACTGCATTTAGTGGGTATCGGTGTGACGATTCATTCTCTACCCCACCCTATCTCTACAACAGCTACAAAATTAATTTAGATCTGGGGCAATTGGAATATAATTAGCTCCATTAGGAAACTGAACGATCCATTGAAAATTGAACTATTTTCCGTTTCTGTAAACATGTTTACATAAAAATGTTGTAATTACAATCTCCATTTACACAGCAGCAGTAGAAAATTGAAAATGGTATAATTTCCATGCTGCGCCACTACTGTTGCTATGTTCTTTGAAATTCTACACGCACATGCTTATGGCCTTATGGTCGGCGCAACTAATAAACATTCGAGATAGAGAATAAAGTTTTTTTTAATGGACAGACAATGAAGTCCAAGTGTTCTTAATGTGATTTTGACCTTCAGCCATGCCTAGCCATGGTTACATTCAGAAGAGTCAGCAGCAGCCAAAATAGTACTCCGCTATCTGGCATTTTTCTTCTTCCTCTGTGGTTTTTAAATTGTAGGCAGCCATAATGTGCCCGTGTGCAATAATGTCTACTGATTTCTGTCATATTGCACATGAGTCAGTTTTGCTAATTTACATGACAATAAAAACCGGGATGTTTATGAACCATTACAATCTGGAACCATTTTCGAATTGTACAGATGTCAGAGAAAACATTCAGCACTGTCATGTAAATGAACAGTACAAACGCAACCAAACCGCTTTTACCAGAAAACATTATCGTGTAGACCATAGTTTTAACTACTGGACAGCTGGCTTAATGGTCCTTGACAAAACTGCTTGAGAGATATTACCACCCCTGGCCACCATAAGCCAATGTTTGGCTACCACTGCAGCCACCTAATCCAAGTGATTTTTTTGTTGGCATGGGAACACATTTCACTAGCAGAGTGCCCCTCTGGAAGAAGCGGTTCCCCTCTAAAAAGGATAGGTGGCAGCAGTAATAGTCTCAAATACAATGTCAACCACTAACCCAATAATAACAGAAGTGTTTTTTCTTTTCTTTTTAACTCTTAAGAACAACAAAATGAAATAGGACACACTAGTTTAGCAGGTAAGTAAAACAATCGGTCATATCGTGATAAAAGCATGGAATTTGGTCAATGTATTCTTCAAAGCACACTTTCAATGCATTTACTGCTGGCCACAGAAAAATTCAATACAGTGACCTTTTTTAAAGATAGCTGACCCATCTGACTGAGCCCTATTGTTATGAATCAGATAATTGAAGCAAAAACAAACAAAAAAAGACATAAATAAAGTCCTATCCAGTTTTTT
Source organism: Fundulus heteroclitus (assembly GCF_011125445.2). Lineage (NCBI taxonomy): Eukaryota > Metazoa > Chordata > Actinopteri > Cyprinodontiformes > Fundulidae > Fundulus > Fundulus heteroclitus. The sequence goes on from NW_023396579.1 coordinate 198,881, forward strand.
TTACCAACATGGTAAGTGAACATAATTTTGTCCAAAGCAGTTATTAGACTTTAACTAAGATGTCATAACTCTCATGTTCAAGGGAATAGTGGGTTCTAGGTAGTATTAATTGTTCACCTCCTTTGTCTTTTATACAAGACAACATTTTGACCAGTCGATCTGTCATTTATAATTCAGATTAAGGTTAAGGGGCTATCCTTTTACCACCTTAAACAAATTACACACACATTCCTGTATGGGATACAACCAAGTTCGGGTGACCTACACCTACACCTAGCCTGATCATTCATCCAGTACCATTTAAGTCCAGTGTGATCTGTACACCATCCAGGTAAGTGCATTATAAAATCATTTAATGTACTTACCCTTGGCTCAGCTCTCCTAAGCTGGCACACCCTGTCAATTCAGTAGTGGCCATCTACTACCTACCAACTACTGTTAACTAGCCAATTGATATGAGTCTGTCAGAAAGCATTTGGGACATTAAATTAAACTAAACTACAACTATTAGTTTAATTCTACAGCATTAGTACAGCAAGATAAGCTGACACTGCATTCCATAAAAAGTTCAATAGCAGCGATGTCACAAGTGTGCCCTGATTGTGTGCTGACATCACTCTATTATAACTGTAAGATCTCGACACTGCCTCAGTCCTGTATAAAAGTAAAAATTGATTATTTGGATTCTCTGACCCAAAGATTGTATGTGCACACCAAAATAAATCCGGTATATATGTTGGGTAGTTCTTTAGATATTTTGAGCAATTGAAATGAATGGCAGCCGTCTTAGACGCCATCTTGAAATTCCAGTTATTGACTATTATAATCTGGGTGCTGGGGGGGGGGGGGGGTTTCCAGACATCCAAAACATCACACGTTTTCGCATCGTCGCTACTCCTAAACCATTTGATGTACAGGCATGAGATTTTCACACATGAATGTCCCGACCCTTCTGGCACTCACAAAAAAGGATATTTTTGGATAACTGTTACGGTTTTGCTGCAGCAACAATTTGTTCGGGAGTAGCGAATGTGCAAAATCCTGAAAACGCTTTGGACCTCCTTCCCCCCAAATGATCCACTTTTTTACATTGTCGTCATGCCTACACCGATTTTTGTACAAACATAAAAATGAGCACCATAGTCCTCAAAACCCTGCTGATACTCACAGTGAAATAAGTATTTTGATATCTCATACTTTTTCAGCTAGAACAATTTGTTCGGGACCGTTTTGAGAGGATTTTTGAAATTCCTTAAAAATCCCCTTTAGATCATAATTTTTTACGCCTTAGCATGTGGAGCATTATACAGAATGCTCCACAATAAATTTGGGCCTCGTCACGTAAAGCATCTCCAAGTTAGGAGGTGTCAAACATCCAATGCTTTTCAATGGGGGCGAAACCCCTTATACTCCCTAGAAATGCAGGCCCACATATGGCTATAGTATATTCAAGTTTGAAATTCTACTTCTGCTTTGTTAAACGATTCAGTGTTTAGAATGAGTTAGGAAATGTTTGGTGCCTTTCCCTCAGTTTTTTCTTCTTCTAGTCATTCAGCTATTGTTCTTTAATGTTCAAATTCTTCAACTGTTTCAAATTCTTCAACTTTTTCAACTTCTTCAACTTTTAACTTCTTCAATGCTTTTCAGCTATTTTTTCTCTTCTTCAAAGATCTTCTGCATCTTTTGCTCAATCAGTCAGCTATCTGCATTCACAGTGCATTTTCACAGGAAATGCTAATTTTTCTAGTTATTATTATTATTATTATTATTATTATTATTCCGTCGCAGTCTAACTACTCCCGCATACTTCAACCGATTTCAACAATGTTGGTATCAAAACGTTCGGCTCGTTCCCGGCATGACTGCTATATCTCATGGTTTTAGCTAACTTTTACACTTTCTAAAATATTTCAGTTTTTGTGCGATTATTTGGCTGTTCCCGCTGAAATCAATGCAAATAGCTTCAAATTTCTCCAAATTCTTCACATTCTTCAAATTCTTCACATTCTTCCTATACTTCCAATTCTTCTAATTGTTCTTAATCTTCAAATTCTTCAAATTTTTCAAATCTTTAATTTTTTTCAAATTCCTTCAAATTCTTCAAAATGTTAATTTTTTTCTAATTCCTTAAAAATTTTTCAATTTCTCCAAATTTCTTAAAATTTTTCAAACTCCTTTAAATCTTTCAAATTCCTTTAAAAAAATTAAAAAATTCTAATTTTTCACATTTCAAATTCGTCAAATTCTTCAAATTCGTCAAATTTTTCAAATTCTTCAAATCCCTTCAAATTCTTATTTTTTTTTTCAAATTCTTCAAATCTGATTTCAATGTTTTCTGTCTCTTCTGCAATTATTTTGTAGATTAGCATTCTCACTCGCTGTTATGCAGGAACAGCTATTTCTAGTTAAAACAGTGATCATTATCTGTGTGATCTAACTAATCTGGTTAGCAAGAAAGATTTATATTTAAAAATGTTCAAAAGTAAAAATAATATCTAATTTAAGCAATATCTGGTCAGGCTCGTCAGCCATCTTGAAGAATAACCAGCATCTTGGATTTTCATGTGACGGTGATATTTCAGAAAAGAGTGGACGTTGAAGGACACAAGTACCAAATTCCATGCTTGTATCACTATTTGAATACCTTCCATGAAATAGCCCTTAATCTGCTGCAACTAGCAGGTTAATAACATAAACTGGTCAATATAAGTGTATCCAAACAAGACATCCTTCCAGCGTGAGGAAAAACTAGGTTTAAATAAGTTCACGTTCACAAGATCAGTAAATACACTGTGTATGTTTGTTAGTTATTAGATAGCCTCTGAGCTAACAGAAGTGGACCTTTTTTCCCCTCACTTATTTTTTGAAGAAGAATAATTAGCACAAGTGCTCAGCTCCATTACTATTGCTTAATTTACTGCAATTTCCATAATAGTCGTGAACAGCTCCACAGTGTTACTGCTGTTTAGAGGGAAAAATTTGCAGCTTTATCAAGTGAGAATGCTATTCAGCACTTGATTATTATTCCGTACGTTTTTCGGCATCTAACTACTCCTGCATACTTCAACCGATTTAAACAATTTTCATATCAAAACGTTCAGCTCGCTCACAACATTACTGCTATGTCTTTTGGTAATTATAACTTGTATAATATTTAAAATATTTAACTTTTTGTGAGTTTTTTGCTCTCATTGAAATTAAATGGAGAATCCTTCAAATATTTCTGCGTTTTGACAGCTTACTGCTTCAGCCTACTTTAAGCTAGAAATGCCATTCAACTTTTAAAATGTAGTGCTATCTTTTGGCTATTATGGTATATCTCGGCTTTTTAATATCTATTACCATTTTCATATAGTACCTCCTTAAAATAATTTAGCATTTTCATAAAATTCAGAAAAATTAATGCATTGCTATGGTTACTAGGGAGTTCACTTAGAGTGGCCACTCTAGATTTTCCAATACATTTTTCTTCTCTGAACAACTTCTTCTCCTTCGCTCAATTTTCACTCTATGCACATAAATTATACACTAAAATGTGGAAATTTTTGTCTGGATTTAGAAAATGCAACCGTCATTGGTGTGGGATTTATAGATTTTTTGCAAATCACCCAAGAGCACCAAAAACTCCAAACTCTCTTCATTGATTTTTTATGGAGGTGTGGTGAAAAATCACTGACATTCCCAAGCGACACATGTTTTCGCATCGTCGCTACTCCAAAACTGTTTGATGTCCAGGCATGAAACTTTGCCACATTCATGTCCAGACCGTGCTGGCACTCACAAAAAAAGGAATTTTGTCGATAAATGTTATGGTTTTGTCACAGGAACAATTTGTTCGGGAGTAGTGAATGTGCAAAATCCTGCAGTCTTTGGACCTGCATCCTTCCACATGATCCACTTTTTTATTTTTTTTTTTATTTTTTTTTTTTTTTTTTTTTTTTTCCCCAGTGTCCTGTCTAGCACTATGGCAATAGGAATTGATATCTCAATGCCAGATGGAGCTCGACAGATTTTGCTTTTACAAGTGGAGCAAACAGCTTTCGCCATAGTGCTCCACTTGATTTATGCTTGTAAATAGCTTTATTATGATTCCTGCAAGGAGAATTTCAAATTATATGGACATGACAATGGGAGAGTAAAGGAAGAACAAAAAGTGAAAGAAAAGAAAAAAAAAAGAGTAGAGGTGAAAGAAAGAGGAGATAAAAGGAAGAGAATGATAAAATGTCCTCTGTCTGCTCCATCACCTGGAAAGAGACACAAAAAGAACAGCACAACCAACAGACATTAAGCAACAGATACACTCTTATTACACCTAGATGCCATTGCTTAATCATATATATTAATATGTAAGCTGACATGTGTAATGTGATATTTGAAAAAATAAAGTGACACAACATAAATAAATAAATAAATAAATTATAAGATTACTGTATATAAGTGAACACTTAATACCTGGGACCCAGCACCAGTGGGAGATGTGAAAGTGCACTAGTTTAGGTGAAAATTATCCAGAAATAGCTTGATAGTGATTGTGGAGAACCAAAGACCCACCTTCCCCGAGCACAGAGGCAGGCGTCAGGGGACCCGTAACCCCAGACTCCCAAAGGGGTCCCTAAAGCAGGTCGCCCAGGAGGGGCCGACACAGGATATCTGCAACCCCCCCCCCAAGGAAGGAGCAGAGACGACCCCGAGGAAATCCCCCAGCCACCGCAATGTCGACGCCCTCAAGAGCCGCGGAGACGAGCCCGTGGGCTCCGCCGGCAGCCAGCCCCGCTGAAGTGGTCCCGGCCATGGGCCCTGAGGGCCAGAGGCCCCAGGGGCGCCCCGCCCCCGCGACGAGGGCCCCGGCCGCCCCCCGGGGGGCCAGGCCCCGCGAAGAGGCCGCCAGGAGCGGGCCGGCGCACGCCCGGGAACCCGCCCCAAACCCGAAGCCAACTAATGCGCCAGGGGGCCAAGGCGCCCGCCAACGAAGTGGAGGAGGGCAGGACGTGGGGGGATGGGCTCCGCACCTATCGGAGACTTGAGATGTTCTTGGGAGAGGGAGCGGACCACACCCATACCTGAAAAAAAAAAAAAAAAAAAAAAAAAAAAAAAAAACTCATTCACCCCATCCCTCCCTTGTGCCCCACTCGCCACACACAGAAAAAAAAAAAAAAAAAAAAAAAAAAAAAAAAAAAAAAAAGACGCTGTACACACATTCCCACATAACACTCACATCCAACACTGACCAAAGGGGGGGGGACACCCCAAATCGACTATACGACTGCTTGTGCCCGACCCCCGGCCCCGGCCCCCGACCAGACGTCCCCCGGACCGGGCCCCCCCAAGAGGGCGGGCCAACACGACCCGCACGAGCCACCCGGCCAGAGCCCCCCCCTCCCCCTAAATACCTAATAAACCCACTCCCTCCCCCCACCTTACCCTTGCCATCCCTGCCCCCCGCCCCCTGGGGGGAGCGGAGGCATCAGCCCCAGACCTGGTAGGCCGCTGACTGCACACCGCAGCCCCCCGCCAAGACCCCGGACACAGTGGCCCGCACCTCCTCCAGGCCCCAGACTCCTTGCTTCCATCGGAGAACGGGGGTGTGCAGAAGACCCCGACCCTCCCTACGCCTGCTCAAATGTTGTGTTGTTGCATGTTGTTCTCAAGTGCGTTTAAAAACTGGGAGCGCCGAAGGGGATGCACGGCACAGCCCACCCCCCTTTCGGAAGGTAGCTGTTGCCAGCGCACCCCTTCCGTGTGACTGCCCAGAACCCTCAATGTCTAAGTGGGAGAGGAGGTGAAGGGAGCCGTCCGAGGTGAGGCCCACACAACATAAGCCCCCTCCCAGACGTCTTCCCCCCCCCCCCCCCCCTACCATGGCCTATATAAGTGTGTGATGTGAAAAATGTTTGAAGTGAAAGTGTCTAAGATGCAAAATAAAATTGGGGAGAGGGGCGTCACCAGAAAGTGGCAACCTCCAGTAACGCCCCCTCCCTCATGACCTGCACCTGCATGATCCACTTTTTTTTACATCATCACCATGCCTTCACCGATTTTTGTACAAACATAAAAATAAGTAGAGTTGTCCTCCAAAGCCTGTGGATACTCACGGTGAAAGAATTATTTTGATACCTCATATACTTTCTCAGCTATAGCAATTTGTTCGAGACAGTGTTTTGAGCATTTGTGCATTTTCTTCAATATTCCCCTTTATTTCAGGATTTTTTGCACCTACATTAAAATATTTCCTACAAAAACAGATAGTTTGTCTTGTTCCTCTATCTGCTCTGAAATAAATGCAAAAAAATATGTCTCTAGTATTTGCGGTTGACGAAATACCCAGAGTTGTTCGAGGCAAAGTGTTTCCGTTATATTCCAATTAGACCTACTCTGACCCAAAGTGTTTGCATGCAGTAGACAGACATCAGCAGGTGTGAGTGAGTTTCCGTGACAACGGAACTCTGCTGGGCAGAGGTTACTATAGGTCGTGGTCATGCTCCATTGGTATAGTATGGCACCTTTTTATGCCCACTGCAGGGGCTGTGATAAACGTAGGAATCTAAAATTCACAAAGTCACTTCCTCCTAATATTTAAAAAATTTCCAGTGAATATCAGGCATGTGTCATTTTTCTGTCACTTATTGGATTTCACATACTTTTCCTATCGGGCCTTGGACTCCAACAGGACCTGGAAGGATGCCCAGACATGACCCACCCAGCTTATACAGCACCACCCACCTGGTTATGTTAACTTTTATACTTTTTAAAATATTTGTACTTTTTGTGCGTTTTTTGCTCCCACTGAAATGAATGCAAATTCCTTCAAATTTTTCATATTCCTTCTCCTAATTGTTAAAATGGTTCAAATTCTTCAATTTTTTAATTTTTTTTCAAATACTTCAAGTTCCTCAAATTTTTCTAATTCTTCAAATTCCTTCTAATTCTTCTGTTACAACTGATATTACTACTAGTACTACAACAGATACGAGTACTCCGACTCCTACTACTACTGATACTACTACTACTCCTACTACTACTGATACTACTACTACTCCTACTACTACTGATACTACTACTACTCCTACTACTACTACTACTACTGGTACTGATACTACAACTACTACTACTGATAGTACTACTACTATTACTAACTTTCAAATATCCTTCAACTATCTTCAACTAGTAGTTTTTTCACAACATTCTTTTAATCCTTCAGCTGTTTTTCATGTTAAAATTGGTTCTTTTATTTCATTTCAGCTATTTTTTTTCTGTTCTTCAAATATCTTATGCATCTTTTCCTCAGTCATCAACCGGCTCTACCGAGACGACCGGAGCGCTCTGGTGCTGCGACTCCGGGGGAAGCCTTCAGTCATGCAGCAGCGATCTTATGGAAGGTAGGCTGATGAATTATCTGATTCAGAAACATACTGGCTGTTGGCTTGTTGTGATTAGATTGCTGGTCAGTTAATTTTGTAATGTTTGTGATTAAACTGAGGTTATAAGTGGACATCTAAACATTCTGCCCACTTCATGTTTTGGCTTGAAATTTTACATTTAAATGGATAGTTTAAGTTATCACTACAAACTGTAATCCATATTTTATATAAATATTACACCAAGGACTGTAATATAAAAATTAAAGGTTTCTTTAACTTTGTCAAAAGGTGCAGTTTGCTGTGGCCAAATGTCTGACTGGATTGTCCTGCACAGATGAGCAGTGCCGTCTCCAAAAGGCAGAATGATAGATGTTTTCTGCCCCACAAAGAATTAAATGGCCTACAAATATGCTACAAGTGAAATGTACATAAGATATACTTTATTTCTTTACATGTCCAACGTCAACATCCACTTGATCAAAAATATGAATAAATGCAAATTACATAAGAAAGTGAAATGGATTGCAAAATTTAATAAGACACATTTTAGTTGGACACAGTTTTTGTTTAAGTAAACATTTAAATAGTCAGGAATTAAGGATATACAATACTTAAAGTTATTAAAAATGAAAAGTAATTCCAAAATGTAAAACCTCAAGGGGCTAAATAAATAACATTTAAAAGCAGAAATCCAAAACACATTGTTGTGTCTAATAATTCCTCTGGTTTACAGTAGAATATAATTAATCAGGATCTTGTTGACATGTAAACTTCTCTGCTTCCTCATGTATGATTTCCCCTTCATGCTCACAGGAGCTGCACAGATTCTAAACATTGTTTCTATTTTATAAACCAACTTCATGGTTACAGTCTGGGAGATTACTGTGAAAACTCTGAGCCTCCTGATAACTCTTTACACATGTATGTGGATATTATTATTATTCTCCTTGTGGCAGTTACATCCTCATCAAAGGACTGTTCTCCTTTTATAAGTGAATGCTGGTAGAACAAGGTTAAATCTCCTCCCAAACAGTAGATCTCCGATGGTAAAGCCTCTGTCTGCCATTACTTCATCGCCAGGACGAAGATACTCCAGGAACCCAGCCACATACATTCTTCTGTTTCTTTTCTCCTTGGTGTGATTATCAGTGCCTGTAGTATCAGCATCTTTATTCATAGGTGACTGATTATGGAGCGGTCCGATCAGCCTCTGCATCACAGCGGCTGTCATCTGTCAAACACAAGACCGCAATCAGTTTAGCAAACAGCATAAAATATATCAAGACTACTTAAAACTATGTTAAGACCAAACTAATAGAGCAGCACCTGTATCATTACACGTTCAAATATTCATATCACACGTTCCTTCCAGTTTTTACAAACACCTGAACCCTGCCTTTTATGTCTTTTGACAGGCTAAATATATTTAGCTGTAAAATCGTTCATTGGATAACTTTACAAACGGACCTCCATAGACCTACCATCAGGGATGAAACACATCCAGATAATAATTTACAGAGAGAACAAAGCTAAAGACGGTTGTATTCATGTGAAAGTGTATGTTTTATCAGAAGCAGCAAAAACGAATGAATTAAGAGTTAAATAGTGCTAATGTAAACATCCCTACGCTTACCTCTCTTCTCTCTTCTTTACGTCTCCTGTTAATGTTTTTCATGGAACTTCGCAGCACAGACACTTTTCTGGCATTGTGTGGTCTACTGTTGGTTTTTTGTCCACAAAATGAAAACAACATACGGTGGCTTCTTCAGATTTTAAGCTTTTAACCACAGATGAAGGGATTCCTCCTTCTTCGGCTGAGGGTGAATGAAGTAGGGTGCGTCGTATCCACAGCTCTTGTCCCGGTCGATGATTAAAACACTCCTGCTCCACGTAAACCTCTCTTTTACACCCGTTATTATGACAAGCAGGAAGTGACAGCGGGAAAAAAACTCTGCATTAACGGGAAGGAAAACCTCCAGCAGAACCGGGCTCAGTATAAACGGTCATCTGCCTCCATCGACTGGGGGTTACAGAAGACAGAGCAGAGACACAACAAGACAGACAAAAAAGCACACATTGATCCAGTAATCTGTTCTACGTTAGATGGTAGTAGCGGGTGATCTGTCCTTCATGGATGATGCCACAGCTAACAGAACGCCAGACCAGGTGTACTTACTATTAAGAAAAAAGAGAGAGAACAAAAAGTTAAAAGCTGTAATGACAACAGTCATGCAAAACTGGAGAACAGTAGACTGGAGTAGAACTAGGTAGAGTGAGAAATATAGGCCCTGATGTCCTCCTGTAACCTAAGCCTATAACAGCATAACTATAAAGGTAGCTCAGGGTAACATGAGCCACTCTAACTAGAAGCTTTGTCAAAAAGGAAGGTCTCAAGAGCCAGCTTCTAGTGGAGGAGTTCAAGTATTTTGGGGTCCTGTTCACGAATTAGGGGAAGATGGAGCGGGAGATCGACAGGCGGATTGGTGAGGCGTCTGCTGTGAAGCGGGCGCTATAACGGCCCATTGTGGTGAAGAGAGAGCTGAGACAAAAGGCGAAACTCTCGATTTACCAGTCGATCTACGTTCCTACCCTCATCTATGGTCACGAGCTTTGGGTTGTGAACGAAAGAACGAGATCCTGGATACAAGCGGCGGAAATTAGTTTTCTTTGTAGTGTGTCTGTGCTCTCCCTTAGACATAGGGTGAGGAGCTCTGTCATCCGGGGAGGACTCAGAGCAGAGTCACTGCTCCTTCACGTTGAGAGGAGCCAGTTGAGGTGGCTCGGGCATCTGGTCAGGATGCCTCCTGGACGTTTCCCTGGTGAGGTGTTCCGGCCACGTCCCACCGGGAGGAGGCCCAAAGGAAGACCCAGGACACGCTGGAGGGACTATGTCTCTCGACTGGCCTGGGAACGCCTTGGGATTCCCCCGGAGGAGCTGGCTGGGGAGAGGGACGTCTGGGCCTCCCTACTGAAGCTGCTACCCCCGCGACCCGACCTCGGATAAGCAGAAGAGGATGGATAGATGGATGAAAAAAGGAACGTTTTAGGATTAGTCTTAAAAGTAGACAGAGTGTCTGCCTCACGGAACAAAACTGGGAGTTGGTTCCACAGGAGAAGAGCCTGATAACTAAAGGATCTGCCTCCCATTCTGCTTTTAGAGACTTTAGGAACCACCAGAAGACCTGCAGTCTGAGAGTGAAGTGCTCTGTTAGGAATTACGAAAGTTGGTACACAACATACACATGTTGAATATTGCTAAAGTATTACTTTAGCAATATTCCAATTGCTAAAGTATTACTTTTACATTATTACTTTTGGGTGTGAATCCACCAATTTAGATGTCAAACTTTCATAAAAGCTGTCTTAATGCAATAAACGAAACCCTTAAACACATGAAATAACTTTAAATAGCTAAAAAGGTTTTGTTAACTTTTCACATGTTGTGATATTACCGCCAGGGTCATCAAAATAATTGATCTCGGATTGGATTCTGAACAGTGGAAGAGGGTCACAAAGGAATTCCACTCTGCCCGTAACAGGAGACCCCCAAGGCTTGGACGGCCCTTTTTCCCAGCAGGAGGTCAGCTGTGACCACTCCTGCTGAGATAAAACCTTTCTCCCACAGACAAAGAACCTCTCTTCTCTTCGTCTCTTCTCCTGACTCCAAGCTGCTGAGACCCACATCTTCATACCCTCTGAGGACCAGCACTCAAGGAGAGGGGGGAGCCATGTGACTGAAGGCCTCCGGGAACCATCGATGGGGCCTGGAAGAGGCTGCAATCTGAGTGAGGATGAGCCTTTCTGAAACTCAGTTCCTCCCTGGCATAGGGAGAAACTGCCAGCCGATTCAAAGATAAGTCTCTCACTTCTGCTTAAAACAGATGCCGAATTGAAGGAATCCATCTATGCCAGCTTTGTTCTGCTTTCTCAGCGCACCACAGATGGAGCTGGTTCCAGGCAACGCAGAGCTGAAAAACCGGCACAGAAGCAACGTCTCCATGCCGAGGAGAGATCTGCTCAAATTGGACTGCAACCGAGGTCAGAGTCTGCCTGGAGGACCAGGCCTCCAACCCAGACCACGCCGTTAGCCACATGCTGCTGCAAGGCTAACGCTAGCCTGCCAAGAGCCAAGCGTTAGCCCGCTAGCGCTAGCTAACAACTTCCCTCCTTCAACGCTCCTCCCGTGAATGGCCAAAACTGGACCGAACTGACACGAAACAAAGCACAGAGGTTTGGGCAGCGGTCTGAAAGTGAAAAAAAAGGTTTATTGGGAAATGTTTGTAAACCGTGGTGTTTAAAACAATGGGCTAACCGGTAGGTCGCGCTAGCCAAACATGCCATTAGCCTTGCCAACATCCGGTTTCGGACAGTTCCAAAGGGGTTCGTTTTAAAGCATAAAGCGTAACTGTTCTGTGCCGCCATCCTCCGATGTCGTTATGAGCCTTATTCCCGCATCAATATGGTATATTAATGCCGGTTTTCAAGATAATTTTGATAACTATAGATTTTAACCAGGTTAGCGACGATCGCTGTAGCGACCCCTAATGGCCGGAGGTAAAATCAAAGGCAAGCGATTCTGAATTAAATGATTTTACAGGACAAAACGGTCCTCAGAATATTATTACAACAAATAATGTTTTGTTTGACTTGGGCTTTGCATTGTGAATGGATTGAAATACATGGCAGATGTTTTTTTAACTCCATTCCATGTTTTTGTTAATCAGATCTGCAGTGAACCAGGATTCACTGAAGTATTCTGATTATGATCAACCACTTTTGTTTGTCTTTTGTTTGTTTTGCATGTAACTAGTTCCTTAGCTTAGCTTCTTTTTATCTTCATTTTGCTTAGTAGTTTAGTTAAGTTTCACTAGCCTAGTAGAGAGGATTTATTAATCGAAATATTGTGTTAATTCAGGTAAACAGCATTACATAGTTATGTTCTCTGGATGTTCATTTTATTTCTGTTATTAAATTCCTGAACTTGAAAAGAAGCTGTCACTCCTTTATTCTATGTGTGTGCAGGTTTTGCTGTTAAAAGATCGCTAGTGCTCGAATTCATCCCTTTCAACCGTTGTCTGATATCAGCTTAAGAGCTGATCATCACCAGACAATACTTAACAGACAGAGAGTTATTTATGAAACATTAAATAACTTTTAACAGTGTATAATTGCACAACACACATGAAGCTGGATTAACAGTTAGTAAGATACCTTTAATTAAATTAGTATACTAATGTTTAAACCAGGGGTGTCAAACGTACGGCCTGCAGTCCGCCAAACGCTTTAGTCCGGTCCGTTGGCCAAATGCATTATCATTATTCAACGGCTGTATCTCCTCGCTGCATCGACCGATCTGCACCAGATTTTGTGTGATTCGTGGTGGAGCGCTGCCCAACGCGTATGTGTGTATTGCATGGTGGACGGGCGAGGAAAATGCGTGACAGCTTCTGCGGTGGCTGGCGGCGGTAGGTGCGCGTACCCTAGCGGTGGCCAATAGGCCCGAGCGGTGCTTGGCTGCAAGGGCCGATCATCGTTAATTATTATTATTATTATTATTATTATTATTCTGCCCCCCTAAAGAGGGGCCTTTTTGGGGGCTTTGTCATTTTCAAAAACTCACCAAACTTTGCAGATGCATGGTGACTATTTAAAAATTTTGTATTTTAAGGTCGTCACAAAAATCTAAAGAAAAATGCCTCAACGGCGGCACCTAGAAATTTTCAAAGGACCCTTTGCTATTCACTTACTTCATCGTAGAGACATGAAATTTGATACAGTTGCAAAGCTCAACAAGACGCTCAGAATTTACAATTAATGTCATAGTGCAAGTATCACAGGAAGCACCAAACTTTCCGTAATGGATCATCATCGGGTCTTCTACAATATCTATGGTCAAATGATGACATTGCTTAGGCCACAGCCCCTGACAACAGGAAGTGTCATGTTTTGCTGTAAATGGTCGCTATGTTACCCCTCTGAGCTAATCAACAGCAACAGCAACTGTGTCCAGAGACAGAAGACATGTTGGTGTGTTGTGGATTCCAGCCACAACTGGATTTGATGGAGCAGGAGGCAAAGTCACCTCAAACGCTGCTGCCATACATTTGGCTCTGAATTCCACAGTTTTGGACCGAGCTGCTTAAAATTTACTTGGATGCATCCTTATCCACCCCCGATAGGAATCCATAACAACCTTTGGTGGGCATGACCTAATTTATCTATAGCGCCACCTAGAATATTTTAAATGATCAGCCCCAAGCCATGCTTTAAGCTAGAATTACAAAAGTTGGTACACAACATACACATGTGGTATATTGATAAAGTAACAAGTTAGCAACATTCCAATTGCTAAAGTGTTACTTTTACATTATTACTTTTGGGTGTGTATCCACCAATTTAACTGTCAAACTTTCATAAAAGCTGTTTTAATTCAAGAAACACAACCCTTAAACACATGAAATAACGATTAACTTTAAATGACTAAAAAGGTTTTGTTAACTTTTCACATAAAGCTGGATTAACAGCTAGTAAGATACCTTTGATTAAATTCGTATACTGATGTTTAAACCAGGGGTGTCAAACGTACGGCCCGCGGGCCGGATGCGGCCGTGTGAATCGCCCAGTGGACAGGTGGGGAAAATGAGTGACAGCTTCTGCGGTGGCTGGCGGCAGGTTGCGCGCGAACCCCCACGTTGGCCAATAGGCCGGAGTGGCGCACAACAAAAATTTAAAAAGAAAAACATTTTTCTGGTGCTTGACAAAAAAGCAAAACAATATTTATAATTATCTGTAAACATTTGTACAGATAATTACAGATACTCTATGTTGATCTTGCTTTTAAGTATTTTGTATTTATAATAAAGTGCATAAATATTTTTTTAGACTGGTTCCATACGAGAGGTTGCAAGAAATCTTGTAACTTTACTGAATGTGCAGCTTAAGAAGATTTAGCTCAACAGACAACACTAACTGTCCCCTTAGTCCAGTGCACACAACACCACAACAGACCTCATCACGCTCTACAGTACATCAAGAAAACTAAATCAACTAAAACAAGTTCACGAGTGCACATGAAATGAAGTTAATCAATATTTGTGTCAGGGTGGCTAAGCACTCTCCAGAATTTGACATCTCAGCCGAGCCTGTAATAATTATAGAAAGTAACATTATAGTTGTTCTGCTTTTTGTTAAGACAGCAAGGAATTCATGTCGTGAATACATTACATAAATAAGATATTAAGTAATTATTAGTGAAAGGAAATCCATGCTAAAACAGTTAAAAACGTTTTGGGTTCATATTTAATCAGAGTGAGACATCACATCTTTGTTAGATCTCTGTGAGAATTACGTGAGATAGTGAGTGCTCTCACCTTAAAAAAAGATCTTTGACGCATGTTGCTCCGGTAAAAGCTGCTTTTCGGTGAGGAAGCTAGAGAAATTGCTCATGTTGAAGTTGAATTTGTTCTACATGCTTCTGCCTTGGAAAATATTTGTCTTTTTACAAAAAGAATGTTTAAAGCCAGATTTGTGAATAAAGGTTATTCAGAGAACACAAGAAAAGGAAGCCTTGTGTGGGAAACTTTTGTCCTAGCTGTCTAGCTGCATATGGCCCGTGTTGTGAGGACAGCACAATAGTTATCTTGAAGTATAATTTTGGAGAAGTAGAAACAAGTATTCATTTCAAAAGGTAGGTAAAAAAGAAATAGTTTTTACCAAAAGCTAAAATGTTGGATAGTCGTTATTTCCATCTTGCTGTGAAAATTGGTGAAATGTTATATTTTTTAATGCTCAGATATAAAATTGCAAGGCAATTAGTAAAATTGCCTTTTGTTGAAAAAAAGATTTCGGCATGCCATACTTTACATTTATAGGTAGCCTAGATGTGCATAATAATAAAAGAGTGGAACTAAAACATGATCTAAAATTATTATGGAGCTTTAACTTGCTAAGAGTAATAATGTTAGATGATTATATCTTTAAAATTAGATAACTGTCTCATAAAATGTGATAGTTTTCTTGGTCTAAAGAGATGATCTTTTCATTGTTTTAACAAGTACTATAGTGGTCATCTTGACTGCTGCAACTAAATCTCAACAAATTCACATTGTAAGTTTGTTCACTTATGGAACTTAATTAGCTGAACAATGTTTTATAACGTAGCGTCCAGATTTGCTTTCATCAATCAGTAATGTCACCTCAAGGCACAGCTGACTATGCAAATATTTGTGCATGACTTTCTTTGATAAGTCATAAGCATTGCAACTCTATTGTAGAAACAGTCTGGTGGAAGAGCTCTGCTTGTTTTAAGGCGGGTGGGGGCCCATCTCAAGAGATGCCTACAGTTCCATAATAATTTACCTATTTATTTTAGAAACTATGGATAACCCAAACGATTACTTCAGAATCGTTTGGGTTGTCCATAGTTACTGAACTTTGCTGAATCAAGCTATGAATGGCCACAAAACTACTATGAATAGCAGTTTCAGCTGACGCTCTTATGAGGGGTGTAGTACCACAGGACACTCAGTAGAGTTAAACAAGTGCTCCCGTTCTGAGGCTGTGGTTCTATTGGCTGGAAAGGTTGCTAGGCGATGATCCAGCTCCAATCTGAGAAAGAGCAAAAAAAATCTGCAAGCAGAGCCTATGTTGAGTGTTATGTTTTCTCTGCTCTATGTCTTACTTTTACTATATTTTTAATATGGATTTAATGCTGTGCATGCTGACATAAAATGATATGATGATGAACTCATTGTTGGCTACTGGCTGAACCTTGTGGGCATGGCCAAATGGCGAATATCAGTCCCTCGCCGTATTCATATGATTGTCTTTAAATCACACATGAATGATCCGACTGGCACCAAACTCCATATGTAAGACCTTTGTTCACCTCTGAAGAGCCCGACAGTATTGAAATGTATTTTGACTCCGTTGCGGCCCTAGATTAATCCGTCGTCTGTATCTCCTCGCTGCATCGACCCATCTGCACCAGATTTTTTGTGAGTCCTGGAGGAGCGCTGCCGAACGCGTTCGTGTGTATCGCCTGTTGGACGGGCGGGGAAAATGCATGACAGCTTCTGCGGTGGCTGGCGGCCAGCGGTGCACGAACCCCCGCAGTGGCCAATAGGCCGCAGCGGCACTTGGCTGCGAGGGCCAATCGACGCCGCTTGCGGCTTTAATTTAGTATTATTTTTTTCAACAAAGGATCAATATTTTTTTCATGTCTCTTGGTGAATTGATTTGGCTCGATCAGTCTCCTTCAGCACTTTGCAATGAGTCTACTCTGTAGTGTGTATATATTTGTAAATCTGTCTCTGATGACGTCAGTGCCTCACCAGCTATGAACCCTACCGCACGTCACTGCCTCATAAATGATAAGGTATCGCAAAAGAATGTCTCTGAAATTGCTGATTACAATTTCAAGATATATTTTTCTGGTGAGGTAAAATGAAGAGAAAAATTACATGCATTGTGTCAATTTAACTTTTCTATCCTAAACAGATGATCATCGTAGTGACAGTGATGATGAAGGAGATCCCCAAGGTTCTACAGTATATAGTGAATTTCCAGGTAAGTTATAGTATGTAACAGTTTTCGATAATAAATTTATTTTATCTGTTTGTTTTAAATGACAAATATTAAAAACATATTTTTAAAGCTATTTGGATGCAATCAGGACGTCTAAGTATATTTATTAAATTATTTCATATCTCAACTAACGAAGACCAAGCAGTGAAGTTGGGCTGTCAGTGAAGTGCCAAAAGCTTTGTGGACCAACACGTATTCTGTTAAGTCATGCACCCGTATCAGGAATTACACATACATATTCTGGAGGAAGTAGGGTAAAAGAAAACAATAAAAAGGCATAGCTAGAAACATGTTTTGGTAATACTTTATTTTGCTCCCATTTCTTTCCCCACCAAAATACTATGGAGTACCCTTCAATCAAACTCAAAACCACGCCCACATTTCAAAAGTGACAGACAGAAGTCCCGCCTTCCACTACCGGATGTCCCACCTTCCACTTTAGCCGGATGTCCCGCTCCGGAAGTCCCACACTTCGACTCCGCATAAATTATTAATATTGTTTTAAAGCATAGTGATATTTTTGAAAGAGAGATCCCCGAGAATATTGTATCATAATCGTCAACTTCAAGACACTCTGTCTGCCGTGTGTGGTCGCCATTTTGTTTATTATCTGTGTCATAAAGCCTGTGGGCTTTCGGTGCATGACATATTGGCTACCACCACGATTATGTTTATAAAAATGATGTCATGGTATATGATTTTGTGAAAAAATATCAGTATTGTATCAAAAATAGGACCTCGTGCTTGTTTAATCATGGAACTTGTTCTTTACAAATGTTTAAAGATTGTTACAAACTGTAACTTGTGTAAAAAAAGAAAAAACACTACACATGAATAATTTGAAACATTAAAGTATCTATCCATCCATCCATCCATCCATTTTCCAAACCGCTTAATCCCTCATGGGGTCGCGGGGGTTACATCAAAGTATCTTTATTATAAATTCTTTTCTCCAGTTTTTATTTCATACAGACTTTCAAGGTGAAAATTTCAACCATGCGGGGTTTTTGACTCTTTTGCTTCGAGCACGTCCGTTCTCGGCAGTGGGATCCTCAAAGTCTATTCCAGGGAATTTAGGGGACAACACAATTTTTCCTTTTCGTTTCATGACAGGTTTATCACCGTTCTTCTCCGATACACCTGTTTCTGTCATGCCTCTGTATTGGTCGCAAGCTTGCTGATTACTGACTGACGACACAGGGATGTTTAGCTCCTTCAAGGCAGCCATGAACGGGGTCCAACCTACAGGTTCCAGGGTCTGTGTTTTCCTCTTACGGGAGCAGAAGGTTTTTCAGCAGATCGATCAGATGTGAGCCCCCCATCACATGATCCCGGTAAACAAATTTGCCTTTCGAGGTCCAACTCCTGCCAACTTCGTATAACCTTTTCAGTATGTATTCAGCGTTTTTGCGATCTCTGTTAGGTAGCGCTGTTTATACCTCGTTTGGTCCAATTCTGCAGGAGAGGCTGTAAAACCGGTAGAGTCAGCCTCATTATTTTCAGGCATAGGGTCACACTGCATAGTTAAAGTCACCCTGGGTTCGTCCAACTGACCCTGCTTCATTAGAGTGAGATATCTCTGCAACAGAGCGTTGTACCTTTTAATTTTTTCATAAGAACTCAGTCCCGGTTCATTCAGAATCTCTCTCATTTTAGAATCCAAATCCTCTTCAGCCGTCTGTCTGATATAATGCTCTGACAGGGTCAAACGTTTGAACAAATGCGGTGAAACCAGATACATCTTTTGCGCCGTCCTAAGAGACATTTTCTGTCATCTCCTGGTTTCCATCTCCACCACCCATCACCTCTCCTAATAAAGGGGCCACGACGCTCAGCAAGGGAAGAATAAACCCGCCTGTTTGATTTTTCAGAACCGACTGTGTGTTTTAAACCGGTTCTTTTATCAGCCAGCAGTCTGATGATCTTTTTCTGCTTTTCCTGTTTTTTATGTTGAGAAGGAGATACTTCATTGTTACCTTTTAAGATATTCAGAGCTATCTCACACAAGGCTTTGAGAAAGTCGGGTGAGCAGTGGGCAAGAATGTCATTCCGTATCTCTGGTGTAGCGTGAAACAGAGCTCTGAATAAGGGTGCATCCTTATGCGCGTCGACATGATGAATTAATTTAACTTAGGTACATAGACAGCTGGCCACTGACCTGGGAGCATTCCAGTTCTCAGTCTGAAACGATCTGGGCAAGTGGGAGTCAGATCGACGATTAAATACCCATGAGGTTCTTTGGTGGCATCTTGAAAATTCTCCATAAAAAAAGTTTTCTCTGACGGAAATATTTGACGGGCTAATATATTCAGTTGCAGTTTATCTCTGGGGTTCTTAAACAACACCATATAATTAGTGTTTAAACTGATGGTACAGCTATACTTGCCTTAATGAAACACATTCTGAGTCAGCATAATAATGCTCATACTTTTATGATGCCGGTATTGGGTAAAAATCTTGATCACTTCTGGATGCTCTGAAGTCTGGAAAATTACATTGTCTAAAATAACCAAATGATTTTGATCAGAAGGAAACAGATTTTCATCATCAAAAGAATCAGGTAGTCCTTTGATGAATTTAATCTTTTTATGAATTTTTTGCAATTCAGAATACATACTTTGGAAACAAGTGTAAATCCAGACTATATTTACAGGAACAACATCCATAACATGGTTAAAATTTTGCAAAGCACTTAACAAAAAAAGATTTACCACAACCACTCGGCCCTGCTATTAGAAGTGAAAAAGGGGTTTTGAATCTTGGATCAAATTCAACCTCCTGTGCTTCACGGAAGAGTGACATTTTTTCCCATTCAGTTAACCTTTAGTAGCCAAATGGAAGGGTTGTTCCGTCAGGAAAAAGCCTTCTTTTATCATACGCCACCTGGAGCTTTTTCTGAAATATGGCATTTTGAAGCTTCTTTTATCTCTCCTGATGGTATGCTTTGGAGCCTGTAAAACATCCCCTGTAGAACCTTGCAAATAACCTTCTACCAGGTCTTTCGCGCTGTCAAAATTCATCCTCTCACTACATTTGTGTGTCTGAGTGATACCTTTAAATTTCATCACAACTTTTTTCTGGCTTCTTGTCTGGTAAGCATAGCTTTTGGGACCTGCTGAAACAAATTCCTGTATGGTATCACCTGCTAAATCCCCAAAAAAAATTCCCAGCTTGAGTGAGGTCTGATCCGGTTTAATCACGTAGATCAAGCTGTCCGTGTCAATGTACCAAACACACTGTTGAAGTCGTTCGAGACAGGTGTACAATTTAAGACGTGCATGCGCAGTCGGAAAGGCAGCAATGAAGACATTATTCACCTTGTTGGGTGGAGAGATGCAGTGCTTGTTGTATTTCCACTGAACCATACACAATCATCGTTCAGAAAATGAAAGTAGCTCACTGTGTTTACCTGAAAACAGGAAATTAAAAAACTCATCGGGCTCGCTCACGATGCTTGTCTGAGCCAAATCATTTCTCTGTGCAAATTTTCCCCAAAAACTGACACAATTTAGCCAGCTGCCTTTCAGCCGGATTCACCTCGATGTTCTCCATATCCAGCTGGATGCCTTGCACACGTTTGTAGTCTGCCACATATTTCAATCGACTTTTCTCATCCATCGCTTCAGCCGGGAAACCTGAAGCTTCCTGCTTACTAGTGATGGTGAGATGAAGCCTTATAAGGCATTGAACCACTTGAGCCAACTGGTTCGAGAAAGGGTTCATTTCTTGGAGCTTCATGTGCACACAAAACCACCTACTGGCCAGGTGTATAATCACAGCCAGCTGTATCTTAACACGTGTGATGCATTGATTTTTTGTCTATTATGACTTTTGGGAATGACTTCACAAAAGGTGTAGGACGAAATTATTTATGTATAATAAAATATTGTTTGAATGTATTCTGTGTGTAATTATTCCCAAAATAGTAGTGTCATGTGATATGGCATGGTGTGTAATAATCAGACCTCTCAAGTTTGATCAAAAGTTAAGAGTGATATTATGCTAATTTTGGGGGGGGGGGGGGGGGGGGGGATTATGGTCAACAATTTCCCCTCAGCAGCAACACTGAAGCACACAGAGGTTCACGCTGCGTCTTTACGCACGATCCAGCTGCTGATGTCTCCCTCCTTTCAGCTCAATGCACTTCTAGGCTGTTACAGTTTCTAACATTCTCATCACCTTTCACAGCGACAGGTTTCTCAGTCAGTCGCCGCGCTGACCAGACAAATTTCTATTGCTCTCGTCAGTGCGGCGGTGTGGTGGGCGGATTTTACCCCCATTGGTGCGCTGCGTGCAACGGATAAACAGTGGTACTAAAGGGAACAGGGGTACTGACAGGTCTGAGATGAAACCCCTGATGTTACAAGTTCTTTAAAATGACCCTTAAAAGTGCACACCTGAATTAAAGCGCGAGGCAGCACGCCCACCGAAGCGCCACTGATTGTATGTTGTTAAAAACAAAAGAGCATGAAACACAGCTAGTAACTCTCCTATTGACTTTAACTGGCACACGTTGCTACCGATGTGAGGACATTAAACGTAGTGTTTCACGTTTTGAATGGTGAACGGTGATAAAAGCACCTGCTCCGAGGGAAAAGAGGGGGGGAGAGGAGCAAGCGCTGAGGCACAGAAATACGGTGCATGTAGTTAAAAAATGCAGAATTAATAAAAACGAAACTTATAAACAGACCAAGTGGCGTTTTAAACTGCATCTGGTTAGCAGAACTGTTTTATGATCCAGCGTGCAGCCATGACTGGTTCTGAATGAACTGGTCATCTGGCAAAATCTGAGCCACTTCCCGAAGCAGTCACGTGGTACAGCTGGGCAGCGAGGCTCTGGACGTCATCGTTTTCGGCTCCTCCCCTAAATGAAGCAAGCTTCGATGCGCGCTTTACGGAAACGCCCCCTCTATTACTCGACACACGCCTCGAAGCCTCGGCACATCACGTAACATCACTACTGCTTACCCTTGAGAAAAGTGTGGATATACGGTTTAAAGATTCAACTGCTTTGTTTTTCAAAATGCCAGACCTCTGTGATTTCAGCGAGGAGGTAACCCTGTTCTAAAGCTTTGCAGAATTCCACACTTACCCATACACCTGTTAGCGCTTTCTCTTGGTCAGAGTTGGTGCAGGGACCTGTCTGATAGTTCATTTCGGCGCAAGCCCAGCACAGAGTGAACACAAGTTTACCAGTAGATGTCCTGTATGGCAAAACTGGGGAAAAAAGACAGCGCGGAGGAAACACCCTCGCCCTGATAAACCCAACGTAGCTAAGGGGATCGTCAAAATATTTGTAAATGATTTTGGGATGGCCGAGTGGATAGCTGAAGTTTGCATTCACTTACGGGTACAGGTAAGTAAACTCAACATAATGCACTGATTCCTCCACCCCAGCCGTGTACCTCAGCCTAAGAGCACAAGTTCTGCTGCCAAACAGAGCTTCTTGTGGGGAAAGAGGCTCCGGTGCGCTGAAACACTCCAGAAACCTTTTGAGACCCGTGTGCGACGCCTTCATCAGAATCCAATCGTGTTCCCACATAACCTGTAATTGCACGCCGTAAACCGATTGCAATAGCCTGGCTCTCTCCATGGTAGCTAAGTCCTTGAAGTTTTCTATGTGATGTGATGTGTTCCCCACCAGGGGGGCTAAAATACTAGCAAGCTGTTTAGCAATGTTATATGTTACTGAATTAATGCTGCTGACAATGGGTCTAAAATTCACAAGGTAGGAACACGACTCAGACCTAAGATGAGCGGAGTGGTGTATGCAGTTCAGTGCAGTGAGGAATGTTCTGATCTTTATATTGGAGAAATTAAACAACCTCTCCACAGCTCTCCACGGCTCAACACAGGAGAGCTACCTCCTCAGGACAAGACTCTGCTGTCCACCTACAGTTTAAGGACAAAGGACACTCTTTTGAGGACCAAAATGTTCACATTTTGGACAAAGAAGACAGATGGTTTGAAAGGGGTGTGAAGGAAGCCATCTACGTTAAGAGAGAAAAAACAACTTTGAACAGAGGAGGAGGCCTTAGGTTTCAACTCTCAAAGACACACAACACAGCTATAGGATTAATTCCGGCCAACCATTACCTTAACTCTCACACTCATTCGGGTGATCAAAACATTGTTCCTTTAAGCCAAGCCAATAACGACCCGGACGACTCCTCGTTACAGAGGAGTGGACCAGTTTCGGTCCAATCTGCTGTCTTAATGGCTTTAACGACCACCCATTACTAAGGGGTGGTCCTGTTTCTGTTGAATTTGCATGTTATCTAAGCTATTACAAGGCCTTTGTTTGCCAGTTGTATAAAGCTTGTTACTCCACATTACTCCAGACTTTTTGAATTGAGAGAGCTTCCTGGAGAGGAAGCGAAACGTCTTCAACTACGGAAAACAAGTCCAGTTGCTTTGTTTTTTACCTTTTTTTTGGATAGAAATCCCCATGCGCCTAAGACTTCCTCTCTGCCCTTCGGTCCAACAACAATCTTCACTATTATGACACATTTTAGCCTTCCTGTTATGTGATACTGGAAGCCCAAATGAACAGCAGACATGTATCAATGTATTGCCCTAGTTCCCTTTTATTTAACCTATAACATTTATTGGCTTTCTCAGATCTTACCATATCACTAATACTGAAGTAGCTAGCATTGAGTCTCTTTCCGCAGTAACAAGCATCGTCACAGGGGTGGTGCGCTCACAGAGTAGAAAGAGATCAGACTTATAAGCTTCTGACTCGTCGGTCAGCAGTCAAGGCTCATGAAGATGAAAATCTGCAGATTCCAGCCACTAACCAATTTCTCCATGCATTTCTAGTCTACTAGTCTACTGAAGCTGCTGCCCCCGCGACCCGACCCCGGATAAGCGGAAGAAGACGGACGGACGGACGGACATACGGACGGATTTCAAGTCTTCAGTAGGATTCAAACCTCCCAGTCCCATGACCACGTTACTTGTGGCATGCAAACCACTGATTTGCGCAGCAAGATTGTTGTGACAACTCTAACCCCCAGAATCCACATCATCCACTCCTGTACTTGTCCGCTCTGTTCCAGATCGCCTCTGAGCTCCTAAGGAACTCAGTCTTGCGCCACTCTGAATTCCTTGGGGCTCGAGGAGAGCATGTGCAAGCGGTATGCGTTCACGCCATTTAAAAATAAGGGGATATAACAGAGCCGTATATGTTTTTGTATTTAATTTGTGTTTCAGCTTACGTTAATACACATTTAAATCCACACTTCATTATTTTAAAGGAATTTCAGTAGAAAATAGTGGGCTATTTTTCTCTGACTGGAGTCCGACGGACTGGAACGAAGTAGAAAACAGACTTGTTCCGTATTTTGACAGTGAAGGACAGAGAGCTTGTCCGCTGATGATGACGTTCGGAGAAGTGATGGAAAATGTGGGGGGAAAAAATTCTCAATTAAAATAACAACATAGTTGCTCCATCGCATGGACATTGCACGTTTGTGAACAGAATGGAGCAGTCACGGAGGATGGGAAATGTTACCGTCACTGTACGGACCGACAGCAGCGATCACTCAAAAGATGGTCCTGAACATGCAGGGACAAATAGGTCACAAAAACATTTGATCCAAATTCTGGTAAGAAAGTTCTATTTAAAATATCTCTTTTTCACTAAGTTGGTGAAAACACATCACGTTATTGTTGCCTATGAGCTTAGAGCGAAAACTGAATGTCTCTGGGTGGAGCATGGAGGTCCAACTGACCCGGTGTAGAAAGATTAGACGTGCATAGAGGTCAGTGGGGTCCTATCCTAACAGACTCAGATCGTTTTTAGCTCTGTAGCAACTTTTATGCTCAGTTCAGTGATGTATGAACCTCAACAACCCCCAGTACAGCTGAACTTGCTCAGCGAAAACCGCTTTAAAAAGTAGGTTTTGCTAAAGTATGGTTTTCTGTCACATTTTCAATAGCAACCTGTACAATACTAAATAATACCATCAATCACTAAAGTTCAGAAGGATGAGCAAGATAAGTATAGCACGACTACTTCCTGCAGGTTTATCACCAATGGGTTTACTATGCAATAAAGTGAGTCAGGTGACATAAAGCTACAAAGTCTGTGTAAAAGAGGGTGGTCTGGATGGACAGACAGATGCTGAAAGTATGCTTCTTTATTTTTCAGAGGGCCTCCATCACAGCGAGCCATGAATGTGCCAGCACTACAAATCCAGTAAATGCAGTCAAGCAGAAGAAATTAAATCCAACATGTATCATCTTAAAGTTGAAAGTACACGCTGAATCACTGAGTTTTTGGTCACGTTTTTTTGGCTTTGGAGATAAGCAATAAACATTTACAGCCTCTCCGAGAAGCTTGTACACTTCAGGGAGTTTGATTGCTTTACAGACTGCTGCCTGATGCTCCATTTGCACTGGGCTTCAATATCTATGAGAGAACCACTGTGTTGGACTTTAACGGTGCAGCGTTACACACCGAAAGCACTAGCAAGTCATGGAACCAGAATGCTGCTATTAATCACCAGTGCAGAAGCTACTGAAACGAGCATGTACAAAACATAATTTTTCACCAACTGTATGTGACTGCTGATTAACAGGTTTATTTGTCAACCTGCAATATTCTCAGCATAAGCTGAGTGAAAATGGCGTTCATGCAATTATATCATAGTTCAATCAGGAAATAAAATTTCATTGAAGTCAACGCACTTTTGCTGGAGGCTTTTACAGACTACAGACACACTGGCTTCTTACACTGCCTCGCAGAAATATTCATATCCCACCTTTTTTCATTTTGTCATGCTACAAGCACAAAGTTCAGTGTACATTATTAGGGATTTAAAGTGAGGAAGAAACACAGATTAGGGCATCATTGTGCAGTGAAAGGAAAAATACATAATTTCAGCATTTCTTGCAAAAAAAGACATGACAAAATGTCAAGTGTTGTATATGTATCGTGACGGCCTGTCACTATAACAAATTTTGCTCTATGGTAGACTGTTACAGAAATTATTGGGATTTACAGCTGTGAAATTGCCATTTGTGACAGGTATGTTCTCCCAGGCAATATGTATTGGGTGTATAATATTTACAACATTTTTCGAAATCCCAGCTTTTCAACTAAATTAAAGGGCAGCATCTCTTTAGAGATGAAACGAACTACGGTGTCTGAAAGTGCACACCAATTCGCAATGCCCTTTTTGTATTTGGTTTGGCGATTAAATGCTCCAGTGACTGAGGATTGTCAGGAAGACTGAGGCGACCCACTGGTTGTAGTAGTTTTTTGCCCAGCTGTGAAAAACTGCATTGGGTGATTGTGTTTTAGGTGCAGCTGCAGGTTTGTTGTATTGCTGCTTTGGAACAAATGTGACATACTGGCTCATCCAGATTGTTGGTCAACACAGTTGCTCAACACAATTCTTTGGTTTAAATCCAATATGTTCCCAAACTGCCGGTATCATTTTCAATTTTAAAACCAATCCAGCGTTTTTTTTTTGTCTTTTTTTCCCAAATCTCGACTAGAAGGGGAGAGGTGAGTGGAGACCGATGCACCGGAGTGAAACCTTCTGTCATCCAGTCTCTTTGGTAGAAGGAGAGGAAACTGCAAGGAAAATAAACAAGCATGCAAACGGAAATTAGGATTTAAATGTATAAAACAAATAATTTATCATGCGAATAATGGCTTTATTGCTTATTGTAAAAGGCTTACGTATACATGTCTTCAGCCACCACCCAACAAAACGAGTCAATACTTTAACACTCCTGCTGCATCTACAGCTGTAAGGTTGCTTTAGCTCTGTCCTAAAGCGAAGGCTGCTTTAGGGGTGTTGGACTAAAAGAGGCCTGAGGCAAACCACCAGTTTTTAGTTTATCTATTTTTTGTAAAAAAAAAAAAAAAAAAAAAAAAAAAAGAAGAAAAAAACACATGTACTGTATCTATTACATACTGAAGTTTGTGGCTGTAACATGAAAACATGTAGAAAAGTTTAAAAGGTGTGAATACTTTTGCAAGGCGCTACATATTTAACAAAGGGCCCCATTCAGCTCCAGTCAAAAAATTTGCATTTTGCTTTTCTAAATAAAGATTTTTTTCCTCCCTGTAGCTACGTCCTCCCTGTTCTCCCAGGTTGTTCAGGTCCAGTCACATTTTATCTAACTCAAATGAAGGATAGGTCACACTAAGTATTCAGGGAAAACAAAGTGCTGGAAGAGAAGGCGTGGACGAGCCAGAGTGAACGTCCACTGGCTGCTCTTGATGGATGATGCAGCACGACTAAAATGTGTATTTTAGATCTTACAGTCGCACACAGCTCATGGCTGGCCCACACACACTTGCACAAATCCTGATCTTTTTTTCTCTTTTATAGGATTGACACTAGAATGAGGTTTTCCCCATGTTTTTCCTGTTCTAACAAACGCTTGGCAACAATTATGCCACATCCCTGTTGACTGGAAGAGCCTCATCCATATGAGCATCAGCGTGCCGCATCTTAAGTCAAAGACCCCATAATCCATCAGACTGAGCGACAGCCTCTTTTCCTCTCTCTTATCCCCTGTGGAATGAGATTGTTGATAAATTTATTTTACGTCAAAGCAAATTTATTTTTAGCACACACAACAGAAGCAAAATGACACATCAGGATCCAGAACCACTCAGCAAAACACCAGGCGTTACAAGAGGCAGACCAAATTATCCAGAACACAGCAATCGCTCCCTCTAAAGCTCATTTGGATTAGTTTCAAATCAGTGGCTGTGGTAAATAAAAACTTAGAAGGTGGTAATCAAAGTGATTTATATCAATTTGATTTTCTGTGAAAATACATTGTTTATTAGTTTCTGTGGGGGGGATTCTCAATTCATTAGAATTTATTTTAAAATATGCAAAGAGACAGCTCCTTAGACTTCCTGGCACCTGAAGAATGTACTTGAAGCCTCTTAAATGTGTAAAAATAAGCGACATTAACAAAAGAGAAGAATTTGATATCATTTAAGACACCAGAGGAACTGACTTAAGTCTTGATGAGACCTTTGGTGAGTCACTAAGACTTTGAAAAACAAAAACAATACGTTCCATTATCACTTACGTTCTGTTGAGTTAACCTGCGGCACACTAATCCCCCGATCACTTTAATTCAATCATTAGGATTAGCTGCTAACACTATAAAACACAGTTGGATGCGTAAACCTGTCCAACACACATTTGTGCATCCAATCCAACTGATGCGTCACATAATGCAGCCATTGCTGCTCCCCAGGCTAGACAATGGACACAAAGTCCATGAGCTGTAATCAATCTGACTGAGCGGAAACAGTTTGGGACAACAATCCCAACCAAATCCAGGGCCACCCTCTCCGAGCCTGGCTGCCTCAGGCGAAAATAAGCCCAGGATTACACAGGATGTACAAGTACAAACTGGCAAGTTGGATGAGCCAATTATTTCTGACAATGAGCGTGCAGTGTCCAGCATAGCTGACCTACATTGAATCTAAGAAATGTCATCTGACAAGGATCCTTTCCAACCTGGATGGACCTGCTTTGTGTCCCCCGGCACCTCCACCTCCTGACCTAAGAGAATTTCCAGACTCTCCCTCAATTTTAATTGAGGCAGGTCTCGGCTGTGGACTTATTCCTCTATTTTTAAAACCAGCTAGAGCTAGTGTATTGTTAACACAGAGAAACATAATAATATTTTGCATGTTTTTTATTTTTTTGACCGTCAAATTTCTGCCCCGGGCTTGAGACACCGGGATGTAAAATCCCCGGGATGATGTGAACCTGCAGAGGATTAATCTACTGCTGTGGAAAATGAGAAGCCATTTATCTCTCCCCTTGGGAGTAATATTCTAAATCCTTCAGAGAGGAAGAGCATCCAATTGATCTCTATGCCTTCTCATCACTTGTACAACCCTATGGGCTGTTGGGAAAGCCCTGATGCAGAATGGCTGTCGGCTGCATCTCTCTGACTGATAAAGCGCCCCGAGAGCTGTGACTGTGCAGCAAGAAAAGCAATTTAGCTTGCGCTGTTTTTTCAATCCAAAAAACCTGAGGTTTAAATGGGTGAAAAGATGGCACACAGACATGTTCAAGTTTTGAGATAAGTTATAAATATGAAATCTTCTGTTCAGCATTAAAATCGGTATCGACAATGTTGGTTATTTTTAAACATATCTAAATCGGTACGATAAGTAAAACTAGGGTGATATTTTATGTGGTATTTGTTGGTGGCATGCAATTTTGGTAATGCACCGATTTAATATCGGCCCATCTCTAAAATTTCCAGTAATCCCCCCCCCCCTTCTCTTGTTTCAAAAGCTTTAAGACTTTCTCTGTTCTGAAGCTTAGAAACCTGACCTGAAGGCAAAAAAAAAAAATACAATCAAAGTTTATATAGCAGGTATTCATAAAACTTGATAAGCCTTTTGTTTCTTCAAAAAAGGTCCATAAAGGTTTCGTGACTCTAGACAAAATTTATTTGTTCGGTGTGAGGGTAAAAATGCCTCTTTGGATTGCAAAGGTTGACGACCCCTGTGTTGGGAGAAAAACTTCCAATGCCAATTTAGCCTTTAATTTAACTGTAATGCATTTTGGGAGACAGCCCTTCTTTCCACAATGAATATCGTGACATTTTCATTTCTCAGGTACTTGCTATCAGCTTCTGGCTGTAAATATTGTAGCAAGATTGAGATGGCCTGCTAAAGCTTTTTGAGCTAGTGATATGGTTTGCACCTTGATTTTTTGTCACACGTAATGGCTACTACTTTTTAAGAGCTAAAATGAGCTGCATCTTCAACTGCTTCTGAGAATACCATCATTGAAAATGAAAATAAAGCAACAGCTTTTCCCAAACCGATGAGTCTCTGGAAGAATTTAAAACAAGGCTAATCGTTTTAATCCTTATCTCTGTAAAACAGGCTCCGAAAACCGTTCTTGCCGTTTAAAACAATTTAACCCGAAAACACTCTTGGAAAAACAAATTGGATGTAAGGTAGCGCTCCTTGTTTGAGGAAAGGTCACAGACAAAGGAGTAGAGAGGCATCGCTGTGAGCAGGCTGCTGGTATCAGAGAGAGGAATGTTTAGCCCAGTGGCCCTTTGATGACTCATCTAAATAATGTCAATCTCTAAAGAAGGCTGCGCTTGATTTCCATCGATCCTGTGTTTTCACTGCTACCGCATAAAGAAAAAGGTCTGAGTCAACTTCCACATCCCTATTAAATTGAGTATAAAATGTTCATGTTTTTGAGTTCATTCTGATGCATAGCAAGCAGCTACAGCGCTCCCACAGGTTTAGTGACAGGGTGCCCGTAAATCCAGCATTTCCTCATGTTCAGCTTGTTTCATACTCAGGTTTTGCTTTAATTCAGCAACCGATTTCAGCATCTAGGTCACAAAGGGCTCTCATGAAGACATCAGGGTCAGAGTTACAAGCAAGCTGGGCATACTCCTTGGTTTCATCCATTGGCAATTAGGAAAAGTTTGTGAAAAACTAAGTAAAGCCTTAAAAAACCCAAGATAGTGTAAAAGACAGACAACACTAAAATATAAAGTGGGTAAATTGTAAATGGCCTGTACTTCTATTAGTTCTTTATTAAGTCCAGAGGACCTCAACACGCTTCACACAAACTCCCACGCTGACGGTGGTGAGCTACATTTGTAGCCATAGCTGTCCTGGGGCAGACTGACAGAATCAAGGTCGCCATACATCAGTCCTCTGACCACCGCCAACAGGCAAAGCGGGTGAAGGGTCTTGCCCATGGACACAATGACTGAGACAGTCAAAGTCACAGTCACAGGGGCTGGGGTGAACCTACTGTTTCAATAGATCTCGATCATGCTGCATTAAAAAGATGCCTTCTAGATCCCATTTGAAACACAGTAAAAGAAAGTGGCACTAAATCTCAATTGCTTCTCGGTTATTTTTTGTCATGTCCCCCCAGGAAGAAGAAAACATTTCATATACGGTTCTACTAAACTTTCACATTAAGACAAAGTTTCATGCAATTCTAGTTCAGATGTCAGAATAGTTTAGTTGTCATTTAGACCTAAGTTAATAAATGCTCAATAAAACTGTTAGTAGGCCTGAAGCTGGAAAAGAGAAGCAAATGAACACGGTAATGCAAAGTTACTGAGAACAGAACTAACATCCATGGCAGTTTGTAAGATGGATATAAAAACACAACAAATGAATAACGGCAATACATTTTTATTGGAGTAAATAATAGCCTAACCCGAACTGTTCGAATGAGCTTAAATATATAACAGATGTAATGTGTGAAAAGTAAAGGAGACCAACATCAGAATAACATCATTGGTAACAGTAAACTGTTGGATGCATCATTTAACATCAGACATAAGCTCTTTGTATAGGTTGGTGAACATACGATCTCCATGTCCACCTGCATCAATTCGTACACAAGCACTGCCATCTGGTCTCAACTTTCTTTTCTTTTTTTTTCCAGAGCACAAGACTTTAAATTGCAATCACTGCCAATATAAGTGAGTGCAATATTTCAACTGCAAGACACTACTCAGAGGGAATACTTGGTAGGTAATTATGTTTCAGGTTTATTTCAAATTGCTGTTTGCCAATAGTACATTCAGCCAGCAGAATGGACTTTCTCTGCCCTCTATACCTATCCATGACAGCATTTTATGGTTTGGGGAGAGTGGTGAGGACATCATGACAATGGAAAGGGAGTAGAAAGGAAATGTGAGTTAATCAGAATCACTATTATCACAATATTCAACAATTATTTTGCAATATCACTTTTTCCTTAAAATTCTGCAGCATTTTTTGTAACCATTCAGAAAGCATTTCATACCCATGCACCTATCAATAGTGCGTGGTAGTAACATTAGATAATTACTATCCCTGATCAAATTAAAATACCTGAACAACCTCCTGGTGATATATTTAAAGGCCACATGGAAAAAGTCTGGCACAAAAGGACCAAAACTGGACCAAGTACAAAACGGTGAAGGTATGACACGATCAACACCCATAAATACAACATACTGGATTAAAAGCTCCAAATCTGACAGAGCAAATTATATGACAGTCACTATAATGACAAAGCTCAGTTCCAAAAAAATGGAAACCAAATTTACATAGAAAACTGCCTGGGTGTTTGAATATATTAAAGACATTGGGACAAAATGGCAAGAAGTTCACTAAAGCTTTGACCTCCTAAAATGTCTTTTACATATAACTGTTTCACTGTTAGATAAGGATCAGCAGAGCCTTATTGTAAACAGGGTACCTAGTGAATGTTATTTTCAATAGAAAATATCCAGCTTTTCACTCTACTGCTTGAAAGAGTCATGTCTGGTCTAGATATGCACTGATTTAGTTTTTCCAATCCGATACCAATACCTGGGCTCGGACGATATCCGATACCGATTCCATACTACTGTTTAATGAATAAACCGCGTTCCTTGCCATTTGAGTGAAGTTATCAGGCTAGAAATAAACATTGTTAAAAAAAAGTTATGCATGTTCTTTAGCATGGTGCTTTTGGAGGTGCTTATTTAAGTTTGTGGTTTTAATTTACCAACCTTACCACCCCCCCTCACAGCTTATGCATTGCAGATGCTGCATGTTGCAGTCAGACTTGTTGGCGTATCAAGTTTGAAATGTTTCCAAATAGCAGGCTTGGCGTGCTCTGCGTAACCGCCATTGGAAACATAGAATGGAAGTGACTAGATCTGCGTAATTGTATAGCTGTGTATGATATTAATTTAAAAAAATGACTGGATCGAAATGCTGGATCGGCTTCAATCATCCGATATATGATCCAGCTAAATAGTCAATATCGGAGCAGATATCCGATCCGGGTATCGGTGCATCCCTAGTCTGATCAGAAAGAAGTCTTTCAGTGTGTGCCAGAGCAGATTGAATTCAGATAGCTAAACTAATGCAGGGAAAGTGTATTGGAGAACCTCTATGAAAAGATGAACCACTCTTCAGCACGACCAAGTTAAACGACTGGATCACCAATGGCACCAATTCCACAAATAATCAACAGCCATAGAAAATGTATCCAATCTCTTTTTACAAACTTTTTTTTTTAAACATAAACATGGTTTATACAGGAATGAGTAACTCTAATTTAATGCTTTTTAATGCTCTTAGAAATAATTTTAATGCCACTCTCAGACAGACAGACAGACAGACAGACAGACAGACAGATAAATGTCATTTTGTTTTACCTCGTGTTAAAGTGCTATTTGAATAATGATGATGATTATGATCACCAGAAACTTTCGCATCACCTCCCAGAAGCTGGAAAGAAAAGAGACAAAAACATATTTCACACCTCACTTAGTAACTCAGGGAATTATTTTAAACTAAATATTTTAGGCTAAAACAATAAACTGTTTATTGGTTGTTTTTTCTTCAATCCCACCATTATGTTTAGTAATTTCTGCCAAATGCTGCAGGATTTTGATTTAATCCATCTGAATGCAGTATTTGCAAGCCTTACTCTGATTGGATGAAAAGAAACCTTTCTGTGATTGGCTGGTGAGGTGGACAGTTTTTGAAGTCTCGAACGCACAGACAGAGCCGAGCGAACGGAAAAACCAGACATTATATATTATGTCTATGGGAGAAACAGCCGAGCGAGCGCACAGCTTGTATTGACCGTGGAAGGAGCAGGTCTAGCGCGCGAGCAGACACGGAACTGAACGCAAGGATAGTGGGTTGAAAAGAGTTTATCAGAGTTGAGCGTGCGCCAAACAGGTTTTGAGCGTGTGCGCATGATGTTTAAACGCCAAATACCTGTCTCACTGCGCGCTCAAGCAAAAGGCACAAATATCGCTCCATTAGTTGGGATGGAATGCTGACTGAAAAATAAGAGGGTATATGCTGTATACCCTGGACTACACCACTGCCTGTCCGACTTCATGTGAGATCGTGAAGCATTGACACCCATTGTGCAAAGCTTAATTTTATTTTTACAAACACGGCAAAATCCTCGTCATCTTTACCGTCGACAGGCTGCAGCCGAACTCCTCGTTTTCCATCCACTTTTGTTTAAATTAGCATTTTCCCCATTCTCTAGCTCTTTCTCCGCCTCGAGCTTCTTTTTCAAACATTGTAAAAACCATTGACATCATATATGTAGACGCCCCGTCGTTGGATGAGAGGCGTGCTGACAGAGCGGCCATCTTAGGTCAGACCAAGCTGCGCTCAGAGAGAATACACGTCAATTCAGGAAAGTGGTACTTTATGTTTTCAGATACTCTGAATCCGGTGAATTCTCAACCGATTTCCAGATAAATTAGCTGACTGAAATCGTCACCCTTTTAGGGGCTACATGGGACCAAATGATTGATAGTATTGATTTGTATTGACAGTTAGCAACTTCCAGAGCTACTTCCCAGGATGTCCGACTTTTACTCCGCTTATGGGTGCGCAAATAAAAGGACACTACGAACCACATCCCGGGGAATTACCTTCCATAAGTAAGATTTTATGAGGATATATATAAAAAAAAAAAATCGGTTCAAAGCCCTGATATATATATATATATATATATATATATATATATATATATATATATATATATCAGGGCTTTGAACCGATTTTTTTTTCCCCAATCGGAATTATAACGTTTACGGTTATGAGTTCCACCAATAAATTGACGTTCCCGAACCGGTTACAACAAAAAAATACTGTTCCCAGAACGGTTAATTTCGTTCCTTTCGTTTGACAAATATAGCTATTGATATTGTGTTTAAAATGAGCGTTTTACTTAACGATGGATCGTAATTTACCTCTTATTTAAGATGTGTAGCTCTAGTGGAGACACCGCTCTCTCTCCATTCAGTCAGCGAATGTGTGATGTGATGTCACACAGGAAGTGAACCTCAGCTGTCATGGTAACGTGCGCTAACCTGACTCCGCCAGCTGTATGTTGCTCCGCCTAGCTTCACTCACATACATCTGGGACACCTCTATCCCAGCAAACACGTCCTGGTGGGGCCCATAAGGGCCTCACTTGGGCTAGAAGGGCTTCAGCTGGGCTTTGTTGTTTTATTATTTTATTTTTAAGTAGTTTTTAAGAGCCTTTTAAAAAAACACGTTTTGCTAAAATGTCTTGCAAACGAAGGATGCTAAGAATTTAGTATTTCATTAATTGTGGCCTTTATTAACTAACTTTAGAAGGGGAAAAATAAATTACCACAATTCTCAATTCAGTCACTAGGGGGCAGTGAACACGGGACAGGGGAACGTTTATAATGTTCACATTTTAATCATTTCACACCTAAATTAGTATCTTAAAAATCACCCAAGCTAACTAAACAAATACGAAAATTGTCTGAAACAGAACTAAACCTTGGATCGTCCAGGATCATCCATTAGTCTCGCTAACAAAACAGTTATATTTCTACCGGAAGTGGATTCCGACACCACGCTTAGCCGGAAGTTAACAGACGCCATCTTGTTGGAAGGACGTTGTTTTTATCCTTGGAGAGGAGACGGTATTTCGGACGACATACGTTTTTTCGGAAAGTAACTATAAAGAGTGCAGGAGCTAGGTTTAAAGTGTCTGCTGCAGACATAGTTTAGAGAATGCTACGGGTTTGAGAGTAATAACAGCAGCAACAAAAAAAGCCACAGTTTTAGGTGACCACGACCGCAACTGCTACCGCCGTCGGCTCGGAGTTTCGGCTCTGCGGCACATTCTACCGTCTTAAGGAAATCAGAGCT
The DNA here is from genome assembly GCF_011125445.2 of Fundulus heteroclitus. Taxonomy (NCBI): domain Eukaryota; kingdom Metazoa; phylum Chordata; class Actinopteri; order Cyprinodontiformes; family Fundulidae; genus Fundulus; species Fundulus heteroclitus. The sequence goes on from NW_023396579.1 coordinate 234,524, forward strand.
GGACTTACACTATTAGACCTTAGCTGCTTGGGCTGTTTAGTGTATTTATTTATTTTATTTATTTTTTGGCAGTCGGTATTTGACAGAAAGTTAAAAGGGCCGCGAGTAGACTACAACGCCTTTTTTTAACGCGCGTTAATGGCGCTGATGTTTTTTTCCCTCGACGCGGTTGTTCCAGTGACCCGCACTCAATGTTTCCAAGCCTGATTATTTCATACGACTTTAAGGTTTTTTTTTTCTATTTGCAGGTTGCTGTTCTTTGGGTTTGTTTCTGAAAGTGAAGTCGCTTTTTGACTCTTAAATAAGTGACGATGCAGTGCATATAACCAGCTGAAATCCCTCCGCCTTATAATGCACACATTAGCCTATAGTCACCTCTGTGATGTGATAAACTCAAAACAAATCTAGCTTCATTTTACATGGATTTAGATCTGTGATTAACCACAAAAACACATTTTCTAACCAAATCATTTGCAGTTGTTGGTTGGAGTTTATCTCCCGTGTTTGTTATCATAGCTGAAAGCTAAAACATTTCTCTTTTTTTTTTTTTAGAAATAATGGAGACTTCAAGAACAAAAAGGAGGAAAATATTGGCAAAAGTGGAGGAACATTTGCTTATGCTCGAAAAGGAGTCTATGGCTTTGTTGGCAGTTAATTCTGAGAACATAGATTCCATGGACACTTTCTACGATGCTTGCGATGAGAATTTATCAAGTAATCATGAAGAAGAAAATTCCACTGATGTTTTTTATGACAGTAACATTCCATCATTTGATCATATTAATGAAAATTGGGATTCATATGATATGCCAGATAGTGATAGTATAGATCTTACAATGATGGACAGACGCTGATCTCCTCTTCTTGTGGCAACAACTGTTTTTCTGTTGGGGGAAATGTTGTTATTGTGCAAAACATATTGTCACATTCCGGAACCGTTAAAGTACTGTGTAATTCCTTTGAAAACGCCCTGCCGTTTTTCCACCTATCCAATGGACTCCTCACTTATTGGAATTCATTTTGTCTTTAATTTATCTGAACACTTGCAGCTACTACCTGTGGAGGACTTAAAAACAAAAATGGTTCTGTTACCACACAAGACTGGATATGTGGCATTGCCACTCCTGCACTAGTGTGCTACCTATTTGTTTTTTTTGTTTTTTTTTGTTTTTTGTTATGCATGTATGAATTTCTATTGATGTGTATTTTTTTTTCTTTAAGCATGTTGCCTTTTGCAATTGTTGATTTTGAAAATGGTGGAGGATTGGCAGTGATTCCGACCAAATGGTTTATCGGGCCTGAGGAGGATGAATGCTACTGGTCACCAGCAAGAGTTAACATTGCAAAGGCGGTCATAGAGCAACAGGACCCCCACCCTGACTGGGCAATCTACAAGTTGACTGTCAAGAGAAAAGCAGTTAGTGTAACCGTCTTTCTTAATTAATGTATGATATGATGCGACATGATGAGCTCACCAATGATTTGGTTAGAATTTGTTCTCTGAAGTAATTGTAACTTTCTTTTGTATCTCTCAGACAGCAACATACGAGATAGCCCGTATAAAATTGGTTGAGTTTGAACAGAACACAGATGTCCCGACAGAGTCTGATTCTGCGGAGAACATTGGAGGGGAAGCGCAAAAAGAGGTAAGGCTGTTTGGATTATGCATGTATGTTAGTGTCGTCTCCCAGCACCACACACACTGATAGTCAATGGAAACACTGATGTCTATGTACGATTATATGCACAACTGTGTCACCTGTTGTATAAAATATATTGTTTTAGTATTTTGTACCCAACTACTTTTAAAACACTTCAATTCACTAAACTGTAACAAATAAATTATCTGTTTGTGCTGGTATATTTTACTGACACACATCCTGACACACAGTGATGCGAGTGAAACTGATTAGAATGTGTACTTTTCAATCGGCCCGTTTAATTGTCTGATTAAAGTGTCTGTGCTGACATCTCCTTTGCCTCTATCCAACTGGTCTACAATTACACTTTTTTGCTTGTACTCCTTAGGTCAGCCACATCACCACCCGAAACAAAAAAGGGACAACATCCTTGTTCGCATCCTGACAGTCCTTGAGGAACTCAAAGAAGACAATCGAGTCACTAGAAGGATGCTACAAACCATGGCACAGCGTGGCAGCAGTGGCAACACCATTTCTTTCATCCCAGATGGTTTCCCCCTAAAGACAGTTAGGGAGGTTGAAGTAACGGAGGAAAAACTGTCTGACCCAAGCTTCATGTCTGAACTGGTATGTATGTTAAGTCTAGGCTAGGCAAGGCAAGGCAAGGCAAATTTATTTATATAGCACAATTCAGTACAGAGACAATGCAAAGTGCTTTACATGATTAAAATATAGGAAAATAAAACAGTGAAATTTCATTCAGTTTTATTGGGGGGCTGGCAGTAGATCTGATCTGAGCTGCAACAAATCATCAATAAATTGAACAGTAATCAATAATTCAATTAACTGGCAACTATAGTTTTCTTAAAGCAAAAAAGTCCTAATTCTATGATTTCAGCTTCATAAATAACAATATTTCGGTCTTCTTTGTTCATTCATGGCCATAAACCGAGTATGTCTTTGTTTTTTGGATAGAACAAGAGATTTGAGAAACACCAACATATTTCAAAATGTTTTGACATTTTATTATTATAGCAACCAATTGATTAATTATTGAAATAATCAACAATTATACATTAAACTAAATCGATAGATTAATCAACAATGAAAATAATCTAGATCCAGAGTTTGTCTTTTTGTCCGGTTTACTCCAGTGGCTATAACAATGATTTAGCTGGGGGTGCGCTCGTGGCATAGCTGGTAGCGCGACCCATGTTTGGAGGCCTTTGGTCTGACCCGTGGTCCTTTGCCGCATGTCTCTCCCCTTCCTCCACCCCTTTTCTGTCAGTCTACTGTCAATAAAAGCGAGCCATTAAAAGCTGCAAAAAAATTAAAAATGATTTAACTTTGTACTGACTTTGTTCCCCCTTGGGTCACAGCAGTGGCAGACATTGGAGGGAGCACTGTGGATGAGGCTACAAGACGCATGATGGTCTTCACCATGGACCATGACCTGTCAAGGCAGTATAACTTTGTGGGCCGGAATGGAAAGCGGGAATTCAGGACATTAAAGCTGTTTGAAGTCATATTTGGTAAGTGCATGATGGATTATAACTGTAATATAATAACTTTTGTCGAGAGAAATTTATACTAATTTATTGTGACCATAGTGACCATAACATATATTTCCTGCAGGAGCTTTAAAGAAGAACAGCCTAATCAGCCAGATCACCAGGATGTGGAGAGGGCAGTGTCAAAATGGCTGATTGGATCAAGGGACAGGAGAGGCAATAGACAGGCCAGACAGGTCCGTCCTTCTCCCTCCTTCTCCCACTAGATCCACTTCTCGCTCAGCCGAAGAAAATTTGTTATGGGACCATTTTTTTTTCTGTTCCATTTTTTGTCTTGTATAAAACGTTCATAATTTGTATCATATTGTGTTTATTATGCATCTGTAAAATACATATTATGCTTTTGAAATAATAAAAACCTTGAACAATGACATGACATTTGTATTTATATAGTGCATAGAGGCAACTCGCAGTTGACTGCATCAAAGTCTTCCCAAGCAGCATTCACAAAAAATAATACATATTACAATAATAACACAAAATGACCCACTCCAAAATTAAATAGCCTGTAATAATAAAGGCTATACAGTGTAGGATATAAGGACCCATAATTAGCCGAGGGTCCAGTGTGGGTCCCATGTGGGTGAAAACTGGGTTGCCCATGTGAAACCCACCCTCAGCCCATGTGGGCTTGCCCACAAGGGGCCACCATGGAACCCACTGACAAAACTAGCTGGGGCCCAGCCCACATCTAAACCGCATGGGCCCCTCATGGGTGTGTTGGCAGGGATAGGAATTGCCTTTATTGAAGGCTGGGCCTTATCAAAAATCATTGCATATAATTGGATAAGCCACTTGTCTGTCATTTTTATCGACGTGCTATTTCAACCACTCACACCGAAGCCAACCCGTGACGCTGTGAGAGCGACGCAGGAAAAAAAAAAAAAGACAGGCGGCAAAGTGCTACAGGTCGGAGCCGATCCCGGGCCAACCGCGTTGAGGACTAAAGGCCTCCTAACATGGTTTGCGCTAACCGACAAGATGTCCGCGGCGGACGCGCCCCGGAAAACAAAACTTGCCAAATCCGGTCGGGAGAAGGGCAAAAATATGGTTTCCACCAACAAAAGCCTTCAGAGGTGTTCTCTGATGTTCTTTTAATGAAACAATATTAGGTAGATTGGACAACACGGAAGAAATAGCAGCATCCATGTTAACGTTTGCTTCCTCGACGAGCCTCCATTGCTATCAAAACAGTCTCATGTCATGGTCGCATCTCCACTACGTCACATCTATGAAACTCCAGCCCTGCGTCCTGATTGGCCAGACAATAAAATTGGTTGGAGAAATCACTTTCTATGGGCGATGTCTCAGATGTATGTGAGTGAAGCTAGGCGGAGCGACAGACAGCTGGCGGAGTCAGGTTAAATGTGCGCAGGAAAATAATTACTTCTTTTTTTTAGTTAATTAGGCAACGAAAACTTTGAGGAACGAAATAAAACCGGTATTAACCGGTTACCATTATTTTTAAATAAGTGTTGCAGTTTGAGAACATAAAAAATAATAACGTTTCCGGTTTTGTTTCTGTTCCCTGTAAAATACAAAAAGTTCCCAGTTTTCGTTTTCGTTCCTTGAACCGGTTCAAAGCCCTGATATATAAATAAACAAAACAAACAAAATGGTCCTAGATTACTGAACAGACATGATTTATGGGGGGAAAAAACAGAAATATTTTTCTTTTTGCTATGATTTTGTAATCTCTTTGATTCTAAAATGCATTATTTAGTTTTTTTGTTGATTTTTTTTTTCTTTTCTCCCTCACATTGCGGTTTGTATTATATAATTTTTAAATGCTGATCACATACTCTTAAAAAGTGGCAGATGGTCACTGATGAGTATCTGTTTTTTGTACAGTTTAAAGTGCCTTTGGTAAATGTACATAAAGCAGGAAGCTACCCTGTTGGAGCCAATTTACAATAAAAGGCATTGCGATGAATAGTGTACGAAAATATATATTTATCAAAAAACAATATATATATATATATATATATATATATATATATATATATATATATATATATATATATGAGAGATGTGTGCAATTTGTGTGTTTATTATATTAATATGTAACTGCAAAATATATAACTGCGATATCTCATCCAGTTTGGCTTCAGTTTAAATTGTTTTAGTTCTGAATGAATATGAGTAATCTAACTGAAAGGTCTGAAAAATGAGATCTGAGCTGCTTCCTATTCATTCTGACAGCACCTGTCTGATCTGTGGTCTGACCCAAGATGGCCGCCCTGTAGGCACGTTGGCCTAGCGGCCGGCAGCGTCCAGTGGGGCGTCTACGTATATAATGTCTATGGCAAAAACATATGGCTTTACGATCAACCGGAAGCAGTTCAGCGCGTTTGGTTCTGCGCAATCATGCGGAACCAGTTATATCTGATATAATATTTCCTATACGAGATATTTATCAAAAACTCTTTTTAGACATGTTAAACAGTTGAATTAGTTTTATTTAGCTGGCCTGAGGGCAAAGATGGACTGTAAAGGTTGCGGACCCCCACTCTTAACCATCTCTTCCCAGCACTTTGGTAAATAATGGCCTTGTTGGCATCCCCTACTTAAGGCTAGACATGGTGATGGCTGAACATGTCTAGGTATTTTGATCTATCTTGCCCTACAACAGTAAATCATTCCATTAAATTAACCTAATCCCCCCTGAACTAGTACTCTGGGACACAACATTTTCTCCCCTTCAGAGGATTAGTGACAGATGTTAGCAAAGTATTTTCAGTGCTGCCATTCTGGTTATTTTGTATCTAAAGAATGAAGGGCAGCTTTTTAATCGACAAAGATAAAGATTGAGCTCCAAAATCTTTTTTTCATCCTATGCAAATGAGAAAAGTCACATTAAAAAGGTCCCTTGCTCCCTACCCCGGTGAAAGCTTCGAAGAGAAATGTTCGATGCAGGCACCTTGGTGAGGCCAAGGTTGGTTGAGCTCCAGAATTGGATTTAAAGAATGCCTTGCTCGCTGAAAAGGGTTCTTTCTGAAAAGGAGGGCAGTAGTGTCAGCTGGCTCACGGTCACATTCTGCATTACACTCCTCCAACAATTCAATACAGAAGCGCTCGCAGCTCATCAACAATGAAGGGTGTTTATACAGAGCAAGTGCGTGGATATCTCAGAAGAAAAAAAGCAAAGCGAGCCATACAGAGAAGCTGAAAAGGGAGCACAGCGAACAGAGCGTTAAGCTTCTTCTTCTTAACTGGCAAACCTCATTGTGATCAGCAGCCTGTCCTCTGAGTCATGACGGCAGAATTCTTGCACAGCAACAATGTTCCCGGTAAATAATGGCAGACAATCAACCAGAGCCACCTACAGCTAGGTGCTTCAGAGTTTACTGAGACAAACATTATCATTCATGTAGGATTTACCGCTGACAGCAAGACCCCCGCATTCTTTGGTGGACTATATACATAGTCAGTGAAAGGTTGGCATAAACCCATAAAAAACCAGTTTGTTTTTTTCAGGGCGGAAGGGTTAAAAAAAACAAAAAAACTTTAATGGTTTCAAAAACAAGAATAGGGTGCGTAGGTTTGCATTTTTGTGTTAATTTTCCCAGGGTCAAAATTATCCAAAATTTTCAAATATATACATTCACTTTAATATTTGGTTAAATTTTCATAAGCAAGTCACAAAAAACATGTTTTGCTGCATCAATGAAAAAACATCTGATTTACAGAGTTAATCTTGGTTTTCTAGCACCGAACCAGGGTATGAACTCAGTCCATCCATATTTTTTTGGGTTGGGGTGAAGGACTTTCCAGAAACGTATTGTTAGCCTGTTTCTTTATTTCTTTATTGTTGTGTGGTTGGCATCATCGACCTGCAACACCCACCTTTCTCCATCTTGATCCGAGTTCAAGTTCGGGAAATTGTGGTTGTCCTCAGTCATTATTCCACTGACAGCACTTTGCTGACAGTGGAATAATGACTTCAAGCTTAACAGATTGAACAGTTTCTTCTACTTAAAAAGTAACGTTTTGACGACTCTAAACAGATGTCTTGACATTTAGAAATGGGCAAAGCTAGGTATTATTAAGTTTTTGGAAAGGCACCAAACTCAGCTGGATTACAATTTTGTGAATTTTGCTTAAAATTGTGACTTTCCAAATAAACCAAACAATATAAGTAAATTCTATATTTCCTGATGAAAAGAGGGTTAAAAAATGATCTGTATCTAACCCAATCGTCTGCATCTTCATCAGTAACACCAAACACCTTCACGTCCTCTTCAACCCATAAATCTCCTCTTTGGTCTTGCTCTGGGCCTCCTGCCTGGCAGTTCCAGCCTCAGCATCCTTCTACTGATGTACTCACCATCACTCCTCTGTACATGTCCAAAACACCTCAGTCTGGCCTCTTTGGCTTTATTTCAATACATCTAGCATGACCTATCCCTACTATTGCAAGACTTGTGCATTTTAGTGGCTACAAAACATGCATGGTAAAAGGTTCAACTAACTAAGGAACATTTAATCAGAAATTAATGAAGGTGCATGCATGTATTTCAAAAAGTGTATGTATAATATCAACCTTGTGTGAAATAAGACTAAATTCACAATAAATACAAACTTTGGTACTCAATGCTTTTTTTTTCTTTTTGTAAAACCACTGAAGTTGGTTTCCAGCTTTGAAGGACATCCGGGGCTTAGCACAGACCATTTTATGTATATACAGGATCACTTGAAGTGTTTTTTATTATTATTAAAGTAACAATTTACTTTGTCAAAATACATCTTTAACATTATGCTCTATCTATCTCTCTCTCTCTCTCTCTCTCTCTCATATATTAAATTATTTTTGTTCTTTGACAATGTATTTTGGGAAAAACTGGTTAGTTTTAAACTAACATATATGCTTGTGCCTGTTATGTTGCTCACATAAAACTAAGAACCACATGTGTTATTTTGTTATAACTTGTTTTAACTTGTGGTGGGAACCTACGACAATGTGTTGTTGGAAAGACTGATTCTATATTCCTTATTTTGCTTATATTTGCGCTATTATCTGAGTTTGCAATATTATTTTGCTTCACACACTGCTGAGATGCTGGGAACGGTTTTTGTTTTGGAAACGGGACGAACAGCTCAGATGGGAGGGAAAAGTGGCCACTCTCGCTCCCATCTGATACTTTGTTTATTGGTATAAAAAGGAGGGGACCGCCCTTAGTTGTTGAAGTCAGCCGTGGGTTGTATGAACGCCCGGCCACGTGGATTGTGCTCTAACCCGACTGACCGACTTCCCAGTCCTAACCATGGTAAGAGATGGAACAACACGCCTGTTTGAAAGCTTGTCGACTTTAAGTGCTTGCTACTTTGCGTGTGCAAAGTGCTTGCTGTTTTGTGTTGCTGTGTTCTGTGGGTAATAATAGATGTGGGCTTTATATTCTAACAGAAACAATGTTTGAGTCCTTATTTGTGTTTGCCGATCTCTCCCGATCCTGAAATAAACATTTCATAAAACACTCTCTCATCGAGGAAGCAAGTGTTAACATTGATGCTGCTATTTCTTCCGTGTTGTCCAATCTACCTAATATTGTTTCATAAAAAGAATATTAGAGAACGGCTCTGAAGGCTTTTGTTGGTGGAAACGATGTTTTCGCCCTTCTCCCGACCGGATTTGGCAAGTTTTGTTTTCCGGGGCACACCCGTGGCGGGGCGGTTAGCGTGAACCATGTTAGGAAGCCTTTAGTCCTCGACTGTCAGGGGGCAACTTTCTTCCACCGGGATAAGTTGCTACACATAGCAGTGATCTCAAAACACCAATGTTCCCACGTTTTCACTTGCACATTAAGAAGTTATAGCCGATAAAAAATCTAAACTGTGGCACTCCGGTCCAAGAGGTCACGTCATTCGATTTTTGCTGCTCAGCCAATCAGATCGCTGTATTGTCAGCTGAGCGAGTTTACCACGTCATCATGGCTGTGCCCGTAAGATGTTTGTATGCATCTGTTTCCAGACGAAGAAAGCCCAATAATAGCATTTTCTGGCGCCAGCTGGCAGTGATCTTGATGGCAAGAAAAAAGAAAAAGCCCAGACCATCCATCATCCATCCATCCATCCATTTTCTAACACGCTTATCCCTGCGTTCGCGAGGTGCCGGTCTCTATCTCCAGCTGTCAATGGGCAAGAGGCGTTGTATAAACTGGACAGGTCGCAAGTCCATCGCAGGGGAGAAATAGTCCAGACTTTTGCCCAATTTACTGTGATATCACCAAGACCTGCTTCGCTAGAATAGCACAGGTGTTGTGCCAAACAACTTATCCCCGCCAGAATTTGTATTCCCTGCGCCAAGAGCGCATTCAACTGGAAGAATGAATCCAGTCAACTCCGCCTCATTTCCAACCTATTAGGCGTGGAAATGAAGATGTTTTACTTTTCGTAACGAAATATAGCAATGGTGTCGTTACATTATCGTTCAGTTAGTGTGAAAAAACTGAAAATGTAACACTTGTTAGTGCTATCATAAGGGATTGCTATGTCGGTTAAAACTCGATTGATCACTCAATATAACACGTTATGAGAAAGTAAACGGCTCTGTGGTCATTTTCACATGTGTCACGAAAATATTAGCTTTATGTTATTAGATTGTTGCATGTCTGTCTGCTTAAACCAAAAATCCACCTTCCTGAGTCCATCACAACCGTCCATTGGTTTGTCTTTTTTCTTTTTCTTTTCTTTTTGACCCGCAGGAATGGATCATATAGAGCGGATTTCACGTGTGATCAAATGAACACTGAATAAAAGGTACAAAATTATCAGATTTAATAATATTTTAATTCAACCAAGAACCATATAGAGATATTAACCATATTAAGAAAACGAGATATGTCTCTTTTAAAAATAGAACAATGTATTAAAAAATCAATTTCATTTTATTAGAATGTGATATTTAAAATATTTAGACTTCACAAAGCTGAAGGTTAAAACTTTTATTGATTTCAAAAATACAATACAAAATTCTACAAATTCCTAAGGGGATAACTCGTTTGGCACAACGCGTCTCGCCCATTGACAGCTGGAGATCGGCACCAGCACCTCGCAAACCCAGCGGGGATAAGCGTGTTAGAAAATGGATGGGTGGATGGTCTGGGCTATTTCTTTTTTCTTGCCATCAAGATCTCAGCCAGCTGGCACCAGAAAAAGCTATTATTTGGCTTTCTTCGTCTGGAAACAAATGCATACAAACATCTTACGAGCGCAGCCATGATGAACTGGTGAACGCGCACAGCTGACAATACAGCGATCTGATTGGCTGAGCAGCAAAAATCGAATCACGTGACCTCTTGGACCGGAGCACCACAGTTTAGATTTTTTATCGGCTATAACTTATTAATGTGCAAGTGAAAACGTGGGAACATTGGTGTTTTGAGTTCACTGCTATGTGTAGCAACTTTTCCCGGTGGAAGAAAGTTGCCCCCTGACAGTTCATACGAAACTTCTTAAGGAAGCGTCCTACAGATTCTGGCCCACGGACTACTGTCAGCTCACTGTCAATAAAACGCGTGCCACTAGAGCCGCAAACACATTTAAAAAAAGGGGGGGGGGGGTTCCTGCGTCGCTCTCACAGCGTCACGGGTTGGCTTCGGTGTGAGTGGTTGAAATAGCACGTCGATAAAGATGACAGACAAGTGGCTTATCCAATCATATGCAAGGATTTTTGATAAGGCCCAGCCTTCAAAAAAGGCCATTCCTATGGATCTGTTCCAGATAGATGTGAGTGGAGCTAGGCGGAGCGAAATCCATATGGCTAGGGTCAGGTTAATTACATTCGGGGCTTGACTAAAAACATTCGGGGCTGAAGCCCCGGCAAAATCGGCTGGCTTCAACATATATTTACTCAAGTAAAAGTTAAATGCACCCAACCAACTTCACTTAAAAAAAGAATTGGATAGGAAGGCTACTCAATTACTGACTAACTAATTATAACATCACCTCTGCTGCTATTCTTAATTTGTATATCTATCCATCCATCCATCCATTTTCTTACTCGCTTTATCCCTCATGGGGTCATGAGGGGTGCTGGTGCCTATCTCCAGCATTTTGATGGGAGAGAGGCAGGGTACACCCTGGACAGGTCGCCAGCCTGTCGGAGCTTAATTTGTATAAGGAATAATAAAATCTATATTTACCCAGGTAAAACATTAAGAAACATTTCTCTCTTTTTTCTGACTACTGTTCCTAAATCATTTTATATCATAATCCTAAAATGGTGTTGGTAGTCAAAGCTCCAATATTGGCCACCAATCGTCGATTGGTGCATCTCTCTCAAAGTGATGATATGTTTTATTCTTTTTGATGCACCAAAACTCTGAAGATAGCAATGCTAAGAAGTACCCACCAAGAAAAGTGAGCATAATAAGCAAAAATACAATTAGTATAGATGTTCAGTTTCCTCTAATAAGGATTGTATACAATAATATACATTCACACTGAGCCTGGTTCTGCAGGAGGGTTTTCATCCCTGTTAAAAGGGGAGTTTTTCTCTCCACTGCCACTTCATGCATGCTTGGTATGAGGGATTGCTGCAAAGCCATTGACAGCGGAGCAACTGTCCACTGTGGCTCTACACTCTTTCAGGAGGAGCGAATGCTGCTTGTCAAGACTTGATGCAATCTACTGGGTTTCCTTATAGGAAACTTTTTGACCAGTCTATATGATTTGATAGAATTTTACTTTGTAAAGTGCCTTGAGATGATGTGTTGTGAATTGGCGCCATATAAATAAAATTTTATTATAGAAGTACAAACTTAAAACAGGTTTAGATAAACACCTTTACTCCATCATCAGGGAAGTAAAATAATCAGTGTACACACTCCTCTCTATCTGTTTTCCTTCCATCATCTGAACTCCGACAGAGAATCCTTCTGTTATTCCCCTAACCAGTGTCACTCAACCCAGCAACACTAAGGTGATTTCATAACATCCGAGTTTTGCAAACACACGCTGAGAGCTTCCAGGAACTGGGGGCCGATTCCACAGAGGAGACAGCAGCAGATGCAACACTAACAGAGGCACAGCAGCGAGTACAGCTGCATTTTGTGTCAGGGATGTAAGATTAAACACTGCAAGACTTTAAACACAGCGCTGTTTGCTGTGGATACAGCAGAAATGGGCTTCGTGACACCCCAGATGTGAAAACCCGTTGCCTTCTTTCCTGAAGGCAAGTACTCTCTTTAAACTGCTCTCCTATATGAGCTCATTTAAACTAAGTAAGGTGGATTCCACCAGAAAAAAAGGCGAACTTTGAAAGAAATCTCACCAATCCCTCACAACTCCCATTTTGATCCAGCTTGAGCTAAAAGTCAGTGGGTGAGTCTCCCTTAAACGCACCCACGCAAAAATATCCACACCTTTCCTTGACAATCTGGAATACACTAAGTTATTTAGGAACAAACACAGTTAAACCGATATTATCAAAGAACAGCAGAGATGCACTGATCAGTGTCCAATAATATGGCAATAATGGAAATGAAATAGGTTGTAATATCAAAAGCTGAGGAGGTACAGTCACAGCTGTCCCCAATCAGCAGAGGCCAGATCTTAGCCCAGATTGCAACCCTCACTGTATATCTCAGGCTCATGGGTGGAGCTATGATTAACATAACATGGGTGAGCAACACCCAGCTGTGCATATTTGACTGTCAAGACAACCAAAAAAGCCGCAGAACAGAATAAATCTGTTCTGCGGCTTTTTTGGTTGTCTTGACACCGCCATGTGTGACTCCCAACAGCCATACATGGCGGTGGCAGTGTTGAGCTGTGGGAATGTTGTTCCTCAGATAGGAAGCTGGCTATCTTGGGTTCAAGTAGAATGCCGGGAAGAACACATGTTTGACGCTGCAAAAGACTGTGTTACGTCATGCATGACATATTACACGAGAGCAGTGTTGAGACTGTCAACATATGTGTTATTGAAACTAGAGTGACGCGCAATGCAAAAGTCCTCGGCACGGCTCACTTTATAAAAATATCTTACAGAAAAAAAAAAAAAGAAAAAAATATAAATATCTCACGGGAAACTAGATTGTCTGTTTCTTTTAAACAACTGTTTTTGAATGAAAATAAGACAAAAGGCTTTGTGTTTATGCAACCAATTTGCTTGAGAAGCTGTAAGATCTGGGAAATGTTGAGGTGTCCATCTTCAAAAAGACAGCTTCAGTGGTGTAAAGAGAACCTTTGTCATGTTAGGATAGGGTCGAAGCCGTCAACACACATAGCAGAAATAACAAAAGAAAAGAAAATCAATAGTTCAGAAACAGCTTTCAGCAAGGCGACTTCCCTTTGTCTTTTTTTTTTCCTTCTCTTTCAGCAAAACTGCCCAAACCACTATTCTGAAGCAACGTTGTGCAAATGTGCACATGCCCAGCAGGACAAAATGAAAGCCATTCACTTGCTGCTGGATTGCTCCAGTAGGAAACCCCATCTAAAGTGCATGGTATTCCTCCAATTATCCTTTTCAGGTTACGTCTTTCAGTGCCATTTTCTGACATTTACTGCCCATAAAACTGGATGCAAAGCATTCAGTGAGCTCAGAAAGAGGGAAGTTGAGCAGCTGAACGCAATGAGCCATAAATGTATCAGCGTTGTTGCAACACAGCCTCTAAGCAGCTCAGCTGAACTCTTTTTATACATGTCCTCGGGGGATAGAAGTTGTCATACTGCCAACATGGTTTTCTCTGTGCAAAGCATGCATCATGTCACATTCTGCTGGTTCCGCTGGTCTGAGGAGCAGAACAGACGTGCAATGTATTACATGTCATCCATGTACTCAGTGGCACTTCTTGCATGAAAGCAGCCCTGGGCTAGCCCCTCGTGCTAACCACCCACCCCCCACTTGAACTCCCCCGTTGAATAACTCTGTCAGCCGCACCTTCTGCCCATTTATTCTTGTTACAGCCATGCAGAAAAAAACTAAACAAACACCATCTTGAACAAAGTAGCAAGGCTAAAGTGTTGACTGTTAATTTCATTCTTTATAAAAACAGGATCAGAAGTTCTACAACAGGGGTCACCAACATGGTCCCCATGGGCACCGGGTAGCTCCCGAGGACCTTATGTGGTGCCCACAAGCCTGTTAAAAAAAATAGCAAAACCCTCCAGAGAGTTACATCTAAAATGTCATTTTATTTAGTTGCTCTTCCTATTTAATCATACTTGTACTTACATAGATTTAAAATGATAAATGCATTAAAAAGATGTTTAGATTACATAAAAGTTAAGGTGAGCTCTGACTTTTCTAGTTCAAAGGTCAGTACAGGTAGCCCTTCATATGGCACAGTACCAATAAAGTAGCTCTCAACTTCTAAAAAGGTTGGCGACCCCTGTTCCACAGCGATTCCAGCAAAGCAGAAGGTTTTCCTAGTGCAGATTATGTGTGCAACAAAGCCTTACAGCAGGTTTGTTAGGGTTCTTTTTTTTTTTCTTTTTTCGTCCAATGACTAATGCATTTGGTCTGGTAGGGTGCCTGGCCTGTGCCTGGTACACAGAGTTGTGTAGTTGACTTATTGATTCTAGGAACAAGGGAACAAATAAATCGTTTGCACAACGTAATAAAGAACTTTTTTTTTGTTTATAGTTGATTTTGGATATGGTGCACAAAACACGAGTCCAACACAGACACTAAAAGCAGTCTGATCAAACTAGCATCTTTAAAGGTATGACTGTAAACACAACTGGGGGGGTGACAAAGAGCCAGGATCCCTTCATGCCAGGTGCAGCGTGACACAGACCCACGCCGTGAATGCTGTGCTTCAGTGCAGCCTCCGGGCTCCACGCTGCAGAGCGGGTGCAAAGTGCAGAGCATCCCGCAGACGGAGTGAACAGGCTCGGGAAGGCGTGCGTGGTTTGGAGCCCTCCGCACTACACGCCAGCCTGCAACTCCTCAGCCCGGGTATATGTGCGCGGGCAAGAACGCGAGTCCACCATGCATGAAAAAAGTTCCACTCACCCAAAACGGGCTCCTTTAAGCTCTCCGCCGAAGGGATGTCCCGTTAGGATGCTCCGCAGCTCCGTCCGCTGCCGGCCGTTCAGTGCAGCAGGTGATCAGGCGGGCTTCCGTGCTTGGCGTGGGGCAGGATCAGCTCCCTGACATGAGATGTGTCCCATGCTTCACACCCTCTCTTCCGGAAAACACGGACACGCAGCAGCCCACGCTCCTCCTTTCCCTGCGTCTGTAAACATATATTGGTGAAACGGGGGAGGGATCGCTGCACTGAGCTGTCTGCCGCCGCCGTCGCTGTTGCTGCACCGCGGCAAAGCAAAGCGCTCCGAGTGGATCGGAGCGGCACCGGATGCTGACCCAATAGCACTTTGACTCAGTCCGGCTGCTTTTGTCGCACGTCAGAAGCGCACGGGTCCAAACAACTTTTATTATTCGAACAGGAATTCACCCGTGGGTCCTAAAATCCGCCCAATTCACGCAGCGCGATCACCAAAGACCGCACGGCTGCAGGGAGCCACGGGATTCACGTCCAACAACGACCCGACTCGGTTTTCCTTATAACGAACACGTGTTCTGAGTTTCAAAGCAGGATTTTATACAGCATGATCCAGTAGTCCAGCTGTTTATATCGCGCCTCCATTAAACACTGGACCGTGGTTTTAGGGCAACTGGCGCCCCTAGCGGCCATCTTACCGAGCGGCAAAATTCCAGTGAAAGTCTGATAACTTCTGCAGAAGCTTTATAATTAAAGCCTTAATAATACTGGGATCTGCTGGGCCAGCTGGGCACGGCCGGTTAGGTTCTGTTGTGATAAAGATGTTTTTACTTTATCAGATCAGTGTCTTTAGATGATTATCAACTCAGTGTAGACTGTTCCAATTCAATGCCTTTAAATATCATTTCATCATTATTTCGAAAGTGCCTTGCACTCATACCTTTTAACGTTTAAGAACTTTTAAACCACAATACGCTCTGTATTTTATGTGATAAAGAGACACAACACTATTCTATGGAAGCCCGTTTCTGTCACATGAAAGTAAAAAAAAGTGCACATAGAAAGTCATAATTATGAGATACTGGGTCATAATTATGAGATACTGGGTCATAATTATGAGATACAAAGTCATAATCTAAATTTTCAAAGTCATAATTATGAGATACTAAGTCATAATTATGAGATAAAAAAGTCATAATTATAAGATACTGGGTCATAATTATGAGATAAAAAGTCATAATTTTGAGATACAAAGTCATAATCTCAATTTTCAAAGTCATAATTATGAGATACTAAGTCATAATTATGAGATAAAAAGTCATAATTATGAGATACCAAGTCATAATTTCAAACTATGAGATAAGCCTACCGGAGCCGTTGAGAAACAAGCCTCCTTGGAGGAACAGCGTGGCTGATCAAACTAATTTACAGGCATTGCTCCTAAATACTTGGTAAGCACAATTAGCATCTATAAGTCACTGCGCTCATTACTTTAAGGGTTATACAGGTAGCCTGCTTTGATCACACGGGTTGCATTGTAGGCTACGTGTGTTAATTTTCTGTCTCTACAGGGATGTCTGCAGACAGGATTTACCAAATCATACAAATGTTATCGAGGGAAATGTAAGTATCAGAAATAAGCTGCTGGATGATTTTGTTTTAATTCTTTCGTTTTGAAGTGGCTTTAGAATGCTTGTTTCGCTTGTGCTGTTGTTTCCAGCCGCACAAGCTTAAAACAGCTTTTGCCGCAAAGTTAGCATAGCAAAGTTAGTTTTAATTTGTGATAAGTATGTGGATAATTTGAAGGATTATTAGATCGTTTTTATCTCAAAGTGTGAAAAGAGGTCAATTAATACACTGATTGAGGCGAGTTAATGTGTACAATTCTTAGCCTGATATTAACCACCATCTAATTTAAGCTTAAAACAGCCCTCAACTTGCATATATGCATAGTCTCCGAACGGCACCACATAAGGGGACAGATCAAATAATAGAACTATAGATGTCAAGGATTTAATGATCACTAGACTATAAAGGGTAAGTCTTGTGAAATGCATGTTACTAAATGCTTATCATCATAAAGCAACCTTACTACTATTAGGCCATGGGCCAGAATCTGTAGGGTGACTTTTCGTATGAACTGTCAGGGGGCAATTTTCTTCCACCGGGAAAAGTTGCTACACATAGCAGTGATCTCAAAACACCAATGTTCCCACGTTTTCACTTGCACATTAATAAGTTATAGCCGATAAAAAATCTAAACTGTGGCGCTCCGGTCCAAGAGGTCACGTCATTCGATTTTTGCTGCTCAGCCAATCCAATCGCTGTATTGTCAGCTGAGCGAGTTTATCACATCATCATGGCTGCGCCCGTAAGATGTTTGTATGCATCTGTTTCCAGACAAAGAAAGCCCAATAATAGCATTTTCTGGCGCCAGCTAGCAGAGATCTTGATGGCAAGAAAAGAGAAATAGCCCAGACCATCCGTCCATCATCCATTTTCTAACACGCTTATCCCCGCGTTCGCGAGGTGCCGGTGTCTATCTCCAGCTTTCAATGGGCGAGAGGCGTTGTATAAACTGGACAGGTCGCCAGTCCATCGCAGGGCAGAAATAGTCCAGACTTTTGCCCAATTTACTGTGATATCACCAAGACCTGCTGCGCTAGGATAGCACAGGTGTTGTCGTGCCAAACGACTTATCCCCGCCAGAATTTGTATCTCCTGCGTCGAGAGCTGGAAGAATGAATCCAGTCAACTCCGCATCATTTCCAACCTATTAGGCGTGGGAATGAAGATGTTTTACTTTTCGTAACGAAATATAGCAATAGTGTCGTTACATTGTTGTTCAGTTTGTGTGAAAAAAATTGAAATGTAACACTTGTTAGTGCTATCATAAGGGATTGCTATGTCGGTTAAAACTCAATTGCTCACTCAATATAACACGTCATGAAAGTAAACACCTCTGTAGTCATTTCCACATGTGTCACGAAAATATTAGCTTTATGTTATTAGATTGTCGCATGTCTGTCTGCTTAAACCAAAAATCCACCTTCCTGAGTCCATCACAGCTGTTTACTGGTTTGTCTTTTTTCTTTTTCTTTTCTTTTTGACCCGCAGGAATGGATCATATAGAGCGGATTTCACGTGTGATCAAATGAACACTGAATAAAGGTAGAGACAAAATTATAAGATTTTAAAATATTTTAATTCAACCAAGAACCATATAGAGATATTAATCATATTAAGAAAACGAAACATATCGCTTTTAAAAATAAAACAATGTATTAGCAGTTTAAAAAAAATCAATTTCATTTTATTAGAATGTGATGTTTAAAATATTTAAACATCACAAAGCTGGAGGTTAAAACTTTTATTGATTTCAAAAATACAATACAAAATTCTACAAATTCCAAAGGGGATAACTCGTTTGGCACAACGAGTTTATACAACGCGTCTCGCCCATTGACAGCTGGAGCTCGGCACCAGCACCTCGCAAACCCAGCGGAGATAAGCGTGTTAGAAAATGGATGATGGACGGATGGTCTGGGCTATTTCTTTTTTCTTGCCATCAAGATCTCTGCCAGCTGGCACCAGAAATGCTTTTATTGGGCGTTCTTCGTCTGGAAACAAATGCATACAAACATCTTACGAGCGCAGCCATGATGAACTGGTGAACGCGCACAGCTGACAATACAGCGATCTGATTGGCTGAGCAGCAAAAATCGAATGACGTGACCTCTTGGACCGGAGCGCCACAGTTTAGATTTTTTATCGGCTATAACTTATTAATGTGCAAGTGAAAACTTGGGAACATTGGTGTTTTGAGATCACTGTTATGTGTAGCAACTTTTCCCGGTGGAAGAAAGTTGCCCCCTGACAGTTCATACGAAACTTCTTAAGGAAGCGTCCTACAGATTCTGGCCCACGGACTATATGTTTTATTGTCATCAGTAGATATAATTTCGCAATTTATTAGGCGCCCGCCTATGCATTGAAAATGCATGGCGGAGGCCTTATGCTATGCACCTAATAAGGGTTTCTTTATTAGGCGCCCGCCTATGCATTGAAAACGCATGGCGGAGGCCTTATGCTATGCACCTAATAAGGGTTTCTTTAATATTATTAGGCGCCCGCCTATGCATTGAAAATGCATGGCGGAGGCCTTATACTATGCACCTATTAAGGGTTTCTTTATAATTTGGCGCCCGCCTATGCATTGAAAATGCATGGCGGAGGCCTTATGCTATGCACCTAATAAGGGTTTCTTAGGCGCCCGCCTATGCATTGAAAATGCATGGCGGAGGCCTTATACTATGCACCTATTAAGGGTTTCTTTATAATTTGGCGCCCGCCTATGCATTGAAAACGCATGGCGGAGGCCTTATGCTATGCACCTAATAAGGGTTTCTTTAATATTATTAGGCGCCCGCCTATGCATTGAAAATGCATGGCGGAGGCCTTATGTTATGCACCTAATAAGGGTTTCTTTATTATTAAATATTATTATTATTGGGCGCCCGCCTATGCATTGAAAATGCATGGCGGAGGCCTTATGCTATGCACCTAATAAGGGTTTCTTTATTATTATTAGGCACCCGCCTATGCATTGAAAATGCATGGCGGAGGCCTTATGTTATGCACCTAATAAGGGTTTCTTTATTATTAAATATTATTATTATTGGGCGCCCGCCTATGCATTGAAAATGCATGGCGGAGGCCTTATGCTATGCACCTAATAAGGGTTTCTTTATTATTATTAGGCACCAGCCTATGCATTGAAAATGCATGGCGGAGGCCTTATGTTATGCACCTAATAAGGGTTTCTTTATTATTATTAGGCACCCGCCTATGCATTGAAAATGCATGGCGGAGGCCTTATGTTATGCACCTAATAATGATTTCTTTATTATTATTATGGTTTATTAATATTCCGTCACCGTTAATACAGCCCGAACCGTAGGGTCTACCCCCACATACTATATATCGAAACGTTCGTCTCGACGCCGCGATCAGGGCTTTTTGTACTTGCTTTCACCTACGAACTTCGTTTAGCTTCCAGTTTGTAGATATATCTTTGAACTATTCAGAAGTGAAAATGGAATGTGCATATCTTTTATCGTTTTCTCATCACGCCATTTTTATTTACCATGGTGACAAAATTCTCCAAAAAACACCAAACTACTCGCTCAATTTTCGCTCTACGTTGGCAAATTATACATCAAAACGTATGTCATTTTGTCTGCATTCAGAAAATGTAAACCTCATTGGTGTAGGACTTATAGATTTTTTTCATCACGCCATTTTCACCTACCGTGGTGACAAAATTGTCTAAAAAACAACAAACAACTTTAGCATACTCGCTCAATTTTCGATCTACGTGCACACATTATACATCAAAACGTAGGTATTTTTGTCTGGATTCAGGAAATGTAACCCTCATTGGTGTACGATTTATAGATTTTTCGCAAATCACCTAAGACCGGCAACAACCCCAAAGTCAAAGTTATGTAAAAAAGACCGAACAACTTCAGCCTACTCGCTCAATTTTCACTCTACGTTGACAAATTATACATCAAAATGTAGGTCTTTTTGTCTGGATTCAGGAAATGTAGCCCTCATTGGTGTACGATTTATAGATTTTTTGCAAATCACCTCAGACCGGCAACAACCCCAAACCCTCCCCAAATTGAGTTGTAGTTGTTGGGATTTTTCCATGCAGCAGAGAGCCAGCCAGGGCCGGTCAAAGCCATTGGCGTACTAAGGGGCCGCTTGGGCACCCTGGTGTAATGGGGGGGGGCCCTCAAATTTTTATTTTTATTTTTTTTTACAAGTAACAATTAAATAACTTGAACAATTGATATAAATGAATGATGATAAATGAATTTGTTTAATTTATTTAATTTATTTTGTATTCAGAAGTTTTATGAAAACATTAAATTATTTATTTATTTCTGTATTTATTTTTAAATATGGAAGACTTGGTCCTCCATACTCCAGGGCTCAACAAGAGTTCATCTAAAGATGTTTTAGAACTGATTGGTGACCTTTAGTTTATATTTCAGAAAGTTAGTTATAAGTAGAGTTATGTGGTTTTATGTTTTTTGGATACAATCCGGGTTAGCACCCGAACATCCCTTTCAGACAGCTTCCTCGTGCGTCCACAGTTAATCATGTTGGATGTGGTTCATCCTTCTTGGTGATATGCTGACATTACCCTGGACACTGTGGCTCTTGATACATCACAAACACTTGCTGTCTTGGTTACAGATGCAAGGCAAGGCAAGGGAAATTTATTTATATAGCACAATTCAGTACAGAGACAATACAAAGTGCTTTACATGATTAAAATATAGCAAAATAAACGCAAGTAGGAATAAAATGTAGCTACAAAATAGAATAAAAGCAAGTAGAGATAGAATGTAGAAACAAAGAAGAACATTAAAAACAGTAAAACAGTTTAACTAGAACAGTCAAAGGCAATTGTAAACAAATGTGTTTTCAATCTTGATTCAAAAGAACTCAGGCTTTCCGCACTTTTACAGTTTTCTGGAAGTTTGTTCCAGATAAGCGGAGCATAGGAACTAAATGCTGCTTCTCCTTGTTTAGTTGTGGTTCTAGGTATGCAGAGTAGGCTGGAGCCAGAAGACCTTAGTGGTCTGGAGGGTTCATACACTGATAACAAGTCTGTAATGTATTTAGGTGCTAAGCCATTTAGGGATTTATAGACTAACAGAAGTATTTTAAAGTCTATTCTCTGAGATACAGGGAGCCAGTGTAAGGACTTTAGAACTGGGTTCATGTTCTCTACTTTTTTTAGTCTTAGTGAGGACGCGGGCAGCAGCGTTCTGGATCAGCTTCAGCTGTCTGATCCACTTTTTAGACAAACCTGTGAAAACACAGTAATCAATTCTACTAAATATAAACGCATGGATTAGTTTTTCCAGATCCTGCTGAGACACCAGTCCTTTAATCCTGGAAATATTCTTCAGGTGATAGAAAGCCGACCTTGTCACTGTCTGTAAATGCTTTTGGAGGTTCAGGTCTGAGTCCATCACTACACCAAGGTTTCAGGCCTGATCAGTGGTTTCTAGCTGAAGCGACTGAAGCTGTGTGCTAACTTTTGATCTCTCCTCTATTGGTCCAAATATTATTACTTCAGTTTTGTTTTTATTCAATTGAAGAAAGTTTTGACACATCCAGCAAGATGTGCACCAACAATTTGTCCTCCTTTGAACTCACCCATGTCACCCATAATGTTGTGTGCATTGCAATATTTTGAGCAAAACTGTGCTCTTACCCTGCTAATTGGACCTTCACACTCTGCTCTTATTGGTTAAATGTGAAATTAATGATGATTGGCCACCAGGCTGGTCCAATTTAGCCATGAAACCTCCCACATTAAAATGAGAGGTGTTTCAGTTTCATTGTCCAACTCCTGTATATAGTGTATTTCACTTACTGAATTGAGTTACTGAAATAATTGTCCATACTTTTATTTATTAAGATTTAATTCTAGTGTTTATGTAAGGCAGAGGTTACAAATGTAAACGTTATGACCTTTTGTTTGGACCGTTTTTGCCTTTTCTTCTTTCTATTAAAAACGGCTCTACGAAAAGAAGTGGAAACAACGCCCCCAAAATGACGCTTGTGGCCAAAAAGTGTATTATGTCAGTAGTGGTTTAGGACTACCGTAGAAAATGAATGGCAAACTTTGACTGTCGGCTGTCGCCAATTAGCTCATTAGCTGCGTCTCAGATCGAAGTACGCAGTTTGCAGCTCTGCAGACGCAAAGTTTTCCTGGTCGGCAGGTTTTGATGAAGACAAATCCTTTTCACTCAGAAGGTTTGATTTAAAATCCCCAAGCGATGAAAGCCTACGACCACGGAACTCGGAAGCTTTGCCTTTGACGGTCACGCCCACCACCAGGCGGGCGCCTTCTTCAACTTCTTCAGAAGTTGAACGAATCTAGTTAGGCGCCCGCCTATGCATTGAAAATGCATGGCGGAGGCCTTATGCTATGCACCTAATAAGGGTTTCTTTATTAGGCGCCCGCCTATGCATTGAAAATGCATGGCGGAGGCCTTATGTTATGCAACTAATAAGGGTCCATCACCGTTAATACAGGCCGAACCGTAGGGTCTACCCCCACATACTATACATCAAAACGTTCGTCTCGACGCCGTGAAGCGGGCTTTTTGTACTTGACGCCATTTAAAGTTACCGTGGTGACAAAATTAACCAAAAACCACTTCTCAAAACCACTTCCTAGACACAGTTGACCTCGCAAAAATACAGACCTCAGCATGGCACTTTTTTTTGGTACAGTGGTTTAGGTGTTGGACTGGTGCACCAAAGGTCGCAGGTTCGCAACCCGCTGGGGGTACCCAATATTTTTTTTTTATTTTTTACAAGTAACAAATAAACAATGTGAACAACTGATATAAATGAATGAATGATGAAAAAATTGCAACAGCAAGAACTACCCCCCGGCACCACTCACCTGTGGGAAATGGCACTACACACCATTTTTGTCAAATGTTGAGTTCTGGGCCCAGATTTGGTGAGGCTTAGTTGCTAAAGGAGGCCGATCTGACACATGGCCTTTGGTGAGCTTTGGTGACATTAAGTATTGGCACCCTTTTTGAGGAACTTCCCAGTACAGGATTTGGACCAAACTAACAGAGTACAATCACCCGGTGATACTGGACACAACCATGTTAGCAGCTAACGCTTAACATGTTGCTAACCGGAAGTAGCTCTAGGAAGGTCTCACCAACTTCTGCTTCACAGAGTTTGTACTTCCTTTAGTAGTTTGTAATGCCTTTATCATTTTTATTCACATATTTCATTTTTTCATGCTACATTGAAGTATTTAATCATGTTTTAATAACACCAATTTTCCATGCTACTTGGATGCAGACCTTCTCCTGTCGGCTGGTTTTGACGAAGACAAATCCTTTTCACACTCAGAAGATTTGATTTAAAATCCCCAAGCGATAGAAGCCTACGACCAAGGAACTCGGAAGCTTTGCCTTTGACGGTTACGCGCACCACCAGGCGGGCGCCTTCTTCAACTTCTTCAGAAGTTGAACGTTTCTAGTTATTATTATTATTATAGTACCGTTAATACAGCCCGAACCGTAGGCTGTACCCCCACAAACTATATATCAAAACGTGCGTCTCGATGCCGCGATCAGGGCTTTTTGTACTTGACGCCGTTTTGACTTACAGTTGGAACAGAATACGCAAAAAACACTTCTTAACACAATTGACCTCTCAATAATGCTCGGCTGAGCACGACACTGGTGTTTTGGTCGAGTGGGTTAGGTGTCGGGCTGCAAAGCAGAAGATCGTAGGTTCGACTCCAAGCTGTGCCAATTTCAGAGAATTACATTTTCACCCAATATTTCATTTCCCTTTGGCTTTAAAAAACGATTTTTTCATTTAAATCATTAGCCAGATTAATTTATTCAGCATATATCTTAAATATACCAAATACAATATTTCATTTCCCTTTGGCTTTAAAAAACGATTTTTTCATTTAAATCAATAGCCAGATTAATTTATCCAGCATATATCTTAAATATACCAAATACAATATTTCATTTCCCTTTGGCTTTAAAAAACGATTTTTTTCATTTAAATCAATAGCCAGATTAATTTATCCAGCATATATCTTAAATATACCAAATAGTACAATAAAACAATCAAATTCATCACAATCTCTTTAATCTTACATATGAAAAGTTATCCCTCGAGCCCTGACGTCAATAGTCCGTCGATTTAAACAAAAATACGCCGCACAGTGCTGGGGTATCGTTAGTGTGTTCAGCTTGAATCAGCAGGTTAGGGTAGCAGGTCGACCGCCCCAAGATGGCGGCCGTATTCAAATTCATCACAATCTCTTTAATCTTACATATGAAAAGTTATCCCTCGAACCCTGACGTCAATAGTCCGTCGATTTAAACAAAAATACGCCGCACAGTGCCGGGGTATGGTTAGTGTGTTCAGCTTGAATCAGCAGGTTAGGGTAGCAGGTGGACCGCCCCAAGATGGCGGCCGTAATTCGAGGGGCGCTGTGTATTATTCAGAGCAGACAAGCAGTACTCTTTGAGTTCCGGGTCAGAGGTGAACTCCTCCATCTTGTGGCTTGTTGTGCTGTGCTGTGCTGTGCTGCCGTTTTTCCTAAATTACTGAAGGATATTGTTGAATGAAGTCCAATTTACCCAGACGAAGGGTGTTCCATTGGGTGTTTTCCTTGCAACTACGTGACGGTGAGTCGTTTATTTAATGTCGGTTTTATATTATGGTAGAAATGCGGTGGCTAGGCTACACGGCACTGAGGGATGGAAGAGCTGCATGAAGCTGACACCCCACCCACAGAAAAAACTCCGTTAAATAGACGTAATGGTTAGTGCTTCGCTTGTGCAGGTTTGTGCCGTTAAAATTAGCGTTTGTGCTGTTTTGGTTTTGAAGATATTAAAGAATATTTGTTAAGGTCATCCAGAATTCACCATCTCCCCATTTTGCTTCGAATCCGATCAAACTGGGCTACTTTTTTTAGTGCTCCGTTTGTGCAGGTTTGTGCCGTTAAAATTATCGTTTGTGCTGCTTTGGTTTCGGAGATATTATGAATTTTAATTTCAACCGATGACGTCATCCCAGCCCGCCGCTTCAAAATAAAGTGCTACGGTAAATCATATGTTATTGCCGTCACTGGAAAAAACGTAAGTCTTTTTAATATATTTCTACTGATAAATCAGTAACATTACTATGAAGTTGTGTCATCTACCTAGCCTCCCCCCCATACAGCATTCTTATAAAATGATTTATATATTCCTGCTTATTGGCAAAGATCTCTTGGGACACATGTTTTTTTTTTTTTTTTTTAGTTTCCTGACTGAGGGGAGAGGCTGAAACAGTCTCTGTGCAGGATGGCTGGCGTCCTTAATGATGTTCCTCATTTGTGTAAAAAGATGTGGTCAGATCTACCTTTTGGTCTCAACACTTTTCTCAAGAAAGCAGTTATTAATTTTATATTTTTCTTTTATCATGCAAGTTGTTTTAGCTGCTATTGTAAAATGTGTGTTATATTGTTTTGTACTTTATTCCTGAATAGATATTGCGATTTATTTTGTCTCATTTAAAGAAATTTACTTTAGATAGCAATGTCAAGTGACATTGCCAAAAAAGGCATTTCATTTATTAGAATGTTCAACTGTTTTCATAAAGTCTATTTTTCCTAATCAGAAGGGTTTATTCTTCTTCGAGAGTATAATGTTTATAACATTTTCAAACAATAACTTGGTTATAGTTGATCTTAGTAGTCATAGTTCATTACTCCTCTGAATTAATTAGAATAGCAAACCTTTATTGCTCTACAATAGGGAGATTTGGGGGTGTCTGCACCTAACAAAAGGGCAATTAAAGTATACAGGCTTATATAACTCAGAAAACATACCCAAACTAAAATCAATAACAGAAAAACTGCAAAAAATAAATCACACTGGTCAGCCTATAAAGTATAACAACACTGTAAGGAACGATCTCCTAAAATGTTCCTTTGTCCACCTAAGCTAAACCTTTAATTAGGCTGAAGGACCACTCCACTTTTTATTGGCTTTATGCATGAAGTGGGAAATATTGTTCAACTATGAATATATTGACTGAGATCAGCGTGGCCCACCGCGACCCGAGTCATTGGATTAGAACGGGAGAAAATTAAAAATTATTATAAAAAAAATACAAAGTACAGTAGGACAAATAGTGACTCGTGTGTATTTCACTGCTCTTTTGACTGAGGCGCTGCATCCGTGACTCCGCTCTGTAGCGTTTTTTTCTTCTAAAGCCCGCGGTGCAGGTGAGTTTTTTTTTTTGGGAGAAGAACACATTTTTATCGGTAGTTGTCACTCTTTTTTCAAAAAAGATTCTTATAAACCGACACGCCACCTGATGAGAACTGTAATGAACGGCTCATCAATGCAAATCCGTGAAGCAGCGAGACCGTGAAAGGTGAACCGCAATATAGCGAGGGTTCACTATATATATATATATATATATATATATATATATATATATATATATATATATATATATATATATATATATGCTGTTTATTCACTAATGTCTAACAACAACTTTGTATCTCCTAGTATTAGAAAACTTACATTCTGATCAAAAATATAAACAATGTCTTTTCATCTTGCTTGTGAAAAGTTATCCCTCGAGCCCTGACATAAATAATCCCTCGATTTAAACAAAAATGAGCCGCACAGTGCTGAGGCATCATTAGTGTGTCAGCTTGAATCAGCAGGATTAGGTATGAAGTCGACCGCCCCAAGGTGGCGCCCGTAATTCCTGCGCAGCGACAGTCAATGCGGGGTCTACTCTTATATTATGTCTATGGACACAACCATGTTAGCGGCTAACGCTTAGCATGTTGCTAACCGGAAGTAGCTCTAGGAAGGTCTCACCAACTTCTGCTTCACAGAGTTTGTACTTCCTTTAGTAGTTTATAATGCCTTTAACATTTTTATTCACATATTTAATTTTTTCATGCTACATTGAAGTATTTAATCATGTTTTAATAACACCAATTTTCCATGCTGCTTGGATGCAGACCTTCTCCTGTCGGCTGTTTTTTTTGGTGAGGCTTAGTTGCTAAAGGAGGCCGATCTGACACATGGCCTTTGGTGAGCTTTGGTGACATTAAGTATTGGCACCCTTTTTGAGGAACTTCCCAGTACAGGATTTGGACCAAACTAACAGAGTACAATCACCCGGTGATACTGGACACAACCATGTTAGCAGCTAACGCTTAACATGTTGCTAACCGGAAGTAGCTCTAGGAAGGTCTCACCAACTTCTGCTTGACAGAGTTTGTACTTCCTTTAGTAGTTTGTAATGCCTTTATCATTTTTTATTCACATATTTAATTTTTTCATGCTACATTGAAGTATTTAATCATGTTTTAATAACACCAATTTTCTATGCTGCTTGGATGCAGACCTTCTCCTGTCGGCTGGTTTTGACGAAGACAAATCCTTTTCACACTCAGAAGATTTGATTTAAAACCCCCAAGTGATAAAAGCCTACGACCAAGGAACTCGGAAGCTTTGCCTTTGACGGTTACGCGCACCACCAGGCGGGCGCCTTCTTCAACTTCTTCAGATGTTGAACGTTTCTAGTTATTATTATTATTGTTTATTAATATTCCGTCACCGTTAATACAGCCCGAACCGTAGGCTGTACCCCCACAAACTATATATCAAAATGTGCGTCTTGACGCCGCGATCAGGGCTTTTTGTACTTGACGCCGTTTCGACTTACAGTTGGAACAGAATTCGCAAAAAACACTTCTTAACACAATTGACCTCTCAATAATGCTCGGCTGAGCACGACACTGGTGTTTTGGTCGAGTGGGTTAGGTGTCGGGCTGCGAAGCAGAAGATCGAAAGTTCGAATCCAAGCTGTGCCAATTTTAGAGAATTACATTTTCACCCAATATTTAATTTCCCTTTGGCTTTAAAAAACGATTTTTCAATTTAAATCAATGCAGTTCACCTCATGCCTTTAACTTTGTTATTCACATATTTTATTTTTTCATGCTACATTGAAGTATTTAATCATGTTTTAATAACACCAATTTTCCATGCTGCTTCGATGCAAAACTTCTCCTGTTGGCTGTTGGCTCATTAGCAGGCTCATTTGTTGTGGTCTCTTGTCATTCACACAGAACAATAAACCGTGCCAGCCGACATGAGTTTTACAAACGGCAAAGCTTTGTCTTAAGCAGAAACGGGCCTCTAGTCCGCGCTGCGTTCTCAGACCAGTGTGATGCGTTCGCGAGCGTCAGAAAGCTATGGTGCTTTCAGGAGCATGGGACATTTCTAATTTACAATAATAATTTTTTTTTTTTACAAGTAACAATTAAATAACTTGAACAACTGGTATAAATGAATGATGATAAAGGAATTTATTTAACATGTTTTGGAACAGTTTGTATTCAGACGTTTTAAGAAAACATTAAAGTATTTTATGTATTGTTTATTAATTTATTTTATATTAATACTTAATCTCCTCCTTTTCCTGTTAAATCCTGCCTCAAGCATTTCGCTGGCTCTCCTTATTATTGTAAACTTTGTAATGTAACGAGAGTTCAGGGACATCCTACAATCAGGCTTAGGCTACTGGAGGACATCAGGGCCAGTTTTTCTCACTCTACTGATTTCTACTGTTCTCCAGTTTTGCATTGCATTGCATTGAAATGAAAGTCACATTTCCTGCCAAAGTTGTTTGCTGCTTCTCCACCGAAGCCAGGCCTGCAAGCTCTCCACCATCAGCCATCACTTATCAGTTACCCTCCTTCACTGCCTCGAATTTTAGTCATACTCAAAAACTGCTAGTTGAAAGAATAATTAATTTCATTATTATTTTCTGTTTAAATATCCAGTCATATTCACTGAATTAGAACATCTTTTTAGAATGTTTTTTAGTCTGAAAATGACAAGTACCTTTTGAAATTAACCTTAATGCAGGTACCAAACTTGTCCTTAAACCACAATAATTGTATTTATTTTACTACTATAATGTACTATTTTAATCTTAAATCTTATTTTTATTAGTTGGGATGGCTGCCAGCACAACACTGCATTATGTCCTCGTGACAGAAATCATCGCTAGAAAAATGCATTATCATCATTCAACAATGATTACTGAAAAAGACGTACTTCGTTCCTGCAGTTCCTATACTGTCCACGAGTGGCGCTGTGTGAGCAGACAACAAGCAGTACTCTTTGAGTTCCGGGTCAGAGGTGAACTCCTCCGTCTTGTGGCTGCTATTGCTTGCTGTGCTGTGCTGTGCTGCCGTTTTTCCTAAATTACTGAAGGATATTGTTGAATCAAGTCCAATTTACCCAGACGAAGGGTGTTCCATTGGGTGTCCATTGGGTGTCAGTGCTGAACATGACATGAGAGTGAGGATTTTCGGTAAGTTGATTTCTCCTCCGCTGCGCGCGCACACACACACACACACACACACGCGCGCGTATACATATAAACTGTAGGACCCGACAGAGTTTGCCCTGGAAATTAGTACGGCTGGATTCCGTCAAAAGTCCGGTTTCTGTCAAGAAACTCTTCTAAAAAAATCCATATCGCTATCAGATGATGATAGCTCCACGCAAGGACGTGAAGAGACTGTTGGAGGGGCAGGTGCTCAAAGTTAAAAGAGGGAACATGGGGCACGGATTTAAAACACGATACAGAAACATACCTTGCTATACAACCGGCTGAACTGTACCAACCCTTACTATAAAGAATGTAACATGGAATCAAGGGCGTAGGTTTGATTTGAACTTTGGTAGGGACACTATTGGTCCAAAGCTTCATTGGTCCTACACAATATGCATGCTCCTATTTTTTGATGCTTGATTTGAGCATTAGGATGCGTTTTGCCTGTCTAAAAAGAAAAGGCAGCATTATTTGCTAAATTTATACAAATTTTATAAGCACGACACACACTATATGCTGTTTGTTTATCTTTAAAGCATCACAGGATCTGATCAATGTCGAATTGGGACTTTTTCCCACTTTGAAAAAGTTTGCTTTGAACTTACCAGCAACAGAGACAGATGGTAAATACGTGCCTATTAAACCAAATATATTCAAAATATGTCTGTTGTCTAGATATATCCTGTATTTTATTTTGAAGATATAGAAATGTGCAGAGATAAACCCCACCCTTATTCTTCTTTTAAATCTAAGAAACTCTGTCAGCATCATAAAACACAGCAAAATTATACATTCAAGGGACTGCAAATAAATGTATTTTATTTACTTTGCACTGGAAGTAGAAGTGTCACTGACACTGACAGCATTTCAAATTTTAAATTCAAACTTCAACAAATGTACAACTGCACTGTAGTTACTCTTTTTAGCCCATTTCATGTAATTTATCTTAACATTCCAAACACATTTCTTACATCATATATCTGAAGTGTAGATAACAGCTTCTCCTTACCTACATCCTCTCAGACAACTAATTATTTCCCTAACAATAGTGAGATTTCAATGTTTAAATGTGCAGTAAATCTTAATACATAAGGAGCATGGAGGACCCAATACTGTACTTTAAGTAAGATTAGTGACACCAAGACTGAGTTGTCACATGAGTGGTTGTCCATTTCATTATTGAAATGAGAACATATTAATATACTATTGGGATATACTAGTAAGACTATTAAAGAACAGCAGATTAATCTTTAAGATATGTAAAGGCCTATATTAAATTAATTTTGCAACCACATCAATAGATTAAATAATTTTTTATTTTTGTCTTATTAAAATTGGTGGGGGTGTCGGCGGCGTTGCAGCGTAAACAGGGGCGTAATGCAGCCGCTGTCGGGTGAACATTATTGCACACTGATAGCGCAAAGAAAACTAAAATGATGCGGCGTGCTGCTGCTGCAGCACATTGACTCTGCTTCTCCCGGCACCGTCTAGCGATCACCACCTCCCCTCCGTCGCTATCTAAGTAGAACAATGACCAGTGCAAAATTAAGTTCTATTTACCGAAGAGGAAGTGTAGACTGCACATTCTGTTGTAGTATGATGGCTCCCACAGTCCATTGAGATTGTCTGCCTGCATCCTTTTCATGGATATTATTAATTTCTTTCTTCTTTCCTCGTCCTTTGGTAAATGACAGAAACGTACATCCGACGATTTGGAATGCCTCTGTGTGCAACCGGGAGCACAACAAGTCGTAGACATTGTTTAGATTCCAAAAATAAACTAACTAAAAGTACGCTCTAAACACCGGTTTTGTAATGATAGTAGACGGGAACAGTTCTGCTTTTGCCTACCCGCTGGACCCGGATGTAGCGCGGACGTCACGCATGACGTCACACGTGAACTGGTCTATAGTGCATCGTGACAAACAGAGCGTTGGGACTTGCTCAACAGCGGGTCCGCTGAGTGACATCACAAAATGGGAGGTGACAGTACTATTCTGGAACAAGATGGGTTCCTCCACATAAACATGATTAAAAGAAAATTATTCTTAACTAAAAAAAACATATAATTTATTGCACAGTATGTAGTAGTTTTATATTTAAAGTACTTTCAGCAGTTTGATTTCTGATTTTGACCGGACTTCTCCTTTAAGCGGAAACGTGCCTCTACTCAGCGCTGGTTCTCAGACCAGTGTGATGCTTTCGCGAGCGTCAGAAAGCTATGGTGCATTCAGGAGAATAAGACATGTCTAATTTACAAGGAAAGGCACATAAAACCAAACACAGCCCGAACCGTAGGGTCTACCCCCACAAACTATATATCAAAACGTGCGTCTCGATGCCGTGAAGTGTGCTATTTGTACTTCACTCCATTTCCAGTTACCATGGCAACGAAATTAGCGAAAAACCACTATTGCCTGTTTAAAGTTTGTTCTGTTTTTTTCAGTTAATAAATATGTTTATGTCAATGTCAGAAGTGCCTTTTTAGGGCTAAAGACAAAATAACCAAAGCTGTTGATCTGTGATCGACAGTACTCCATTGCAAAAAGTTATATATTACAATATACATGCTAAATTATGGGAAAACCACAAGGAAAGCAACTTAAAAAATCCAAATAAACAACAAATGTAACAAAACAGAAAAAGCAGTGCAAGCCTCTAAGTAAACTAGGAGTTTATTTCACAAGTGCACAATGATAGAAAAAGGCTTCTTTTAAAAATGTTGCCAACTTTGGAACAGTGCTTGTAATGGTTTCATTCTAGGGCCCCACAATTCCTAGCAATGCAAGGGAGAACCACCCATGCAGATAAAGACAGCAAACATTGAAAATGGAAACATAAGCTTGTTGTTGCTAAGTATCTGGTTGCTACAACTTCCAGAAGGTGTAGGTTTTGTTTGTGTCACATTAACATATTTAAATATTATGTTGAGCACACCTTTTTGTTATATGTTACCCATAAACACATTGAATCTGGTACAGAAATGTCCAGTGCTGAAATGGCTGCAGACTTTCCGGGCTGGGCTCTATAGTCACCACAGGTGCTGTCCAGTGCCTAATCCAATGAGACTCTGAGTGCTAATGGAGGTAAGGCCCTGTCTTAAGTTTTGACCCGTGGCAAAAGGTTAAATACTAAAATATTGGAAAATCTTGGGGTATTTGTCTTACCTTCCACAGTGTCAGCACACTGATTCAATTGGTTTTAGTGTCTTCCCTGTGTTGTTTTCTGATGTTTCTTTAATGACAACAGTTTACATAGAAGACAGACATTTTGCCTTCCTGCACACAAATCTTTTTTCAAACACTTGTATCAAACCTCTGCTTAAGAAGAACCTCTAAAAACATTTGATTTAAAATCCCCAAGCAATAAAAGCCTACAACCAAGGATAATTTTTAAACAACCAAAGATATTTGAAATAAGCAGCATCCGATCTGAACAGCTTACAATTTCCTTTCCACCACATACAGAGAGAGACACATTTATAATTCTTACAAGCTCTTAACAGATATACCTTACACCCTACAAAAGCTCAGCCTAACCAACACTCAGAAGCTTTGCCTTTAACGGTTACGCACACCACCAGACGGGCGCCTTCTTCAACTTCTTCAGAAGTTGAACGTTTCTAGTTATTATTATAGTACCGTTAATACAGCCCGAACCGTAGGGTCTACCCCCACATACTATATATCGAAACGTTGGTCTCGACGCCGCGATCAGGGCTTTTTGTACTTGACGCCGTTTCGGCTTACGGTTGGAACAAAATTCACCAAAAACCATTTTTTCAACACAGTTGACCTTTCAAAAATGCGCGGCCTAGCACGGCACTGGTGTTGTGGGGGAGTGGGTTAGGTGTCGGGCTGCAAAGCAGAAGATCGTAGGTTCGACTTCAAGCTGTGCCAATTTCAGAGAATTACATTTTCACCTAATATTTCATTTCCCTTTGGCTTTAAAAAACGATTTTTTCATTTAAATCATTAGCCAGATTAATTTATCCAGCATATATCTTAAATATACCAAATACAATATTTAATTTCCCTTTGGCTTTAAAAAACGATTTTTTTCATTTAAATCAATAGCCAGATTAATTTATCCAGCATATATCTTAAATATACCTAATACAATATTTCATTTCCCTTTGGCTTTAAAAAACGATTTTTTCATTTAAATCAATAGCCAGATTAATTTATCCAGCATATATCTTAAATATACCAAATACTACAATAAAACAATCAAATTCATCACAATCTCTTTAATCTTACATATGAAAAGTTATCCCTCGAGCCCTGACGTCAATAGTCCGTCGATTTAAACAAAAAAAATACGCCGCACAGTGCCGGGGTATGGTTAGTGTGTTCAGCTTGAATCAGCAGGTTAGGGTAGCAGGTGGACCGCCCCAAGATGGCGGCCGTAATTCGAGGGGCGCTGTGTATTATTCAGAGCAGACAACAAGCAGTAGTCTTTGAGTTCCGGGTCAGAGGTGAACTCCTCCATCTTGTGGCTTGCTGTGCTGCCGTTTTTCCTAAATTACTGAAGGATATTGTTGAATCAACCCAGAAGAAGGGTGTTCCATTGGGTGTTTTCCTTGCAACTACGTGACGGTGAGTCGTTTATTTAATGTCGGTTTTATATTATGGTAGAAATGCGGTGGCTAGGCTACACGGCACTGAGGGATGGCAGTAAAAGCCTAACAGCAGCGCGATCTCTCCTGCGCTGCAGCGCCGGTAAAGAGCTGCGTGAAGCTGACATCCCACCCACAGAAAAAACTCTGTTAAATAGACGGAATGGTTAGTGCTTCGTTTGTGCAGGTTTGTGCCGTTAAAATTAGCGTTTGTGCTGTTTTGGTTTTGAAGATATTAAAGAATATTTGTTAAGGTCATCCAGAATTCACCATCTCCCCATTTTGCTTCGAATCCGATCAAACTGGGCTACTTTTTTTAGTGCTTCGTTTGTGCAGGTTTGTGGCGTTAAAATTATCGTTTGTGCTGCTTTGGTTTCGGAGATATTATGAATTTTAATTTCAACCGATGACGTCATCCCAGCCTGCCGCTTCAAAATAAAGTGCTACGGTAAATCATATGTTATTGTCGTCACTGGAAAAAACGTAAGTCTTTTTAATATATTTCTACTGATAAGTCAGTAACATTACTATGAAGTTGTGTCATCTACCGAGCCTCCCCCCCCCCTACAGCATTCTTATAAAATGATTTATATATTCCTGCTTATTGGCAAAGATCTCTTGGGACACATGTTTTTGTTTGTTTTTTTAGTTTCCTGACTGAGGGGAGAGGCTGGAACAGTCTCTGTGCAGGATGGCTGGCGTCCTTAATGATGTTCCTCATTTGTGTAAAAAGATGTGGTCAGATCTACCGTTTGGTCTCAACACTTTTCTCAAGAAAGCAGTTATTAATTTTATATTTTTCTTTTATCATGCAAGTTGTTTTAGCTGCTATTGTAAAATGTGTGTTATATTGTTTTGTACTTTATTCCTGAATAAATATTGCGATTTATTTTGTCTCATTTAAAGAACTTTACTTTAGATAGCAATGTCAAGTGACATTGCCAAAAAAGGCATTTCATTTATTAGAATGTTCAACTGTTTTCATAAAGTCTATTTTTCCTAATCAGAAGGGTTTATTCTTCTTCGAGAGTATAATGTTTATAACATTTTCAAACAATAACTTGGTTATAGTTGATCTTAGTAGTCATAGTTCATTACTCCTCTGAATTAACTAGAATAGCAAACCTTTATTGCTCTACAATAGGGAGATTTGGGGGTGTCTGCACCTAACAAAAGGGCAATTAAAGTATACAGGCTTATATAACGCAGAAAACATACCCAAACTAAAATCAATAACAGAAAAACTGCAAAAAATAAATCACACTGGTCAGCCTATAAAGTATAACAACATTAAAATTCATAATATCTCCGAAACCATAGTAGCACAAACGTTAATTTTAACGGCACAAAGATGCACAAACACAGCACTAAAGAAGTTGACCACTCTGGTTTGCTTTGGCTCCAGCTCAGCACCAGCAAAGGAATAACAATGTAGCGCTTTATTTTGCAGCGGCGACCTGTGGTGACGTCACCGGCCGGAATTAAAACTTATATTATCTGCGAAACCAAAGCAGCATAAACGCTAATTTTAACGGCACAAACCTGCACAAACGAAGCACTAAAGAAGTTGACCAGCTTGGTTGGATTCAAAGCAAAATGATGGGATGGTGAACTCTAGATGAACTTAACAAATATTCTTTAATATCTTCAAAACCAAAACAGCACAAACGCTAATTTTAACGGCACAAATGTGCACAAACCAAGCACTAACCATTCCGTCTATTTAACTGAGTTTTTTCTGTGAGTGGGGTGTCAGCATCTGACACATGGCCTTTGGTGAGCTTTGGTGACATTAAGTATTGGCACCCTTTTTGAGGAACTTCCCAGTACAGGATTTGGACCAAACTAACAGAGTACAATCACCCGGTGATACTGGACACAACCATAGACATATATAAAGAGTAGACCCCGCATCGACCACTCTCGCCTATAGGCGCTGACGAGATTCAGGGGCGCCATCTTGGGGCGGTCGACAACTCCGCTCAGTCTAATGTGTTAACCAGGTGCAGAATCAATTTTAATCAACTATAACTCGTTTAATGTTGAACTAATTTTCACATTTGTTTAGCTTAAAACTTTAAAACTATAGCTATTATAACAAATGGTCCAGTGCGTTTAAATAATCTTAGTGGGGTTAAAAGTAATAGAATATTCTGACATGATGTATGTATGTTTCAAAACACAGCCACGCACACATTTTTTATAATTTTTTTATTGCTATATAAACAAACACGTTTGTACATGTACATATGTACATATACTTCCCAAAAAGAACCCGTGATGGGCGAAATCTGTAAAGTAGTAACCTTTATTTTTTTTTACAATTATTATATACAATTAAATACACTATAGTATATTTAAACCATAGAACAAAACCTTTTTACCGGCCCAAGCATTTGTTTAACAAATGAAAGTACTATATAAACGTTTTTTTTTATTATTATTTACAAATAAGCTGTAAAATAATAATTTTAATCAATACGAACTGAAGGCTTCAAATTGCGGAGATCAGCGTGGCCCACCGCGACCCGAGTCATTGGATTAGAACGGGAGAAAATTAAAAATTATTAAAAAAAAAATACAAAGTACAGTAGGACAAATAGTGACTCGTGTGTATTTCACTGCTCTTTTGACTGAGGCGCTGCATCCGTGACTCCGCTCTGTAGCGTTTTTTTCTTCTAAAGCCCGCGGTGCAGGTGAGTTTTTTTTTTTCGGGAGAACAACACATTTTTATCGGTAGTTGTCACTCTTTTTTCAAAAAAGATTCTTATAAACCGACACGCCACCTGATGAGAACTGTAATGAACGGCTCATCAATGCAAATCCGTGAAGCAGCGAGACCGTGAAAGGTGAACCGCAGTATAGCGAGGGTTCACTATATATATATATATATATATATATATATATATATATATATATATATATATATATATATATATATATATATATATATATATATGCTGTTTATTCACTAATGTCTAACAACAACTTTGTATCTCCTAGTATTAGAAAACTTACATTCTGATCAAAAATATAAACAATGTCTTTTCATCTTGCTTGTGAAAAGTTATCCCTCGAGCCCTGACATAAATAATCCCTCGATTTAAACAAAAATGAGCCGCACAGTGCTGAGGCATCATTAGTGTGTCAGCTTGAATCAGCAGGATTAGGTATGAAGTCGACCGCCCCAAGGTGGCGCCCGTAATTCCTGCGCAGCGACAGTCAATGCGGGGTCTACTCTTATATTATGTCTATGGACACAACCATGTTAGCGGCTAACGCTTAGCATGTTGCTAACCGGAAGTAGCTCTAGGAAGGTCTCACCAACTTCTGCTTCACAGAGTTTGTACTTCCTTTAGTAGTTTGTAATGCCTTTAACATTTTTATTCACATATTTCATTTTTTCATGTTACATTGAAGTATTTAATCATGTTTTAATAACACCAATTTTCCATGCTGCTTGGATGCAGACCTTCTCCTGTCGACTGTTTTTTTTTGGGGAGGCTTAGTTGCTAAAGGAGGCCGATCTGACACATGGCCTTTGGTGAGCTTTGGTGACATTAAGTATTGGCACCCTTTTTGAGGAACTTCCCAGTACAGGATTTGGACCAAACTAACAGAGTACAATCACCCGGTGATACTGGACACAACCATGTTAGCAGCTAACGCTTAACATGTTGCTAACCGGAAGTAGCTCTAGGAAGGTCTCACCAACTTCTGCTTCACAGAGTTTGTACTTCCTTTAGTAGTTTGTAATGCCTTTATCATTTTTATTCACATATTTCATTTTTTCATGCTACATTGAAGTATTTAATCATGTTTTAATAACACCAATTTTCCATGCTGCTTGGATGCAGACCTTCTCCTGTCGGCTGGTTTTGACGAAGACAAATCCTTTTCACACTCAGAAGATTTGATTTAAAATCCCCAAGTGATAAAAGCCTACGACCAAGGAACTCGGAAGCTTTGCCTTTGACGGTTACGCGCACCACCAGGCGGGCGCCTTCTTCAACTTCTTCAGAAGTTGAACGTTTCTAGTTAGGCGCCCGCCTATGCATTGAAAATGCATGGCGGAGGCCTTATGCTATGCACCTAATAAGGGTTTCTTTATTATTATTATTATTATTATTATTATTATAGTACCGCTAATACAGCCCGAACCGTAGGCTGTACCCCCACAAACTATATATCAAAACATGCGTCTCGACGCCGCAATCAGGGCTTTTTGTACTTGACGCCGTTTTGACTTACAGTTGGAACAGAATTCGCAAAAAACACTTCTTAACACAATTGACCTCTCAATAATGCTCGGCTGAGCACGACACTGGTGTTTTGGTCGAGTGGGTTAGGTGTCGGGCTGCAAAGCAGTAGATCGTAGGTTCGATTCCAAGCTGTGCCAATTTCAGAGAATTACATTTTCACCCAATATTTAATTTCCCTTTGGCTTTAAAAAACGATTTTTTCATTTAAATCATTAGCCAGATTAATTTATTCAGCATATATCTTAAATATACCAAATACAATATTTCATTTCCCTTTGGCTTTAAAAAACGATTTTTTTCATTTAAATCAATAGCCAGATTAATTTATCCAGCATATATCTTAAATATACCAAATACAATATTTCATTTCCCTTTGGCTTTAAAAAACTATTTTTTTCATTTAAATCAATAGCCAGATTAATTTATCCAGCATATATCTTAAATATACCAAATAGTACAATAAAACAATCAAATTCATCACAATCTCTTTAATCTTACATATGAAAAGTTATCCCTCGAGGCTTGACGTCAATAGTCCGTCGATTTAAACAAAAATACGCCGCACAGTGCCGGGGTATGGTTAGTGTGTTCAGCTTGAATCAGCAGGTTAGGGTAGCAGGTGGACCGCCCCAAGATGGCGGCCGTAATTCGAGGGGCGCTGTGTATTATTCAGAGCAGACAAGCAGTACTCTTTGAGTTCCGGGTCAGAGGTGAACTCCTCCATCTTGTGGCTTGCTGTGCTGTGCTGTGCTGTGCTGCCGTTTTTCCTAAATTACTGAAGGATATTGTTGAATGAAGTCCAATTTACCCAGACGAAGGGTGTTCCATTGGGTGTTTTCCTTGCAACTACGTGACGGTGAGTCGTTTATTTAATGTCGGTTTTATATTATGGTAGAAATGCGGTGGCTAGGCTACACGGCACTGAGGGATGGAAGAGCTGCATGAAGCTGACACCCCACCCACAGAAAAAACTCCGTTAAATATACGGAATGGTTAGTGCTTCGCTTGTGAAGGTTTGTGCCGTTAAAATTAGCGTTTGTGCTGTTTTGGTTTTGAAGATATTAAAGAATATTTGTTAAGGTCATCCAGAATTCACCATCTCCCCATTTTGCTTCGAATCCGATCAAACTGGGCTACTTTTTTTAGTGCTTTGTTTGTGCAGGTTTGTGCCGTTAAAATTATCGTTTGTGCTGCTTTGGTTTCGGAGATATTATGAATTTTAATTTCAACCGATGACGTCATCCCAGCCCGCCGCTTCAAAATAAAGTGCTACGGTAAATCATATGTTATTGCCGTCACTGGAAAAAACGTAAGTCTTTTTAATATATT
This sequence comes from Fundulus heteroclitus, assembly GCF_011125445.2. Taxonomy (NCBI): domain Eukaryota; kingdom Metazoa; phylum Chordata; class Actinopteri; order Cyprinodontiformes; family Fundulidae; genus Fundulus; species Fundulus heteroclitus. The sequence goes on from NW_023396579.1 coordinate 274,904, forward strand.
TCTACTGATAAATCAGTAACATTACTATGAAGTTGTGTCATCTACCGAGCCTCCCCCCCTACAGCATTCTTATAAAATGATTTATATATTCCTGCTTATTGGCAAAGATCTCTTGGGACACATGTTTTTGTTTGTTTTTTTTAGTTTCCTGACTGAGGGGAGAGGCTGAAAACAGTCTCTGTGCAGGATGGCTGGCGTCCTTAATGATATTCCTCATTTGTGTAAAAAGATGTGGTCAGAAAATTGAGAAAATTAAAAATTATTATAAAAAAAATACAAAGTACAGTAGGACAAATAGTGACTCGTGTGTATTTCACTGCTCTTTTGACTGAGGCGCTGCATCCGTGACTCCGCTCTGTAGCGTTTTTTTTCTTCTAAAGCCTGCGGTGCAGGTGAGTTTTTTTTTGGGAGAAGAACACATTTTTATCGGTAGTTGTCACTCTTTTTTCAAAAAAGATTCTTATAAACCGACACGCCACCTGATGAGAACTGTAATGAACGGCTCATCAATGCAAATCCGTGAAGCAGCGAGACCGTGAAAGGTGAACCGCAATATAGCGAGGGTTCACTATCTCTCTCTCTCTCTCTCTCTCTCTCTATATATATATATATATATATATATATATATATATATATATATATATATATATATATATATATATATATATATATAGTGTTTATTCACTGATGTCTAACAACAACTTTGTATCTCCTAGTATTAGAAAACTTACATTCTGATCAAAAATATAAACAATGTCTTTTCATCTTGCTTGTGAAAAGTTATCCCTCGAGCCCTGACATAAATAATCCCTCGATTTAAACAAAAATGAGCCGCACAGTGCTGAGGCATCATTAGTGTGTCAGCTTGAATCATCAGGATTAGGTATCAAGTCGACCGCCCCAAGGTGGCGCCCGTAATTCCTGCGCAGCGACAGTCAATGCGGGGTCTACTCTTATATTATGTCTATGGACACAACCATGTTAGCGGCTAACGCTTAGCATGTTGCTAACCGGAAGTAGCTCTAGGAAGGTCTCACCAACTTCTGCTTCACAGAGTTTGTACTTCCTTTAGTAGTTTGTAATGCCTTTAACATTTTTATTCACATATTTCATTTTTTCATGTTACATTGAAGTATTTAATCATGTTTTAATAACACCAATTTTCCATGCTGCTTGGATGCAGACCTTCTCCTGTCGACTGTTTTTTTTGGGGAGGCTTAGTTGCTAAAGGAGGCCGATCTGACACATGGCCTTTGGTGAGCTTTGGTGACATTAAGTATTGGCACCCTTTTTGAGGAACTTCCCAGTACAGGATTTGGACCAAACTAACAGAGTACAATCACCCGGTGATACTGGACACAACCATGTTAGCAGCTAACGCTTAACATGTTGCTAACCGGAAGTAGCTCTAGGAAGGTATCACCAACTTCTGCTTCACAGAGTTTGTACTTCCTTTAGTAGTTTGTAATGCCTTTAACATTTTTATTCACATATTTCATTTTTTCATGTTACATTGAAGTATTTAATCATGTTTTAATAACACCAATTTTCCATGCTGCTTGGATGCAGACCTTCTCCTGTCGGCTGGTTTTGACGAAGACAAATCCTTTTCACACTCAGAAGATTTGATTTAAAATCCCCAAGCGATAAAAGCCTACGACCAAGGAACTCGGAAGCTTTGCCTTTGACGGTTACGCGCACCACCAGGCGGGCGCCTTCTTCAACTTCTTCAGAAGTTGAACGTTTCTAGTTATTGTTTATTAATCTTCCGTCACCGTTAATACAGCCCGAACCGTAGGGTCTACCCCCACATACTATATATCGAAACGTTCGTCTCGACGCCGCGATCAGGGCTTTTTGTACTTGACGCCGTTTCGACTTACAGTTGGAACAAAAATCGCAAAAAACACTTCTTAACACAGTTGACCTTTCAATAATGCACGGCTGAGCACGGCACTGGTGTTTTAGTCGAGTGGGTTAGGTGTCGAGCTGCGAAGCAGAAGATCGAAAGTTCGAATCCAAGCTGTGCCAATTTTAGAGAATTACATTTTCACCCAATATTTCATTTCCCTTTGGCTTTAAAAAATGATTTTTCAATTTAAATCAATACAGTTCACCTCATGCCTTTAACTTTTTTATTCACATATTTTATTTTTTATGCTACATTGAAGTATTTAATCATGTTTTAATAACACCAATTTTCCATGCTGCTTCGATGCAGACCTTCTCCTCTCAGCTGTTGGCTCATCAGCAGGCTCATTTGTTGTGGTCTCTTATCATTCACACAGAACAATAAACCGTGCCAGCCGACATCAGTTTTACAAACGGCAAAGCTTTGTCTTAAGCAGAAACGTGCCTCTACTCCGCGCTGCGTTCTCAGACCAGTGTGATGGATTCGCGAGCGTCAGAAAGCTATGGTGCATTCAGGAGCATGGGACATTTCTAATTTACAATAATTATTTTTTTTTACAAGTAACAATTAAATAACTTGAACAACTGGTATAAATGAATGATGATAAAGGAATTTATTTAACATGTTTTGGGACAGTTTGTATTCAGACGTTTTAAGAAAACAAAGTATTTTATGTATTGTTTATTAATTTATTTTATATTTAGGCGCCCGCCTATGCATTGAAAATGCATGGCGGAGGCCTTATGTTATGCACCCAATAAGGATTTCTTTATTATTAGGCGCCCGCCTATGCATTGAAAATGCATGGCGGAGGCCTTATGTTATGCACCTAATAAGGGTTTCTTTAATATAGCTTTTTATTCTTCCGTCACCGTGAATACAGCCCGAACCGTAGGCTGTACCCCCACAAACTATATATCAAAACGTGCGTCTCGACAGTGCAAAGTGTGCTATTTGTACTTGACGCCATTTAAAGTTACCGTGGTGACAAAATTAACCAAAAACCACTTCTCAAAACCACTTCCTACACACAGTTGACCTCACAAAAATGCAGAGCTCAGCATGGCACTTTTTTTCGGTACAGTGGTTTAGGTGTTGGGCTGGTGCACCAAAGGTCGCAGGTTCGCAACCCGCCGGGGGGTACCCAATATTTTTTTTTTTTTACAAGTAACAAATAAATAATTTGAACAACTGATATAAATGAATGAATGATGGAAAAATTGCAACAGCAAGAACTACTGCTCATTAGCAGGCGCAATATGGACTTTTCATCTCTGCACCGTCTCATAAAAAAAACAACAGTTTTCCTGAAGTTTTTTTTAATCTATTTTTCACCGGACTTTTTCTTCCAAAACTGCACCGCGTTGCTGCGCAATAGCACACATGAATTTCTGGACCTTCGGAGCTATAACAGTGATACATTTATCGCCGATATTGCCGTCATCCTATAGTTCTTCAGAACACTGGAACCTGCCGACTTCTCCCAGCCGGGCGGAAGTGCAACTCAGCCGGCATAAACAAAGCCTGTGAACCGCGGAGGGTGGTGCGTGCTAGGCTAAAGCTAACACCACACTGGCTATCTTTTCTTTCAAAACTGCACCGCGTTGCTGCGCTATAGCACACATGAGTTTCTGGACCTTCGGAGCTATAACAGTGATACATTTAACAGGTGTTACGGTAGCTGGTTGCGCTGCTGATAATATAAAGATGAGGAACACAGCGCACCACTAGAGGGGCGCTAATAATCCTTTTGGATGTGGTCAGCACCCATTAAAACACGAAGAAGAAGAAGGGCGCACCGCTTTTAAAACAGAAGAAGAAGAAGTGGTCATGAACGGTGATGCGGAGCTGTTATGGTAAGTGTGTTAAGCCGGCATACACTGTACAAGTTTTTCAGTCGTGGTACTTATATCGTCTCAAACTGTGCGACGGAACCGCGGGTTTAAAAGTTCACCGCTCACGATCTGTGTACGGCGCAACTACAGACATCATATACGTAGACGCGTCATAGGGCGCAGGTTCGCACGTCAACGTCACCGCCATATTGTATGTGGCAGAAAAAAGTTGAGTTCTGTTATTGTGAACGTGGATCAGAGAAGATGCCTCATTACTGTGCTGCAATAAATACACACACACACACACACACACACACACACACATATATATATATATATATATATATATATATATTTGTGTGTGTATATGTTATGAGGATCGATTTGTTAAATCTAAACATTGTTGTCTTCATTATTTCATAAAACCGTGTCACTTGTGAACCTTTAGGAACATACTTTTTGGGTGAGTATTAAAGAGGTAAAATTAATAAAATGAGAGAAAAAAGTCCTAGGTCAATAAAGTAAAAATAAACAAACACAAAAGTGATAATGTTATGATAAAAACATCATATCATGAGAATTAAGGGGGAACATTTCCAGAATACACAGTTTGCAGAATTATTTTACTCCTGGAGTAATAGGGCCAGGTTAGATTATTTTAAATATTTTTATTTTTTAGGAGAATAAATTCAGGAGAATGAAGCTAAAGGGATACGAAAATAAACTTGTAAAATTACAAAAAAAATACTATGAATACAAAGTATATTCAGAGATTCAAGTCCCTCTGATACTGTTTAAGTGACTGAGTAACTGCAGATTTGCCACATTTAAGATGGTGGACGCTCTGACGCATCGCAGCATAGGCAGAACCCGCCCAACGACGCGTCTACTCTTATATTATGTCTATGGGCGCAACGCTCGGACGCGACCGGAGTGCTCATACTGTAGAAGAAGAAGAAGAAGAAGAAGAAGACGGAAGTGTCGATGGCTACTGTAAACATTACCGGAGAGAAACGTGCTGCTTTGGCAATATGTGCAATTTTGTGTGCAGAAAGCCCTAAAAAGAAAAGGCGACGACGTATTTGGAGAAAGACATGGCTGAGGAAACATGACTACTACGGTCTGCCAGTTTTACAGAAAGAACTTGAGGTAAGCTGGCGACAGTTGTTGTGCCAAACCAGGTATCCCCGCCAGGATTTGTATCCCCTGCGTCGGGAGCGCGCATTCAGCTTGCTGAACGCAGTAAACTCCGCCTCATTTCCAGACAATTCGGCGTGAAAATCAAGATGTTTTATTTCTCTTAGCGAAATATAGGAATAGTGCCGTTAGATTATTGTTCAGTTAATGGGTTACAATTGAAAACGTAACACTTGTTAGTACGATCGTAAGGGATTGCTATGTTGGTTAAAACTAGTCTGATCACTCAGTATAACACGTTCTGATAAAGTAAATGGCTCTATGGTCATCTCCAGATGTGTCACGAAAGTATTATGTCATTAGATTGTTGCATGTCTGTCTGCTGAAACTAAAAACCCACCTTCCTGAGTCCATCACAGCTGTCTACTTGTTCGTTTTTTTGTGTGTGGATAGACCCGCATGAATGGATTATATAAAGCTGATTCCAAGTGTGATCAAATGAACACAGAATAAAGTTACTGCCAAAATGATCAGATCTAATTATATTTTAATTCAGCCAAGAACCATATTAAGAAAACAAGATGTGTCGCTTTAAAAAAAAAGAACAGTATGAGGAGTTTCAAAATATATTACAATATATAACATTGTAATTGGGATTTTGAGGTTCTATTGGCTAATTTTTTTTAAAGTAGGCTGACAGGAAAGGGGTTATGAGAGGGAGGAAGACACGCGGTAAAGGACCTCAGGCTAAGTTGAGGACTAAGGCCTCTTATATATATATATATATATATATACCCGTGCACCATCAGAGCAGGCCCAATCTTTGGATTTGTAAGTAATGCTGTCCTCATCTTGCACAAAGTCAGCCAAGAAATGTATGCTGGAAACAGACTATCATGCTGAGCATATATGCATCCCCTTCCAAAATGGATTAGCAATATCCCACATTCTAGATTTTTGGCATATAAACACCTCTTATAACAACAAGCACCTGCTGAAAATTTGAAGCTGTTAGCTCTTTTAATGAAGAAGTTACAAGGGGATACAAAAAATATCGGGGTCAGCCAGCCAGAATATGTATCCCCTTCCAAAATGGACTAACAGTAGCTCACATTCTTGAGTCTTGCCACATAAACACCTCTTATAATCACAAACAACTGTAGAAAAGTTGAAGCTGTTAGCTCTTTAAATTAAGAAGTTACAAGGGGATACAAAAAATATGGGGTCCAGCCTGCCACAATGTGTAACACCTTCCAAAATGGACTAACAGTAGCCCACATTCTTGAGTTTTGGCACAAAAGGTGGGTTTTTAGTTTCAGCAGACAGACATGCAACAATCTAATGACATAAAGCTAATACTTTCGTGACACATCTGGAGATGACCACAGAGCCGTTTACTTTATCAGAACGTGTTATACTGAGTGATCAGTTTAGTTTTAACCGACATAGCAATCCCTTACGATCGTACTAACAAGTGTTACGTTTTCAATTTTAACCCATTAACTGAACGATAATGTAACGGCACTATTCCTATATTTCGCTAAGAGAAATAAAACATCTTGATTTTCATGCCGAATTGTCTGGAAATGAGGCGGAGTTTACTGCGTTCAGCAAGCTGAATGCGCGCTCCCGACGCAGGGGATACAAATCCTGGCGGGGATACCTAGTTTGGCACGACACCGTGCCCATTTAACACCCCAGCCTTTTGCTGTTTATCAACAACGAGATATGTCGATTTTAAAAACAGAACAATGTATTAGGAATTTAAAAAAATCTATTTCATTTTATTAGAATGTGATGTTTAAAAATATTTAGACTTTGCAAAGCTGGAGGTTAAAAGTTTTATTGATTTTAAACACTCTCCTGATGCAGGGGATACAAATTCTGGCGGGGATAAGTCGTTTGGCTGTGCTATCCTAGCGCAGCAGGTCTTGGTGATATCACAGTAAAATGAGCAAAAGTCTGGGCTATTTCTGCCCTGTGATGGACTGCCGACCTGTCCAGTTTATACCCCGCCTCTCGCCCATTGACAGCTGGAGATCGGCACCGGTCCGAACCCAGCAGGGATAAACGTGTTAGAAAATGGATGATGGATGGTCTGGGCTATTTCTTTTTCCTTGCCATTAAGATCTTTGCCAACTGGCGCCAGAAAATACTATTATTGCGCTTTCTTCGTCTGGAAACACCTTACACATTGAACGCACTCAGCTGACAATACAGCGATCTGATTGGCTGAGCAGCAAAAATCGAATCACGTGACCTCTCGGCCCGGAACGCAACAGTTCAGATTTTTTTATCAGCAATAACTTATTAATGTGCAAGTGAAAACGTGGGATTATTGGTGTTTTGAGATCACTGCTATGTGTAGCAACTTATCTAAGCGCAAGAAAGTTGCCGTCTGACAGTTCATCCGAAACTTCTTAAGGAGACGTCCCACAGATTCTGGCCCACGGACTCGTTTTGAGGAAACTACGGTTGTAGTTCAGCGTCTGCCTTGCGGTGGTTGCGGAGAGGTGTCTGTTTTGTAGAATAAATCATCCGCCGATGAGTTATTGATCTGGAAAGCCGAATCTGAAACCAACGAAAAACATTTCAGATCCCAAATGTACAGCGTTCTAATTCTTCCAGTCTATTAGCAGCTTCCCGTAAGAGGTCGGACACTGAACGTCTGCCTGCTGAGTTATTATTAAACAATGCTTCATGTCGGGGAAAAGCCATGTAGATTTGACCGACGCAGTAAAATGCTAACCAACCAATGGGAAGAAGTTGAGTTGAAGAAGAGGTGGAAACGACGCCCACAAAATGACGCTTGTGGCCAAAAAGTGTATTATGTCAGTAGTGGTTTAGGACTACCGTAGCAAATGAATGGGAAACGTTGACCGTCGGCTGTCGCCAATTAGCTCATTAGCTGCGTCTCAGATCGAAATACGCAGTTTGCAGCTCTGCAGACGCAGAGTTTTCCCGGTCGGCAGGTTTTGATGAAGACAAATCCTTTTCACTCAGAAGGTTTGATTTAAAATCCCCAAGCGATGAGAGACTACGACCAAGGAACTCGGAAGCTTTGCCTTTGACGGTCATGCCCACCACCAGGCGGGCGCCTTCTTCAACTTCTTCAGAAGTTGAACGATTCTAGTTGTTTATTAATATTCCGTCACCGTTAATACAGCCCGAACCGTAGGCTGTACCCCCACAAACTATATATCAAAACGTGCGACTCGACGCCGCGATCAGGGCTTTTTGTACTTGACGCCGTTTCGACTTACAGTTGGAACAGAATTCGCAAAAAACACTTCTTAACACAATTGACCTCTCAATAATGCTCGGCTGAACACGACACTGGTGTTTTGGTCGAGTGGGTTAGGTGTCGGGCTGCGAAGCAGAAGATCGAAAGTTCGAATCCAAGCTGTGCCAATTTTAGAGAATTACATTTTCACCCAATATTTCATTTCCCTTTGACTTTAAAAACGATTTTTCAATTTAAATCAATACAGTTCACCTCATGCCTTTAACTTTTTTATTCACATATTTTATTTTTTCATGCTACATTGAAGTATTTAATCATGTTTTAATAACACAAATTTTCCATGCTGCTTCGATGCAGACCTTCTCCTGTTGGCTGTTGGCTCATTAGCAGGCTCATTTGTTGTGGTCTTTTGTCATTCACACAGAACAATAAACCGTGCCAGCCGACATGAGTTTTACAAACGGCAAAGCTTTGTCTCAAGCAGAAACGTGCCTCTACTCCGCGCTGCGTTCTCAGACCAGTGTGATGCGTTCGCGAGCGTCAGAAAGCTATGGTGCATTCAGGAGCATGGGACATTTCTAATTTACAATAATAACTTTTTTTTTTTACAAGTAACAATTAAATAACTTGAACAACTGGTATAAATGAATGATGATAAAGGAATTTATTTAACATGTTTTGGGACAGTTTGTATTTAGACGTTTTAAGAAAACAAAGTATTTTATGTATTGTTTATTAATTTATTTTATATTAATACTTAATCTCCTCCTTTTCCTGTATAATCCTGCCTCAAGCATTTTGCTGGCTCTCCTTATTATTGTAAACTTTGTAATGTAACGACAGTTCAGGGACATCCTACAATTAGGCTTAGGCTACTGGAGGACATCAGGGCCAGTTTTTCTCACTCTACTGATTTCTACTGTTCTCCAGTTTTGCATTGCATTGCATTGAAATGAAAGTCACATTTCCTGCCACAGTTGTTTGCTGCTTCTCCACCGAAGTCAGGCCTGCAAGCTCTCCACCATCAGCCATCACTTATCAGTTACCCTCCTTCACTGCCTCGAATTTTAGTCATACTCAAAAACTTCTAGTTGAAAGAATAATTAATTTCATTATTATTTTCTGTTTAAATATCCAGTCATATTCACTGAATTAGAACATCTTTTTAGAATGTTTTTTAGTCTGAAAATGACTAGTACCTTTTGAAATTAACCTTAATGCAGGTACCAAACTTGTCCTTAAACCACAATAATTGTATTTATTTTACTACTATAATGTACTATTTTAATCTTAAATCTTATTTTTATTAGTTGGGATGGCTGCCAGCACAACACTGCATTATGTCCTCATGACAGAAATCATCGCTAGAAAATAAGTCATCTACAGGGGTTGGACAATGAAACTGAAACACCTGGTTTTAGACCACAATGATTTATTATTATGGTATAGAGCAGAGGTGTCAAACGCGGCAGCCAAATGCATTATCATCATTCAACAATGATTACTGAAAAAGACGTACTTCGTTCCTGCAGTTCCTATACTGTCTACGAGTGGCGCTGTGTATTATTCAGAGCAGACAACAAGCAGTACTCTTTGAGTTCCGGGTCAGACGTGAACTCCTCCGTCGTGTTGCTGCTATTGCTTGCAGTGCTGTGCTGCCGTTTTTACTAAATTACTGAAGGATATTGTTGAATCAAGTCCATTAACCCAGACAAAGGGTTCCATTGGGTGTTTTCCTTGCAACTACGTGATGGTGAGTCGTTTATTTAATGTCGGTTTTATATTTTGGTAGAAATGCGGTGGCTAGGCTACGCCACTGAGCTATATGCTACATGTATTGGCATCTTAAAAATGGTCTTATAAGCCTAAAAGATCATTCTACTATTGTTGACTTTGTGGCCGAATACAAGATATGTTCTCAAAGCGTTAAATAAGCCCTTTGATTTTTCAACATTTTGTCTTTTAGGATAATTTTAAGTTACTTTTCATTAAATTTGTCAATTGCCTATGGAAGTCTGGAGGGATGGCAGTAAAAGCCTAACAGCAGCGCGATCTCTCCTCCACTGCAGCGCCGTTAAAGAGCTGCGTGAAGCTGACACCCCACCCACAGAAAAAACTCAGTTAAATAGACGGAATGGTTAGTGCTTCGTTTGTGCCGTTAAAATTAGCGTTTGTGCTGTTTTGGTTTTGAAGATATTAAAGAATATTTGTTAAGGTCATCAAGAGTTCACCATCTCCCCATTTTGCTTCGAATCCGATCAAACTGGGCTACTTTTTTAGTTCTTCGTTTGTGCCGTTTAAATTAACGTTTGTGCTACTTTGGTTTCGGAGATATTATGAATTATAATTTCAGTCGATGACGTCATTCCAGACCGCCGCTTCAAAATGTGCTACGTTTTTCTATCTTTGCTGGTGCTGAGCTGGATCCGAAGCAAACCACAGTGGGCTACTTTTTCAACATGCAGTGACCATTTCGAAGAAGAATGTTTTGAACATGACATGAGAGTGAGGATTTTCGGTAAGTTGATTTCTCCTCCGCTGCAGCGCCGGTAAAGCCGTGCTGCAGCGGAGCGCGCGCGCACACACACACATACGCACACACACACACACACACACACACACACACACACACACACGCGTATACACATAAACTGTAGGACCCGACAGAGTTTGCCCTGGAAATAAGTACGGCTGGATTCCGTCAAAAGTCCGGTTTCTGTCAAGAAACTCTTCTAAAAAATCCATATCGCTATCAGATGATGATAGCTCCACGCAAGGACGTGAAGAGACTGTTGGAGGGGCAGGTGCTCAAAGTTAAAAGAGGGCACATGGGGCACGGATTTAAAACACGATACAGAAACATACCTTGCTATACAACCGGCTGAACTGTACCAACCCTTACTATAAAGAATGTAAGATGGAATCAAGGACGTAGGTTTGATTTGAACTTTGGTAGGGACACTATTGGTCCAAAGCTTCATTGGTCCTACACAATATGCATGCTCCTATTTTTTGATGCTTGATTTGAGCATTAGGATGCGTTTTGCCTGTCTAAAAAGAAAAGGCAGCATTATTTGCTACATTTATACAAATTTTATAAGCACGACACACACTAGATGCTGTTTGTTTATCTTTAAAGCATCACAGGATCAGATCAATGTCGAATTGGGACTTTTTCCCACTTTGAAAAAGTTTGCATTTGAACTTACCAGCAACAGAGACAGATGGTAAATATGTGCCTATTAAACCAAATATATTCAAAATATGTCTGTTGTCTAGATATATCCTGTATTTTATTTTGAAGATATAGAAATGTGCAGAGATAAACCCCACCCTTATTCTTTTTTTAAATCTAAGAAACTCTGTCAGCATCATAAAACACAGCAAAATTATACATTCAAGGGACTGCAAATAAATGTATTGTATTTACTTTGCACTGGAAGTAGAAGTGTCACTGACACTGACAGCATTTCAAATTTTAAATTCAAACTTCAACAAATGTACAACTGCACTGTAGTTACTCTTTTTAGCCCATTTCATGTAATTTATCTTAACATTCCAAACACATTTCTTACATCATATATCTGAAGTGTAGATAACAGCTTCTCCTTACCTACATCCTCTCAGACAACTAATTATTTCCCTAACAATAGTGAGATTTCAATGTTTAAATGTGCAGTAAATCTTAATACATAGGGAGCATGGAGGACCCAATACTGTACTTTAAGTAAGATTAGTGACACCAAGACTGAATTGTTACATGAGTGGTTGTCCATTATTGAAATGAGAACATATTAATATACTATTGGGTTATACTAGTAAGACTATTAAAGAACAGCAGATTAATCTTTAAGATATGTAAAGGCCTATATTAAATTAATTTTGCAACCACATCAATAGATTAAATAATTTTTTTCTTTTTGTCTTATTAAAATTGGTGGGGGTGTCGGCGACGTTGCAGCGTAAACAGGGGCGTAATGCAGCCGCTGTCGGGTCAACATTATTGCACACTGATAGCGCAAAGAAAACTAAAATGATGCGGCGTGCTGCTGCTGCAGCGCATTGACTCTGCTTCTCCCGGCACCGTCTAGCGATCACCACCTCCCCTCCGCCGCTATTTAAGTAGAACAATGACCAGTGCAAAATTAAGTTCTATTTACCGAAGATGAAGTGTAGACTGCACATTCTGTTGTAGTATGATGGCTCCCACAGTCCATTGAGATTGTCTGCCTGAATCCTTTTCATAAATATTATTCATTTCTTTATTCTTTCCTCGTCCTTTGGTAAACGACAGAAACGTACATCCGACGATTTGGAATGCCTCTGTGTGCAACCGGGAGCACAACAAGTCGTAGACATTGTCTAGATTCCAAAAATAAACTAACTAAAAGTACGTTCTAAATCACCCGTTTTGTAATGATAGTAGACGGGAACAGTTCTGCTTTTGCCTACCCGCGGGACCCGGATGTAGCGCGGACGTCACGCATGACGTCACACGTGAACTGGTCTATAGTGCATCGTGACAAACAGAGCGTTGGGACTTGCTCAACAGCGGGTCCGCTGAGTGACATCACAAAATGGGAGGTGACAGTACTATTCTTGAACAAGATGGGTTCCTCCACATAAACATGATTAAAAGAAAATTATTCTTAACTAAAATAAACATATAATTTATTGCACAGTATGTAGTAGTTTTATATTTAAAGTACTTTCAGCAGTTTGATTTTTGATTTTGACCAGACTTCTCCTTTAAGCAGAAACGTGTCTCTACTCAGCGCTGGTTCTCAGACCAGTGTGATGCGTTCGCGAGCGTCAGAAAGCTATGGTGCATTCAGGAGCATGGGACATTTCTAATTTACAAGGAAAGGCACATAAAACCAAACACAGCCCAAACCGTAGGGTCTACCCCCACAAACTATATATTAAAACGTGCGTCTCGATGCCGTGAAGTGTGCTATCTGTACTTCACTCCATTTCCAGTTACCATGGCAACGAAATTAGCGAAAATCCACTATTGCCTGTTTAAACTTTGTTCTGTTGTTTTCAGTTAATAAATATGTTTATTGTCAGTATACTGATGTCTGTTTATTTGTATACATGACAATGGTAACTAGTACAAGGTTTAACATGCAAAATGTATAAACATACAAACATGTTAAAGAAAATTGAGCAAAAGGAAAACATTTACTCCTAAACAGTGCCCCAGCAACAGCAAGAACTAGCTTAATCTCCTCCTTTTCCTGTCAAACCCTGCCTCAAGCATTTCGCTGGCTCTCCTTATTATTGTAAACTTTGTAATGTAACGAGAGTTCAGGGACATCCCACAATCAGGCTTAGGCTACTGGAGGACATCAGGGCCAGTTTTTCTCACTCTACTGATTTCTACTGTTCTCCAGTTTTGCATTGCATTGCATTGAAATGAAAGTCACATTTCCTGCCACAGTTGTTTGCTGCTTCTCCACCGAAGCCAGGCCTGCAAGCTCTCCACCATCAGCCATCACTTGTCAGTTACCCTTCTTCACTGCCTCGAATTTTAGTCATACTCAAAAACTGCTAGTTGAAATAATAATTAATTTCATTATTATTTTCTGTTTAAATATCCAGTCATATTCACTGAATTAGAACATCTTTTTAGAATGTTTTTTAGTCTGAAAATGACAAGTACCTTTTGAAATTAACCTTAATGCAGGTACCAAACTTGTCCTTAAACCAAATTGTATTTATTTTACTACTATAATGTACTATTTTAATCTTAAATCTTATTTTTATTAGTTGGGATGGCTGCCAGCACAACACTGCATTATGTCCTCGTGACAGAAATCATCGCTAGAAAATAAGACATCTACAGGGGTTGGACAATGAAACTGGAACACCTGGTTTTAGACCACAATGATTTATTATTATGGTATAGAGCAGAGGTGTCAAACGCAGCAGCCAAATGCATTATCATCATTCAACAATGATTACTGAAAAAGACGTACTTCGTTCCTGCAGTTCCTATACTGTCTACGAGTGGCGCTGTGTATTGTTCAGAGCAGACAACAAGCAGTACTCTTTGAGTTCCGGGTCAGAGGTGAACTCCTCCGTCTTGTTGCTGCTATTGCTTGCAGTGCTGTGCTGCCGTTTTTCCTAAATTACTGAAGGATATTGTTGAATCAAGTCCATTAACCCAGACGAAGGGTTCCATTGGGTGTTTTCCTTGCAACTACGTGATGGTGAGTCGTTTATTTAATGTCGGTTTTATATTTTGGTAGAAATGCGGTGGCTAGGCTACGCCACTGAGCTATATGCTACACGTATTGGCATCTTAAAAATGGTCTTATAAGCTTAAAAGATCATTCTACTATTGTTGATTTTGTGGCCGAATACAAGATATGTTCTCAAAGCGTTAAATAAGCCCTTTGATTTTTCAACATTTTGTCTTTTAAGGAGAATTTTAAGTTACCTTTAATTAAATTTGTCAATGGTCTATGGAAGTCTGGAGGGATGGCAGTAAAAGCCTAACAGCAGCGCGATCTCTCCTCCGCTGCAGCGCCGGTAAAGAGCTGCGTGAAGCTGACACCCCACCCACGGAAAAAACTCAGTTAAATAGACGGAATGGTTAGTGCTTCATTTGCGCAGGTTTGTGCCGTTAAAATTAGCGTTTGTGCTGCTTTGGTTTCGGAGATATTATGAATTTTAATTTCAACCGATGACGTCATCCCAGCCCGCCGCTTCAAAATAAAGTGCTACGGTAAATCATATGTTATTGCCAACACTGGAAAAAACGTAAGTCTTTTTAATATATTTCCACTGATAAATCAGTAACATGACTATGAAGTTGTGTCATCTACCGAGCCCCCCCCCCGCCCCCCCCTACAGCATTGTTCCTCAATTGTGTAAGAAGATGTGGTCAGATCTACCGTTTGGTCTCAACACTTTTCTCAAGAAAGCAGTTTTTAATTTTATATTTTTCTTTTATCATGCAAGTTGTTTTAGCCGCTATTGTAAAATGTGTGTTATATTGTTTTGTACTTTATTCCTGAATAAATATTACGATTTATTTTGTCTCATTTAAAGAACTTTACTTTAGATAGCAATGTCAAGTGAGCCACCAAAAAAAGCATTTAATTTATTAGAATGTTCAACTGTTTTAATAAAGTCTATTTTTCCTAATCAGAAGGGTTTATTCTTCTTCGAGAGTATAATGTTTATAACATTTTCAAACAGTAACTTGGTTATAGTTGATCTTAGTAGTCATAGTTCATTACTCCTCTGAATTAATTAGAATAGCAAACCTTTATTGCTCTACGATAGGGAGATTTGAGGGTGTCTGCACCTAACAAAAGGGCAATTAAAGTATACAGGCTTATATAACGCAGAAAACATACCCAAACTAAAATCAATAACAGAAAAACTGCAAAAAATAAATCACACTGGTCAGCCTATAAAGTATAACAACACTGTAAGGAACGATCTCCTAAAACGTTCCTTTGTCCACCTAAGCTAAACCTTTAATAAGGCTGAAGGACCATTCCACTGTTTATTGGCTTTATGCATGAAGTGGGAAATATTGTTCAACTATGAATATATTGACTGTGTTATCAGCTGAAAGTACAAAGCATATAGATTGAATTAGAAATGCCTAAAAATATAGACCAATTTGGTTTGTTGTGTATTGAGCTCAGCACAAAATATTAAAAACTTAACGCTCCCCAAAAACTATTGGGCTGCAAACCTTAATGAAAACTTTATTTTATTTTATTCCAAGGTTGTTGTTGCACAAACAAAGCACTGAAAAAGTAGCCCACTGTGGTTTGCTTTGGATCCAGCTCAGCACCAGCAAAGAAATAAAAACGTAGCACTTTATTTTGAAGCGGCGGTCTGGGATGACGTCATCGGCTGAAATTAAAATTCATAATATCTCCGAAACCAAAGTAGCACAAACGTTAATTTTAACGGCACAAACTATGGGGTAAGAGAGCTTTCTAAATAGATTTGTACATAAAAGGATAGTTGTGTCCATATCAGTCAGAAGTTGTGCATAACAAACATTTGTAAACTCATAATAATTTAAATCACATTCAAAAGATACAACATACAGTTTAAATAGTTACAACTTCAATAACTAATAAATACAAATTTCAAGTTTAAATTTGTGCTTTACTCTTTATGAACACAAACAGCAGCGGCTGCTTGAGAATACGGATTTTTTCTTTGAGAATACGAATTCACAACAGTGGTCTGACGTCACGGTTTCCAAGGCTGGTTAATGGAGCACAGAGTGCGAAGATAGGAGCCGCGCATGCGTTCTTCAGACTGACCGTCTCAGAATGCACCGCGGCTGCAGCTTCATTCCAGACAGCGCAGAGCTCACAGTGGTAAGTTAAACACTCCCTTTTCTGCTGCTGTTGTTCAAAAGTACGTTTTCAGATTGTTTGAGGCGAGAACATTATACTTTTAAGCTTCCCTACGTGGCCTGTTTACAGAGTTAGTGCATCATTTTAATAAAAAGTCCGACGTTGAGCGTCTGTGCCAACTGGTAGGTTTTTTAAGATTGACAGCCTATTTCCTACTTTTATCTTTAAAAAACAACAACATTGAGGATGGTATTAAACATGTGATCACGTTGAAATTGTGACTATTTATCTGTAAAGAATTAAAATGAAAACATAATTTTTATAACAGTAAAGGGAGTAGGGTTAAGCTACTTTGTTGCACCTACTAACCTTCACAGCATTGTTCATTAAGGAAAAGTTATTTCTGTCTGCCCACCTTTACAATGATTAATCTATAAATTGTGTGCAGTTAGTTCAGTTAATTCTTTCAGTGAAATGGTAGAAATACCAGAGAAGGGAAGCCATTTGTTACATTTACTACTATATTAATCTGCATGTTAACCACATATAGTTTTATGGTGTAAAAAGGTGAGAATTGAAAAAACAATGATGGTAACATTTGGCATTTTTTTATTTACAGTAAGAAACAGAAACAAAAAATGTGAGGATAAACACTTCTGTGCCGATCCTCCAAATATTTTTTAATGAAGGGGACCTGAAACCAGCCTTCAGGCTAAGAAGGGCCACCATCGTCCTCCTCCTTCAGCTGCTGCCCATCCAGAAGGTCCATTGATGGCCACAGGAGATAGAGGTGCTGCTGACCCTCTACTGGCTGGCCTGTGGTGCATCCTATAGGGAAACAGCTTGCCAGTAAGATCTCTTACCTTCTTGTCCTTAAATAGAGCCAACAATGACACACAATTGATACATAGATTATATAAATTGGATAGAAGATTAAGACAGATCAGCATATTACCTAAATTACAAGTTAATTTTATATTAGGTACAGGTCTAGTGGAGGCACGCTACAACAGGCACCACGACAAGGCTGATAAACATCACTGAGCGTGTCTTTGGTGGTCTGAAGACACGGTGGCGTTCCATCTTCTTAAGGGTGCTGGAGGTCCGCCCGACGTTTGCCCCAAAAGTAATCGCCGCCTGCTGCATCCTCCACAATATTTGTATAGAGGCAGGTGACCAGCTAGATGAGGAGGATGACCCAGAGGAGGACGCCATCCGGCGGCTGAAGTCAGGAAGCTGCTCCAGCTGGCTGCATGTTTAAGTGAACATGACTACACCTGACCTAATGTAGATCAGTTCTAGTCATGTACACGTGCTGCTTCATTTCATTTTTTTCACTACCTGTAAAAATACATAAAATAATCAGTAAATTAATTTCCATTCCAACTATTTTTAATTGTATGTTTGTAGGTGTTGTCTATTTGTATAAGATGTGAATAGAAGTTATTTCTTTGTTTTAAACCACGTTAGTAACTGTTAATTTGTTGAATATGTTACACCTTCATTCTGTTCCAAAGTTAAAACATTTGTCTAAAATAAATATCTGTATTTTTTTTCATATATTGTTACTATTGTTTTCTTTCCCTCTTTCTTCTCTCGATTCTTCGTGTCCTCACTCAGAGGAAACTCACTTAGATAGGAAAAACATTTATAGAATTTATTTATAGATTTATTTATAGATTTTATATTAGGGCTGGACGATATAGAAAAAAGCATATTGATAAAAAAAATGCATATTGATCGATAGATAATTATCAAAAAGATTTAAAACCTGGCTCTTATAATATTGCTAAATGACTTACTTTTAATATATCACACACAAACACTCAATCCCAATTTAATTCTTATTTAACCAACATTTTTAATTATAACTGATTTTTTTAATGAAAAATGACTTAACTTAAGAGACCTGGGTGATGTTATTAAATACTGACAAAGAATAAACTAATGTGACCAGCGCTGTTAGGGAGCGCTGTTAGAGAAAAACTTGCAGCCCGGAACTTTTTTATCGCGGATCATGAGTGGCGAGTAATTGTTTGAAGCCAGGTTTTTCATGTCCATCACTATGAAGCACGTTACTGCATGCGTGATGTCCTTACGCCGCCAGCACGCTTTGTTATTTTATCACAAAGAACGGAGTCCAGTAGCTGCTATACCTGCTTTGTTTTGGAAGAACTTCCAGAAGATTCCTAAGAAGATGACGCGCAGCAGCGCGGGGCTGACACAGCTCGCGCTGCTTCGGCAGTGAGCGGCTTACGTGATGAAACAAGTTGGTTGCGTTACCAGACTTTGTTTTTACCGGTTCCTTGCAAATTTTACAGTTCACTGTGGTTTATTTCAGTCAGGCTGGCGAACAAGTAAAACCCCGTTTTGGGACAATTTCCTCCGCCGCTCCTTGCTGCGACATATTCACGTGGTCTGTGTTGTGGTTTGAGAGGGCGGGGCTTTGTGACGGCGTGCCTGGGTCCGCGATTACGATTGGTCGAGAGGAAGCAGTGACTGCAGCATCGACTAATATAGGCTAAGAGGAAGGAAGGAAAACTGTCTCTATAACCAACTTTTATAGACCCTTTTTTCCCCTTATTGTGCCACACGTCTTTCGACTGATATATATTGTTATTAAATTATGGTCCAGCTCCATTTTATATGCTGCTGTCATTCTTTGGAGACATTTACAATTTATTCCAGCAATTATTGAGTTAATAAAGCAACACGCGTCAGCCTGATAAACACAAAACAAATAAATCACTCTTTTTTTAAATTACGCACTAACTCTGTAAACAGGCCACGTAGGGAAGCTTAAAAGTATAATGTTCTCGCCTCAAACGATCTGAAAACGTACTTTTGAACAACAGCAGCAGAAAAGGGAGTGTTTAACTTAACACTGTGAGCTCTGCGCTGTCTGGAATGAAGCTGCAGCCGCGGTGCATTCAGAGACGGTCAGTCTGAAGAGCGCATGCGCGGCTCCTATCTTCGCACTCTGTGCTCCATTAACCAGCCTTGGAAACCGTGACGTCAGACCACTGTTGTGAATTCGTATTCTCAAAGAAAAAATCCGTATTCTCAAGCAGCCGCTGCTGTTTGTGTTCATAAAGAGTAAAGCACAAATTTAAACTTGAAATTTGTATTTATTAGTTATTGAAGTTGTAACTATTTAAACTGTATGTTGTATCTTTTGCAGGCGATTTAAATTATTATGAGTTTACAAATGTTTTTTATGCACAACTTCTGACTAATATGGACACAACTATCCTTTTATGTACAAGTTTATTATGGAACCGCTTTTACCCCATAACAAACATGCACAAAGCACTAAAGAAGTTGACCACTCTGGTTTGCTTTGGCTCCAGCTCAGCACCAGCAAAGGAATAACAATGTAGCGCTTTATTTTGCAGCGGCGGCCTGTGGTGACGTCACCGGCCGAAATTAAAACTGCGAAACCAAAGCAGCATAAACGCTAATTTTAACGGCACAAACGAAGCACTAAAAAAGTTGACCAGCTTGGTTGGATTCAAAGCAAAATGGGGGGATGGTGAACTCTAGATGAACAATGGCCTATGGAAGTCTGAAGGGATGGGAGTTCAAGTCTAACAGCAACACTTAGTGTGTGTTTTAAGTCCCAAAAACCATTGAAACCAACGTTTGACATTGGCACGAGTAACCAAAGGTTTGGCTATAGCAGCCCGGCTGTGTACATTGACCCTGTGGAGCTCCCAACGGACAGTGTTGGTGGAAACAGGAGAGTTGAGGTGCACATTTAATTCTGCTGTGACTTGGGGAGCCGTGGTTTTATGTTTTTTGGATACAATCCGGGTTAGCATCCGAACATCTCTTTCAGACAGCTTCCTCGTGTGTCCACAGTTGATCCTGTTGGATGTGGTTCGTCCTTCTTGGTGGTGTGCTGACATTACCCTGGACCCCGTGGCTCTTGATACATCACAAACACTTGCTGTCTTGGTCACAGATGCAAGGCAAGGGAAGGGAAATTTATTTATATAGTACAATTCAGTACAGAGACAATGCAAAGTGCTTTACATGATTAAAATATAGCAAAATAAACGCAAGTAGGAATAAAATGTAGATAGAAAATAGAATAAAAGCAAGTAGAGAGAATGTACAAACAAAGAAGAACATTAAAAACAGTAAAACAGTTTAACTAGAACAGTCAAAGGCAATTTTAAACAAATGTGTTTGTAATCTTGATTTAAAAGAACTCAGGCTTTCTGCACTTTTACAGTTTTCTGGAAGTTTGTTCCAGATAAACGGAGCATAAGAACTAAATGCTGCTTCTCCTTGTTTAGTTCTGGTTCTAGGTATGCAGAGTAGGCTGGAGCCAGAAGACCTTAGTGGTCTGGAAAGTTGATACACTGATAACAAGTCTGTAATGTAATTAGGTGCTAAGCTATTTAGGGATTTATAAACTAACAGAAGTATTTTAAAGTCTATTCTCTGAGATACAGGGAGCCAGTGTAAGGACTTTAGAACTGGGGTTATGTGCTCTACTTTCTTAGTCTTAGTGAGGACGCGGGCAGCAGCGTTCTGGATCAGCTGCAGCTGTCTGATCCACTTTTTAGGCAGACCTGTGAAAACACCGTTGCAGTAATCTATTCTACCAAATATAAACGCATGTGGAGCAGGATGAAGCCTCTCCTGAGATTGAGGACACCTGGTGTTCAATTAGCTTATGGGTGGAGAGCATAAAGGGAGTCTCCCTCACCTGGGTGCTTTATGCCTACACTTGGTCATGTTGCAGTGAGGACATTGTTTGGCTCACTCAAGGGAAAATAATTCTACCAGTAAGTAATGTTTTCTCCTGCTGCGTTAGCTTTATAATTTTAGTGGCTGACTCAAATTGTTTGACCTTAGAAAGTGCCTGAAATCTCTTGGTTGGGACTGGGGTGTGGATGAAACGACCCCCAGTGCAGTGTTACGACACCAAACTGTTAGGTACTCTATCACACCCACGTATATATATATATATATATATATATATATATATATATATATATATATATATATATATATATATATATATATATATATATATATATATAGAGAGAGAGAGAGAGAGAGAGATGAATAATCCAGCTCGGGTAGGTGGCCTGATTCCCCTTTACTTTCTGCAGTTTCTGAAATCACTTCTTAACCTGTACTTTGATTGCAGAGATAAAGCTGCTGGAGACTTTGCTGCTTTGTTTTATTGTTACTGTCTTGCTTTATTTTTGTTGTTTTGTTTATTTTGGGTTTTGTTTTTGCTAAATTCTCAATTTGGGTCTCTTAGTTCTGTATTTTGGGTTAATATTTGTTTATTCTAACCATCCTGTTTCCGTGTGCCATCTGGCCTTGGGTTTCCTTGTTTAGGTTATCCAATTAAAGTTTGAATTATTTTTGATTATTCTGAGGTTAAGAACAACCTCATTTTAGCTTTGGTGTATGTTTAAACTGTTACTATTGCCTTTTATTTTTGTTTTTTGCTCTATTAGTCCTACCCTCTCATTTCCAGGCTGAGAGCTGAAGGAGCAGCCCAGACATATCCTGACAGGACTTAGACTTAGTCGTAGCTAAAGGTTAGGGTGAGTTTCCGAAGTGGCAGAGCGTTTCCATTCATTTTGATGCTGCCATGCCAGTCAATGTTCCTATGTGGCGGGGAGAGCCGCATGGGCCTTTTCGGTATCATTTTGAATACAGCCATGCGGAAACCCCTAACGCCATTTCGGTAAATCTGCAATGATAGGCAAAATCCACTAGATGGCGATACTGTATCATAAGTTAAAAAGTGCCCTTGTTTTCAGAGAGCATGCCACAAGGGACTATTGTATGCCATTTGGCTATTATGTACATGTTAAGCATGCCACGAGGGATTATTGTGTGTCAACTAGGTATTATGTCCATTTTCTAAGTGTTAGAGTTCTGATGGTCCATTTGTGGGGGAGGGGCGGCATGCCACAAGGGATTATTGTTTGCCATTTGGCTATTATGTACATGTTAAGTATGTCACAAGGGATTATTGAGTGTCAACTAGGTATCATGTCCATTTGAATTGTAGTTTCTAAGTGATAGAGTTCTGATGGTCCATTGAGTGTGTGGGGGAGGGGCGGCCGGCCACTGGAGGTCGTTGGTTGGTGTTCCTAAATGGCAATGGGTCTTCATGCTGTTTTCTAAGTCTATGAGTGCTGGTGGTCCATTGGGAGTGTGTGGGGGAGGGGCGGCCGGCCACTGGAGGTCGTTGGTTGGTGTTCCTAAATGGCAATGGGTCTTCATGCTGTTTTCTAAGTCTATGAGTGCTGGTGGTCCATTGGGAGTGTGTGGGGGAGGGGCGGCCTGCCACTGGAGGTCGTTGGTTGGTGTTCCTAAATGGCAATGGGTCTTCATGCTGTTTTCTAAGTCTATGAGTGCTGGTGGTCCATTGGGAGTGTGTGGGGGAGGGGCGGCCGGCCACTGGAGGTCATTGGCCGGTGATCCTAATTGGCAATGGCCTAGTGTTTAAGTTGAGACCATGATACAGATTGACACATGTGTCAATCGTATCATGGACTCAACCAAATTTAGTTAAGTTAAGTCTTAGTGAAAACCGGTCATGCCACAAGGGACTATTGTGTGCCACTTTGGTATTATGGCATGTTAAACATACCACAAGGGATTATTGTGTGTCACGTGGGTATCATGTGCATATTAATGCTATTTTCTAAGTCTATGAGTGCTGCTGGTCCATTGGGAGTGAGTGTGGGGGGAGGGGCGGCCTGCCACTGGAGGTCGTTGGCCGGTGTTCCTAAATGGCAACGGGTCTTCATGCTATTTTCTAAGTCTATGAGTGCTGGTGGTCCATTGGGAGTGTGTGGGGGAGGGGCGGCCTGCCACTGGAGGTCGTTGGCCGGTGTTCCTAAATGGCAATGGGCATTTATGCTATTTTCTAAGTCTATGAGTGCTGCTGGTCCATTGGGAGTGAGTGTGGGGGGAGGGGCGGCCTGCCACTGGAGGTCGTTGGTTGGTGTTCCTAAATGGCAATGGGTCTTCATGCTATTTTCCAAGTGTTTAAGTGCTGGTGGTCCCTTGGGGTTGTGTTTGGGGGAGGGATGGGGGGGTCCAGTTATGGATGTTGGTTCTAGAGAACCAGGGGCTTCTCCATAGAAGTTCCTGCGGGCCTAGGGTGCACATTTCCTGGGTAGGAAAGGCCCATGTGGTGCCCTGGTTCGGCTTGCATCCGTGCATCCATAAGGAGCACTAGACTACCGGAGCCATAAACCTCAATACACCTTTTGCCCATCCAATTCATAAATAAAAATACAAAAATAGCCACCGATGTGGCAAAAGATGTCCTTAGAAGGACATCCAATGCTGGACTGGATCGGGAATCGAACCCGGATCTCCCGCTTGGGAGTCGTTTGCCTCGACCACTTCGCCAACAGGGACAGGCATTGGCGAAAAAATAAATAAATAAAATGGTTCCAGTAGTCTAGTAGTCAACGTTCTTACTTCAGGAAAGACCAGTACCTGTTAGGACGTGACCTGAGCCAGATCAGCATCCAGCTCAAGTCGGGAACCTTAACCGCTCGACTGCCGGAACCACCACTAATACAATGGCTCATAGTCCTTATATCATCGATTCCCTCCTGGTTCTCTGGGGCTGCAGCGTCCAAAGGCAGGTTATGATCTATATTTTTTCCCCCAGAAAAAATAAATAAAATGGTTCCAGTAGTCTAGTAGTCAACGTTCTTACTGCAGGGAAGAGCAGTACCTGTTTGGTAGGGACTCGAACCAGATCCGCGTCCACCTCGAGCCAAGAACCTTAACCGCTCGACTGCCGGAACCACCACTAATACAACGGCTCATAGTCCTTATATCATCGATTCCAGTCCACTGTGGGGATTCCAGTCTAAATTCAGGGGCTCTCCTGGTTCTCCGGAGGATTAAATTAACTAAGGACAAAAAAAAAAAAGGTTCCGATAGGCCGGAATCGTACCCCGGTCGCTGGGGGCACACGCCGGGGCACAGACCACTAGGCTACCGGAACCATGGTGATACAATGGCTCATAGTAATTACTGTGAATGCAGTAGGCATTCACAGTTCTTGAGATCCTGTTTCTCTTTATTCTTTATTATTATTATTATTATTATTACTGTGAATGCAGTAGGCATTCACAGTTCTTGAGATCCTGTTTCTCTTTATTCTTTATTCTTCTTCTTCTTCTTAGTGTTTATTCTTCCTAATGCGTTTTTACTGTTTAAACTTTGCTTCGCTTCTCCTCCTACAATTTTTGTCCGATTTCAACCATTCAACTTTTAAACTATTCAGCTTCTTCTAGAATGGATGGCTATGTCTTTTTGTACTTTTAACTCTTCAACTTTTTAAAATATTCAGCTTTTTCTGCAAATTTTCAGCTTTTTTTCTCACATAGAAAATGAATGTAATTCACTAAAATTCCGCTCATTTCAGCTGCTTTTTGACAGCTTACTGCTTCAGCCTACTTTCAGCTAGAAACGCCATTCAACTTTTAAAGTGTAGTGATATCTTTCAGCTATTATGGTCTATTTCAGCTTTTTCATATCTTTTACCATTTTCATATAGTACCTCCTTAAAATAATTTTGGCTTTTCAAGAAATTCAGCAAATAACATGCGTTGCTATGGTTGTCAAGGAGGCAGTTATAGAGTGCGCACTCTAGAAATTCAATAAATTCTTCATCTCCGAACAACTTCTTCTCACTCGCTTAATTTTCAACCTATCCACATAAGTTATACATCAAAACGTAGGAATTTTTGTCTGGAATCAGGAAATGTAACCCTCATTGGTGTAGCATTTATAGATTTTTCGCAAATCACCTCAGAGCGACACAAACCCGAAACCTCCCCCATTCATTTCCTATGGAGCGGTTTTGAAAAATGACGTCTGAAAATCCAAAACATCACACGTTTTCGCATCGTCGCTACTCCTAAACCGTTTTATGTACAGACATGAGACTTTCGCACATGAATGTCCCAAACCTTCTGGCACTCACAAAAAAGGAATTTTGTGGATAACTTTTATGGTTTTTCCGCAGGAACAATTTGTTCGGGAGTAGCGAATGTGCAAAATCCTGAAAATGCTTTAGAGCTGCATTGTTCCACATGATCCACTTTTTTACATCGTCGCTGTGCCTACACCGATTTTTGTACAAACATAAAAATGAGCAACATAGTCCTCAAAAGCCTGCTGACACTCACAGTGAAAGAATTAATTTGATATCTCTTATACTTTTTCAGCTAGAGCGATTTGTTCGGGACCGTTTTTGGAGGATTTTGGAAAATTCTTAAAAATCCCGTTTAGATCATAATTTTTTACACCTTTATTAAACTTTTTCCAGCAAAAAACGATAGCTTTTCTTCTTTCCCTATCCGTTACAAACTAAACGCAGAAAAAATTACGTCTCTACCATTTAGGGATCAGGAGATATGAAGCGTTGTTCGGGGCAAAGTTCTCCATTATAATCCAATGGGACTTATTGTGAGCAAAGTCTCTGCACTTTGGTACACTGGCCGCTGCAGGTGTGTCAGTGAGTTTCCATGACGACGGAACTCTGAGGGCCAGAGGGAGAGGATCAATTGAAATAGAATGGCAACTTTCGACGCTCACCGCAGTTGCTGTGATTAATGTAGGAATCTGAAATTCGCACAGTCACTTCCTCTTGACATTTTAAAATTTTCAAGTGACTTTCAGCTATGTGTCATTTTTCTGTCCCATTTTGGATTTCACATGCTTTCATATTGGGCCTTTGCTTCCATCAGGACCTGGCATGATGCCCAGACACGACCCAATTGGCCAATACAGCACCACCCACCTGTGGGAAATGGCGCTACACGCCATTTTGGTCAAATGTTGAGTTCTGGGCCCAGATGTGGTGAGACTGAGTTGCTAAAGGAGGCCGATCTGACCCATGAACTTTGGTGACCTTTGGTGACATTAAGTATTGGCACCCCTTTTTGAGGCACTTCCTAGTACAGGATTTGGACCAAACTGACAGAGTACAATCCCCCGGTGATACTGAACACAACCATGTTAGCGGCTAACGGTTAGCATGTTGCTAATCGGAAGTAGCTCTAGGAAGGTCGGACAAACTTCTGCTTTACAGAGTCTGTACCTCCTTTATACAGAATGCTCCACAATAAGTTTGGGCCTCGTCACGTAAAGCATCTCCAAGTTAGGAGGTGTCAAACATCCAATGCTTTTCAATGGGGGCGAAACCCCTTATACTCCCTAGAAATGCAGGCCCACATATGGCTACAGTATATTCAAGTTTGAAATTCTACTTATGCTTTGTTAAACGATTCAGTGTTTAGAATGAGTTAGGAAATGTTTGGTGCCTTTCCCTCAGTTTTTTCTTCTTCTAATCATTCAGCTATTGTTCTTTCATGTTCAAATTCTTCAACTCTTTCAAATTCTTCAACTTTTTCAACTTCTAACACTTTTTCAACTTCTTCAATGCTTTTCAGCTATTTTTTCTCTTCTTCAAAGATCTTCTGCATCTTTTGCTCAATCATTCAGCAATCTGCATTCACAGTGCATTTTCGCAGGAAATGCAAATTTTTCTAGTTACTGTGAATGCAGTAGGCATTCACAGTTCTTGAGATCCTGTTTCTCTTTATTCTTTATTATTATTATTATTCCTGTTTATTCTTCCAAATGCGTTTTTACTGTTTAAACTTTGCTTCGCTTCTCCTCCTACTATTTTTCTCCGATTTCAACCATTCAACTTTTAAACTATTCAGCTTCTTCTGGAATGGATGGCTATGTCTTTTTGTACTTTTAACTCTTCAACTTTTTAAAATATTCAGCTTTTTCTGCAAATTTTCAGCTTTTTTTCTCCCATAGGAAATGAATGTAATTCACTAAAATTCCGCTCATTTCAGCTGCTTTTTGACAGCTTACTGCTTCAGCCTACTTTCAGCTAGAAACGCCATTCAACTTTTAAAATGTAGTGATATCTTTCAGCTATTATGGTCTATTTCAGCTTTTTCATATCTTTTACCATTTTCATATAGTACCTCCTTAAAATAATTTTGGCTTTTCAAGAAATTCAGCAAATAACATGCGTTGCTATGGTCGTCAAGGAGGCAGTTATAGAGTGCGCACTCTAGAAATTCAACAAATTCTTCATCTCCGAACAACTTCTTCTCACTCACTCAATTTTCAACCTATCCACATAAATTATACATCAAAACGTAGGAATTTTTGTCTGGATTCAGGAAATGTAACCCTCATTGGTGTAGCATTTATAGATTTTTCGCAAATCACCTCAGAGCGACACAAACCCGAAACCTCCCCCATTCATTTCCTATGGAGCGGTTTTGAAAAATGACGTCTGAAAATCCAAAACATCACACGTTTTCGCATCGTCGCTACTCCTAAACCGTTTGATGTACAGGCATGAGACTTTCACATATGAATGTCCCAACCCTTCTGGCACTCACAAAAAAAGAATTTTGTGGATAACTGTTACGGTTTTTCCGCAGGAACAATTTGTTCGGGAGTAGCGAATGTGCAAAATCCTGAAAATGCTTTAGAGCTGCATTGTTCCACATGATCCACTTTTTTACATCGTCGCTGTGCCTACACCGATTTTTGTAAAAACATAAAAATTAGCAACATAGTCCTCAAAAGCCTGCTGATACTCACAGTGAAATAATTGTTTTGATATCTCTTATACTTTTTCAGCTAGAGCGATTTGTTCGGGACTGTTTTTAGAGGATTTTGCAAATTCCTTAAAAAAACCCTTTAGATCATAATTTTTTACGCCTTTATTAAACTTTTTCCAGCAAAAACCGATAGCTTTTCTTCTTCTCCTATCCGTTACGAACTAAACGCAGAAAAAATTACGTCTCTACCATTTAGGGATCAGGAGATATGAAGCGTTGTTCGGGGCAAAGTTCTCCATTATAATCCAATGGGACTTATTGTGAGCAAAGTGTCTGCACTTCGGGTAGACTGCCCGCTGCAGGTGTGTCAGTGAGTTTCCATGACGACGGAACTCTGAGGGCCAGAGGGAGAGGATCAATTGAGATAGAATGGCAACTTTCGACGCTCACCGCAGTTGCTGTGATTAATGTAGGAATCTGAAATTCGCACACACATTTCCTCTTGACATTTTAAAATTTTCAAGTGACTTTCAGCTATGTGTCATTTTTCTGTCCAATTTTGGATTTCACATACTTTCCTATTGGGCCTTTGCTTCCAACAGGACCTGGCATGATGCCCAGACACGACCCAATTGGCCAATACAGCACCACCCACCTGTGGGAAATGGTGATACACACCATTTTGGTCAAATGTTGAGTTCTGGGCCCAGATGTGGTGAGGCTGAGTTGCTAAAGGAGGCCAATCTGACCCATGATCTTTGGTGACGTTTGGCGACATTAAGTATTGGCACCCCTATTTGAGGCACTTCCCAGTACAGGATTTGGACCAAACTGACAGAGTACAATCACCCGGTGATCCTGAGCACAACCATGTTAGTGGCTAATGGTTAGCATGTTGCTAATTGGAAGTAGCTCTAGGAAGCTCGGACAAACTTCTGCTTTACAGAGTCTGTACCTCCTTTATACAGAATGCTCCAAAATAAGTTTGGGCCTCGTCACGTAAAGCATCTCCAAGTTAGGAGGTGTCAAACATCCAATGCTTTTCAATGGGGCGAAACCCCTTATACTCACTAGAAATGCAGGCCCACATATGGCTACAGTATATTAAAGTTTGAAATTCTACTTCTGCTTTGTTAAACGATTCAGTGTTTAGAATGAGTTAGGAAATGTTTGGTGCCTTTCCCTCAGTTTTTTTCTTCTTCTAATCATTCAGCTATTGTTCTTTCATGTTTAAATTCTTCAACTCTTTCAAATTCTTCAACTTTTTCAACTTCTTCAACTTTTTCAACTTCTTCAATGCTTTTCAGCTATTTTTTCTCTTCTTCAAAGATCTTCTGCATCTTTTGCTTAATCATTCAGCTATCTGCATTCACAGTGCATTTTCGCAGGAAATGCAAATTTTTCTAGTTACTGTGAATGCAGTAGGCATTCACAGTTCTTGAGATCCTGTTTCTCTTTATTCTTTATTATTATTACTGTGAATGCAGTAGGCATTCACAGTTATTGAGATCCTCTTCCGCCTTTTTACTGTTTAAACTTTGCTTCGCTTCTCCTCCTACAGTTTTTCTCCGATTTCAACCATTCAACTTTTAAACTATTCAGCTTCTTCTGGAATGGATGGCTATGTCTTTTTGTACTTTTAACTCTTCAACTTTTTAAAATATTCAGCTTTTTCTGCAAATTTTCAGCTTTTTTTCTCCCATAGGAAATGAATGTAATTCACTAAAATTCCGCTCATTTCAGCTGCTTTTTGACAGCTTACTGCTTCAGCCTACTTTCAGCTAGAAACGCCATTCAACTTTTAAAATGTAGTGATATCTTTCAGCTATTATGGTCTATTTCAGCTTTTTCATATCTTTTACCATTTTCATATAGTACCTCCTTAAAATAATTTTGGCTTTTCAAGAAATTCAGCAAATAACATGCGTTGCTATGGTCGTCAAGGAGGCAGTTATAGAGTGCGCACTCTAGAAATTCAACAAATTCTTCTATCTCCGAACAACTTCTTCTCACTCGCTCAATTTTCAACCTATCCACATAAATTATACATCAAAACGTAGGAATTTTTGTCTGGATTTAGGAAATGTAACCGTCATTGGTGTAGCATTTATAGATTTTTCGCAAATCACCTCAGAGCGACACAAACCCGAAACCTCCCCCATTCATTTCCTATTGAGCGGTTTTGAAAAAATGACGTCTGAAAATCCAAAACATCACACGTTTTCGCATCGTCGCTACTCCTAAACCGTTTGATGTACAGGCATGAGACTTTCACATATGAATGTCCCAACCCTTCTGGCACTCACAAAAAAGGAATTTTGTGGATAACTGTTACGGTTTTTCCGCAGGAACAATTTGTTCGGGAGTAGCGAATGTGCAAAATCCTGAAGATGCTTTAGGAGCTGCATTTCCACAATGATCAACTTTTTTACATCGTCGCTGTGCCTACACAGATTTTTGTACAAACATAAAAATGAGCAACATAGTCCTCAAAAGCCTCGTGATACTCACAGTGAAAGAATTAATTTTGATATCTCTTATACTTTTTCAAGCTAGAGCGATTTGTTCGGGACCGTTTATAGAGGATTTTGGAAATTTCTTAAAAATGTCCTTTAGATCATAATTTTTTACGCCTTTATTAAACTATTTTCCAGCAAAAACCGATAGCATTTCTTCTTCCCCTATCCGTTACGAACTAAACGCAGAAAAAATTACGTCTCTACCATTTAGGGATCAGGAGATATGAAGCGTTGTTCGGGGCAAAGTTCTCCATTATAATCCAATGGGACTTATTGTGAGCAAAGTCGTCTGCACTTGAGTAGACTTGCCCCTGCAGGTGTGTCAGTGAGTTTCCATGACGACGGAACTCTGAGGCCAGTGGGAGAGGATCAATTGAGATAGAATGGCAACTTTCGACGCTCACCGCAGTTGCTGTGATTAATGTAGGAATCTGAAATTCGCACAGTCACTTCCTCTTGACATTTTAAAATTGTCAAGTGACTTTCAGCTATGTGTCATTTTTCTGTCCCATTTTAGGATTGTCACATGCTTTCCTATTGGGCCTTTGCTTCCAACAGGACCTGGCATGATGCCCAGACACGACCCAATTGGCCAATACAGCACCAGCCCACCTGTGGGAAATGGCGCTACTGACCATTTTGGTCAAATATTGAGTTCTGGGCCCAGATGTGGTGAGGCTGAGTTGCTAAAGGAGGCCAATCTGTACCCATGAACTTTGGTGACGTTTGGCTGACATTAAGTATTGGCACCCCTATTTGAGGCACTTCCCAGTACAGGATTTGGACCAAACTGACAGAGTACAATCACCCGGTGATCCTGAGCACAACCATGTTAGCGGCTAATGGTTAGCATGTTGCTAATTGGAAGTAGCTCTAGGAAGCTCGGACAAACTTCTGCTTTACAGAGTCTGTACCTCCTTTATACAGAATGCTTCCACAATAAGTTTGGGCCTCGTCACGTAAAGCATCTCCAAGTTAGGAGGTGTCAAACATCCAATGCTTTTCAATGGGGGCGAAACCCCTTATACTCCCTAGAAATGCAGGCCCACATATGGCTACAGTATATTAAAGTTTGAAATTCTACTTCTGCTTTGTTAAACGATTCAGTGTTTAGAATGAGTTAGGAAATGTTTGGATGCCTTTCCCTCAGTTTTTTCTTCTTCTAATCATTCAGCTATTGTTCTTTCATGTTCAAATTCTTCAACTCTTTCAAATTCTTCAACTTTTTCAACTTCTTCTACTTTTCAACTTCTTCAATGCTTTTCAGCTATTTTTTCTCTTCTTCAAAGATCTTCTGCATCTTTTGCTTAATCCATTCAGCTATCTGCATTCACAGTGCATTTTCGCAGGAAATGCAAATTTTTCTAGTTCTTATTATTATTCTAGTGTTTATTCTTCCTAATGCGTTTTTACTGTTTAAAGTTTGCTTCGCTTCTCCTCCTACAATTTTTCTCCGATTTCAACCATTCAACTTTTAAACTATTCAGCTTCTTCTGGAATGGATGGCTATGTCTTTTTGTACTTTTAACTCTTCAACTTTTTAAAATATTCAGGTTTTTCTGCAAATTTTCAGCTTTTTTTCTCCCATAGGAATTGAATGTAATTCACTAAAATTCCGCTCATTTCAGCTGCTTTTTGACAGCTTACTGCTTCAGCCTACTTTCAGCTAGAAACGTCATTCAACTTTTAAAATGTAGTGATATCTTTCAGCTATTATGATATATTTCAGCTTTTTCATATATTTTACCATTTTCATATAGTACCTCCTTAAAATAATTTTGGCTTTTCAAGAAATTCAGCAAATAACATGCGTTGCTATGGTCGTCAAGGAGGCAGTTATAGAGTGCGCACTCTAGAAATTCAACAAATTCTTAATCTCCGAACAACTTCTTCTCACTCGCTCAATTTCCAACCTATCCACATAAATTATACATCAAAACGTAGGAATTTTTGTCTGGAATCAGGAAATGTAACCCTCATTGGTGTAGCATAAATAGATTTTTCGCAAATCACCTCAGAGCGACACAAACCCGAAACCTCCCCCATTCATTTCCTATGGAGCGGTTTTGAAAAATGACGTCTGAAAATCCAAAACATCACACGTTTTCACATCGTCGCTACTCCTAAACCGTTTGATGTACAGGCATGAGACTTTCACATATGAATGTCCCAACCCTTCTGGCACTCACAAAAAGGAATTTTGTGGATAACTGTTACGGTTTTTCCGCAGGAACAATTTGTTCGGGAGTAGCGAATGTGCAAAATCCTGAAAATGCTTTAGGAGCTGCATTGTTCCACATGATCCACTTTTTTACATCGTCGCTGTGCCTACACCGATTTTTGTACAAACATATAAATGAGCAACATAGTCCTCAAAAGCCTGCTGATACTCACAGTGAAATAATTGTTTTGATATCTCTTATACTTTTTCAGCTAGAGCGATTTGTTCGGGACTGTTTTTAGAGGATTTTGAAATTCCTTAAAAACCCCCTTTAGATCATAATTTTTACGCCTTTATTAAACTTTTTCCAGCAAAAAACGATAGCTTTTCTTCTTCCCCTATCCGTTACGAACTAAACGCAGAAAAAATTACGTCTCTACCATTTAGGGATCAGGAGATATGAAGCGTTGTTCGGGGCAAAGTTCTCCATTATAATCCAATGGGACTTATTGTGAGCAAAGTCTCTGCACTTGGGTAGACTGGCTGCTGCAGGTGTGTCAGTGAGTTTCCATGACGACGGAACTCTGAGGGCCAGAGGGAGAGGATCAATTGAGATACAATGGCAACTTTCGACGCTCACCGCAGTTGCTGTGATTAATGTAGGAATCTGAAATTCGCACAGTCACTTCCTCTTGACATTTTAAAATTTCAAGTGACTTTCAGCTATGTGTCATTTTTCTGTCCAATTTTGGATTTCACATGCTTTCCTATTGGGCCTTTGCTTCCAACAGGACCTGGCATGATGCCCAGACATGACCCAATTGGCCAATACAGCACCACCCACCTGTGGGAAATGGCGCTACTGACCATTTTGGTCAAATATTGAGTTCTGGGCCCAGATGTGGTGAGGCTGAGTTGCTAAAGGAGGCCAATCTGACCCATGAACTTTGGTGACGTTTGGTGACATTAAGTATTGGCACCCCTATTTGAGGCACTTCCCAGTACAGAATTTGGACCAAACTGACAGAGTACAATCACCCGGTGATCCTGAGCACAACCATGTTAGCGGCTAATGGTTAGCATGTTGCTAATTGGAAGTAGCTCTAGGAAGCTCGGACAAACTTCTGCTTTACAGAGTCTGTACCTCCTTTATACAGAATGCTCCACAATAAGTTTGGGCCTCGTCGCATAAAGCATCTCCAAGTTAGGAGGTGTCAAACATCCAATGCTTTTCAATGGGGGCGAAACCCCTTATACTCCCTAGAAATGCAGGCCCACATATGGCAACAGTATATTCAAGTTTGAAATTCTACTTATGCTTTGTTAAACGATTCAGTGTTTAGAATGAGTTAGGAAATGTTTGGTGCCTTTCCCTCGGTTTTTTCTTCTTCTAATCATTCAGCTATTGTTCTTTCATGTTCAAATTCTTCAACTCTTTCAAATTCTTCAACTTTTTCAACTTCAACTTTTTCAACTTGTTCAATGCTTTTCAGCTATTTTTTCTCTTCAAAGATCTTCTGCATCTTTTGCTTAATCATTCAGCTATCTGCATTCACAGTGCATTTTCGCAGGAAATGCAAATTTTTCTAGTTATGCGCCTGCCATAGCGTTTGCAATGAGGAG